>NC_081330.1:57923600-58297767 GCF_026419965.1 Kogia breviceps
TATAAAACTATAGAAAATAAAACTGTTATTTTAAAGAAATTGTTCATTCTGGGAAACAGTATTTAAAAATAAAATTTAAATTATATTTTAACCAAATCTACAAGCAACTATAAGGAATTCACTTTCTCTGTTGGAGGGAATTAGATTTTCTTAAGCTGAAAAAGCAATGAGAGTTTGGAGACAAGGCACGAAATGTAACATCTCACTCTCTCAAGCTTTCTGGTATAGGTAGACCCCTGCATAAGTGTCCATTCTCTCTTCTCACATGTCATACATGAAATTTCCAGGAATAACCAGTCTGCAATTTGTCTCACCCTTTTGATTCTCTGAGAGTAAATATTATTTCTAGAAAATAAGGTCCTGTGTATCATTACTTCTTCCTGTTTCCATACCTTACATAAACTTCTATTCACCATACACACTGCCATATTCTTATGCAGGATTTCATCACCTGTCACCTGAACTTTCTAAAAACACTTCCTTCTAATATTTTTGTTTTGCATATGTATTTTTATGTACTTGTACTTAATGACACATATAAATACTTATACGCTGTCTCCTAAAATAATGTACTTTAGTATTACCTTTTATCACTTAATTTTATTGTTAAAGTACTACAAGCCATTAAATATATTGTTGCTATTATATTATAAACAAACATAATTAGGTCAATAAAAATAAGAAAAATAAATTTTTATTTTGCCTTCACTATTCTTTCTTTATTTTTTTTTCTTTATGTGGAATCAGGTTTATGACCTGTATCATCTTACTCCTCTCTGAAGAACTTCTTTTAATATTTCTTGCAAGGTGTGTCTACTAGCAACAAATTCTCTTAATTTTTCTGCCTGAAAAAAGAAGTATTTACTTCTCTTCACTTTTGAAGGTTAGTTTCACTGCATACAGCTTTGAAGTATGTGGACTTTTCTCTCTCAACACTTAAAATATTTCACTCCACTCTAGTCTTGCTTGCATGGTTTCTGAAAAGAAATTAAATGCTATTTCTTGTCATTGCTCTCCTAGAGGTAAGATGTTTCTCCCCCCTCTGGTTTCTTTCAGTATTATTCCTTTGTCTTTGATTTTCAGCAATTTGACTATTATATGGCTAGGTGCAGTTTTTCAGAATTTAATCTGCTTGGTGTTCTCTGAGTTTCTTGGATCTGTGCTTTGGTATCTGACATTAATTTGAGGGAAATTCAAGGTCAATATTACTTCAAATATTTCTATTTCTTCTTTCTTTCTTTTTTCTCTCTTTCTCTCTCTCTCTCTCTTCCTTCTTTCCTTCCTTCCCTCCTTCCTTCCCTCCTTTCTTTCTTTCTTTCTTTCTTTCTTTCTTTCTTTCTTTCTTTCTTTCTTTCTTTCTTTCTTTCTTTCTTTCTTTCTTTCTTTCTTTCTTTCTTTCTTTCTTTCTTTCTTTCTTTCTTTCTTTCTTTCTTTCTCCTAGTATTACTATTGCATGGTTATTTCACCTTTTGTATTGTCCCATATTTCCTAGATATTCTGTTGCTTTTTACAGTCTTTTTTCCCTTTGTTTTTCAATTTGGGAAGCTTTTATTGACACATCTTCAAGATCACTGATTCTTTTGTCAGCTGTGTCTACTCTACTAATGAGCCCATCAAAGGCATTCTTCATTTCTGTTACACTGTTTTTTTGTTTCTAACATTACTTGGAATTTTCTACCATTTCTTTTGAATTTTGTTTCTAGGCCTTCTTAGGTTTTTCATCTTTTTCCTTACATTATCCATCTGTTCTTGCATGTTATCCACGTTTTTCATTAGAATCTTTAGCATATTAATTATAGTTTTTTTAAATAGATAGTCTGATAATTCCAACATCCCTTTTATGTCTGAGTCTGGTTTTGATCCTTAACTCTGTCTCTTTAACTATGATTTTGTCTTTTAGTATGACTTGTAATTTTCATTGGAAATCAGGCATGATGTACTGCATAAAAGAAACTATTTAATGATATTTAATAATTTAAATCCTTTTTATGTCTAGAACACTTGATCTGATCAATGAGTCTACTTATGACAGTTCAGATTCAAGCTGTTGTAATTTTAAAAATATAGGTAGGCCAATCAACACATTCGCCATTTGCTAAGATGGTAAAATTATTTCATTTTCTGTTCTCTCATCACTTTAGGGCAAAGATAATTCTTGTCGATTTTATTTCATGACAAAGTTCTCATGGAACAAGGAACTCATTTTAATTTGTTTTTGTTTTCTACTGAATAAAATTACAATTTTGAATTTAACATCAATAAGAATGTCATATGATTCTTTCCGAAATTGAAATGCCTTTAACCAAAAGGGATCTTCTGAGATAAAATTTAAAAATTCTTATAAAATTTTGTTATCTGTTTTAGTACACCTAAATATATAGACATCCACACTTGCTGCTTGCACACTCTGTTTATTTTATGGCTTTTTCTCATTTCCAAATTTTTATTTCCACACAAAATTTTTTAATATAGTAAGTTATTAACAAAATGCACTGGACAACTATGTGCATATGGCTTGCTTTATTACATTTTGGCATTTGAATAACTTTCTTAGTCTAATTTAAAGCCCAGCACAAAAATTCTCATATTAGTCCAGGCTTACATCAGTAAGAAGTTGTAATAAATCTGTTAAAGATTTAAGCAAGGCTATTTAAGTAATGACTTTGAATTTTTAAGGTTATTCTAATAATATGACTTACTCTGGGATGGATGATTATTGTGCATTGACATCATGCCTCTGGCATGAAAAGTTTTAGATTAATTATCTGCTGATCAAGAACATCTTTGTTTCAATTGTTACTTGACCTTTATTTTTTCAAAAATTAAAGGTCAAGTAACAATTGAAACAAAGATGTTCTTGATCAGCAGATAATTAATTTAAAACTTTCTTCTCCTTTACCTAATGCCTAAAGTTATTTTTGCAATTTGCTTAATCATTTGCTTTTTTCTACTGTTTTAAGTAGTTCATAATTGTTAGGAAAAAATACTCTGATATCATTTACAAAAATATAATGGCTGCATCATGGATACAGTTTTTAAAAATTTCCCCAATTAAATGTATTGTTTCCAAAAGACCTCTTGTGAAAATATGTTTCTGTGTGTTTTCTTTTTTCTTTTATATTTATCTTTTTTTTCAGTATTAGAGAGACCTTCATGACACTGCATTTAACAATCTTGGAGTGACTGCAAATTATTTGCGTCTCCTCTCTTTGCTCAGGTTGATCTAGGAAACAATAGCCCTATTTTAGGCAAACATCAGGGAAGGTATTGGGAGCCCCAGGACCCCCCAAAGTCCTTGTTTGGTATGAATGCATAATGCCTGGGAGACTACTATAATTATTTTTTTGCCAAATACCTTAGGGTTTAACTATGTGCATGTGAAGGATGTGTGTATGTGTGTGTGTGTGTGTGTATATATATATATATATATATATATATATATATATATAATTATTTACAATGACCATACAATACTAGGCACTCAGTTTGCAAAGGTGACAAATGGTCATGTATACAAAAGAATGCCCAAGGAACTGACTGTTTAACAACAATTTTCTGTTTCCATTCAAATAAATTGTTTTTCTGGAAAAGATTGAAACAAGCAAATATCTTGTATCTAGCAACTTTTAAAACGGAACTCATAAAGAAGAAAAAATGAGTCAACTTGTTTTTTTGAGAATTATTTAACCATCTGTCAAATACAAAATTATATGGGCATTAGGAAGTATATTTTCTTAGCAAATTAACAATGACAACCTGAATTTTACACTTATTATAAATTAGAGTAAAAAAAGATGTGTGGAAAAGTTGATAATTTTAATGAAACATTTGTAAATGAGTTGTTCTGGGTAAGTTGTCCAATTATTGAAACTTTTTTTTTTTTTCTCATTGAAGCAGAAGTGTTAGTAAAGAAGTTGAAAACATTTTATGTAATTGGCCAGATAGTAGATATCCTTGGGTTTGTGGGCTATGCAGTCTCTGTCACAATAACACAAATTTGTTCCAATAAAATTTTGTTTACAAGTACAGACAGCAGGTTGGATTTGGCCCAAGGGTCAAAAACTGAAAAAACAATGGATTGTTAAATATGTTGTAAATATACTTCTAACTTTAAAAGATACTGTTATAGATTAAGATTATGAGCAAAATAAGTGCAGTGTTTGTTTTCAACATTGTCTCTTTGAAATTCTATGTTAAGAAATTTCATAATAGATATACCATTACTTGTATCAGTGTTAAATATCCTTTTCAATGTTGATTAAAACCAACCTTATGTATAAAAATATACAGCTTAATTTTAGGGAAGACTATTATATATATATAAAATCAAGTAGGTTACATCAGTTAAGTCCAAAGGGATAGATTATACTCTATAAACTTTAATGTTGAACTAGAACACTGATTTATCTATGGGATGTCTCACTTGAAGATAAATTATCAAGCAAAAGTACATATATCCTTTTATAAAACATCTTAGAAAGATAATAAAAGTTCAAAATTAGATGATATTCACATTTCTGCTCTTTCTAATTCCATGATGGTTGATGACTCTGGGAGTAAGGAAAGCAAAATAAAACTTGTCTTAGAAGGGGGAGTCAAAATGGTGGAATAAGAGGATGTTGAATTCATCACTCCTCATAAGTACATCAAGAATACATCTACAAATGGAATATTTCTCATAGAGAACCTGCTGAACATTAGCAAAGGACTTCAGACACCTAAAAGGACAAGAAAAATCCTGTCACAACTAGGCATGATGTAAGAAGAAAATAAGAAAAGAGGAATCAAAACAGGGACAAGCAACCCTGGTGGGAAGCTGAAGGTGAGTGGAAGTCCCCAAACTCAGAAAAACTTCCTCATGGTGGGGAGAACATCTGGGACAGAAAAGGACCTTTGGGGAAATTTAAGGAGAATGCAATGGATGGTCTGTAGAAAGCAGGACAAAGTAAGAACTGCTTGCATGGTCTGCACCACAGCTCTGTGCATTCCAGCCTGAGTGTGAGTTGCTTGTTGTGAAGGGGTGCTGGGTGCCGGAAAGTGGAATCTGGACTGCAGACACAGGGAGGGGACAGCTGTTGGCTGTGAAAAGACAGCCTGAAGGGACAGGAGTAAGGAGCTCCACACATGGGAATGTCTGTGGAAAAAGCCTGGGACACGATAGAAGCAAGACATCATTGTTGAGTGACATTCAAGGGGTGGAGCTGCCATTACAACCCCTTTCCCCACCCATCGTTTCTTTGGCCTCTGTGGGCACTTGGAGGGGCTGCCATCTGAGTGGGCATGTCCACTCCTCCAACTGGGGTCTCCTATGCCTGTAGGGTCCAGGCACCTGAGCACTGCCCATCCCAAAGCCTCCTTGGGAAAGAGCCATTGGTGTCTCTGCCTGGCACAAGAGCTTGCCAGTGTTTGTGAGGGCTGAGTGCTAAAGCATGGGGTTGGAAGAATGGATCCAGTGAGAGGAGTGCTGTTGGCTGCACAGATACATCAGAGGGGATGGGAGTGAAGAGATGTATGGCCGGGAATGCAACTAGAGGAAGCCTGGAAAGTGAGGCAACATTGTTGAGATGTATATGGTGAGCAGGGATGTCACTGCTCCCAGACGCCAGCTTCTGCCTCTGCAAGCAGTGGGAGGGACTCCCAACAGAGCTAGCTTGCCACAGTCTTTTGCAAATGCCTGATGGTTCCACTGCCAAAGGCAACACACAACCCCAATTGTGTCTGCTGTACCACTCTGCAGCTTGAGTGAATAAGTGTGCCCCATGCAGCTGCTGCTTTCACTACCTCTCACCTAGGCAAGGAACAGATGCCTGAGGGTGGCGCATATGCAGAGGTGGGGTCAAAATCAAAGCTGAGCCCCAGGGACAGTGTGACTAAGGAAAAGGAATGAAAATCTTTCCATGCAGCTGCACAAGCCATGGATTAATTCTCTGATATCAGCTTGGTAAATCCTGCATTTGTGGAATACCTGAATAGACAATGAATGTTCCCAAAAGGGAGACAACTCTAGCCTTTGCAGCAGTGAACTTTGGGGGCAAGTACAAGCAGCATTTGGGCAAGCTCAGTGTTTGAGATGGTCACACAGTGACCACAGCAGGTGCAGAAGCCTACCTAGAGGTAATGGAAGGTCTACTGGGGAGGCAGGGATTTGCTCTGGCTCACTGCAGGAGCAAGGACATTGACAGAGGAGACCCCAGTAAAATATTCTTATTACTATTATTCTTTTTGGTTGTTTCATTTTGTTCGGCTGTTGGTGTTGTTGTTTTAATTATTTTTTATCATTTATTTTATTTTTTAACATCTTTATTGGAGTATAATTGCTTTACAAGTGTGTATTATTTTCTGCTTTATAACAAAGTGAATCAGTTATACATATACATATGTCCCTATATCTCTTCGCTCTTGCATCTCCCTCCCTCCCACCCTCCCAATCCCAGCCCTCTACCTGGTCACAAAGCACCAAGTTGATCTCCCTGTGCTATGTGGCTGCTTCCCACTAGATATCTATTTTACATTTAGTAGTGTATATATGACCATGCCACTCTCTCACTTTGTCCCAGCTTATCCTTCCCCCTCCCCATATCCTCAATTCCATTCTCTAGTAGGTCTGCATCTTTATTCCCATTTTGCACCTAGGTTCTTCATGACCATTTTTCTTTTGATTCCATATATATGTGTTAGCATACAGTATTTGTTTTTCTCTTTCTGACTTACTTCAATCCAAATGACATTCTCTAGGTCCATCCACCTCACTACAAATAACTCAGTTTCATTCCTTTTTATGGCTGAGTAATATTCCATTGTATATATGTGTCACATCTTCTTTATCCATTCATCTGTCGATGGACACTTAGGTTGCTTCCATGTCCTGGCTATTATAAATAGAGCTGCAAAGAACATTTTGGTACATGACTCTTTTTCAAGTATGGTTGTCTCAGTGTATATGCCCAGTAGTAGGATTGCTGGATCATATGGTAGTTCTATTTTTAGTTTTTTAAGGAACCTCCATACTGTTCTCCATAATAGCTGTAGCAATTTACATTCCCACCAGCAGTGAAAGAGTGTTCCCTTTTCTCCACACTCTCGCCAGCATTGTTTGTAGATTTTTTGATGATGGCCATTCTAACTGCTGTGAGATGATACCTCATTGTAGTTTTGATTTGCATTTCTCTAATGATTAATGATGTTGAGCATTCTTTCATGTGTTTGTTGGCAATCTGTATATCTTCTTTGGAGAAATGTCTATTTAAGTCTTCTGCCCATTTTGGACTGGGTTGTTTGTTTGTTTTTTGGATATTGAGCTGCATGAACTGTTTGTTAATTTTGGAGATTAATCCGTTGTCATTTGTTTCATTTGCAAATATTTTCTCCCATCCTGAGTGTTGTCTTTTCATCTTGTTTATGGTTTCCTTTGCTGTGCAAATGCTTTTAAGTTTCATCAGGTCCCATTTGTTTATTTTTGTTTTTATTTCTATTTCTCTAGGAGGTGGTCAACTTGCTGTGATTTATGTCATAGAGTGTTCTGCTTATGTTTTCCTCTAAGAGTTTGATGTTGTCTGGCCTCACGTTTAGGTCTTTAATTCATTTTTAGTTTGTTTTGTGTATGGTGTTGAGTGTTCTAACTTGATTTTTAATTTTAATTTTTTTATTCTATATATATGTTTAATTTTCCTATTTTTACTTTTTTGTTTTGTGTTTTTTTCTTGTTTTTGTTATTTTTAAAATTTTTATCTTAATTTTTTGATTGTTTTTATGTGTACATTTTATGTTTCTTTGCTTTTTTTGTTATTTGTTTGCTTTCTGTCTTTGTTTAATTTTTCATTTTTGTTTTAGTTACTTTAACCCTTAGGTATGTTTCTCATTTTTTAATTCTTTTGTGTGTTTTATTGTCCTCTTGATTTTTTTTCTTTTATTTTTCATTTCATTCTGAGTGTGTGTGTGTGTTTTTTGTTGCTGCTGTTTTTTGTTGTTTTGCTATTTGTCTTTGGTTTTGTTTATATTCTTTTCTTTTTTTCATTTTTCTCTTGCCCTACTGTGTGGCTTGTGGGCTCTTGGTTCCCCAGCCAATTGTCAGACCTGGACCTCTGGGATGGGAGTGCCATGTCCAGGACACTGGACTACCAGAGAATTCCCCAGACCAGGGAATGTTAATTGGCATGCATGCTCCCAGAGGTATCCATATCAACAAGAAGATGGCACCTCACACAACTGCCTGCAGGCTCCAGTGCTGGACATCTCGCACCAAACAACCAGCAAGAGAGGAAAACATCCCCACACATCAGCAGACAGGCTGCCTAAAGTTGTTCTAAGCTCACAGACAGCCTAAAACACACCACCTGATGCAGCTTTGCTCTTAAGAGGGAAAAGCCTCAGCTCCACCCAAAAGAGCACATGTATCAGTTCCTCCAACCAAGAAACATACACAAGCATGTGGACCAACTTCACTCACCAGGGGGAAGAGAACAGAAACAAGATTAAATATGACCCTGCAGCCTACGGAAAGGAGACCATAAACAAGGTAGGTTAGACAAAATGAGACAACAGAGAAATAGTTTTCAGAGGGAGGAGCAAGGTAAAATCTCACAAGATCACATAAAAGAAGAGGAAATAGACAGTCTACCTGAAAAAGAATGCAGAGAAATTATAGTAAAGATGATTCAAGATCTCAGAAATACAGTGGAGGCACAGATTGAGAAGATAGAAGAAATGATTAACAAAGATCTAGAAGAAATAAAGAACAAAAAATCAGTGATGAACAACAAAATAACTGAATTGAAAAATACACTAGAAGGAATCAATAGCAGAACAACTGAGACAGAAGAACGGATAAGTGGCCTGGAATATAGAATGGTGGAAATAACTGCCAAGGAACAGAAAAAAGAAAAGTGAATGAAAAGAAATGAGGACAGTCTCAGAGACATCAGGGGCAACATTAAATACACCAATATTCAAATTATATGGGTCCCAGAAGAAGAAGAGAAGGGGAAAGGAACTGAGAAAATATTTGAAGAGATTGTACTCAAAAACTTCCCTAACATGGGAAAGGAAATAGTTGGTCAAGTTCAGGAAGCACAGTGAATCCCATACAGGATAAACCCAAGGAAGAACACACTTAGACACATATTAATCAAACTAACAAAAATTAAACACAAAGAAAAAATATTAAAACAGCAAGGGAAAAGCAACAAATAACCTACAAAGGAATCCCCATTAGGTTATCAGCTGATTTTTCAGCAGAAACTCTGCATGCCCGAAGGGACTGGCATGACATATTTAGAGTGACAGAAGGGAAAAACTTACAACCAAGATTACTTATGAGGTGAGGATCTCATTCAGATTTGATGGAGAAATCAAAAGTTTTACAGGCAAGCAAAAGCTAAGAGAATTCTACGCCACCAAACCAGCTTTACAACAAATGGTAAAAGAACTTATCTAACGGAAAAAACAAGGGAAGAAAAAGACCTACAAAAACACACCCAAAACAATAAGAAAATTGCAATAGGAACATGCATATTGATAATTACCTTAAATGTAAATGGATTAATTGCTCCAACCAAAGGACAGACTAGCTTAATGTATACAAAAAAAAGCTCTAAATATATGTTGTCTACAAGAGACTCACTTCAGACCTAGGGACACATACAAACTGAAAGTGAGAAGTGAGGGCAAGGAAAAAGATATTCCATGAAAATGGGAATCAAAAGAAAGCTGGAGTAGCAATACTCATATCGGACAAGATAGAGTTTTAAATAAAGACTATTAGAAGAGACAAGGAAGAACACTACATAATCATCAAGGGTCCATTCATAAAGAAGACATAACAATTGTAAATAGTTACACACCCAACATAAGAGCACCACAATATATAAGGCAAATGCTAACAGCCATAAAGTGGAAATCGGCAGTAACAAAATAATAGTGGGGGACTTTAACAATGCACTTACACCAATGGATAGCTCATCCAGACTGAAAATCAATAAAGAAACACAAGCTTTAAATGACACATTAGATCAGATGGATTTAATCAATATTTACATGACATTCCATCCAAAAACTACAGAATACATTTTCTTCTCTAATGCTCAAGTGACATTCTCTAGGATAAATCACACCTTAGGTCACAAATCAAACCTCAGTAAATTTAAGAAAATTGAAATTGAATCAAGCATGTTTTCTGACAACAAAACTATAAGATTTTAAATCAATAAGAGGAAAAATACTGTAAAAAATACAAACCCATGTAGGCTAAACAGCACACTACTAAATAACCAAGAGATTACTGGAGAAATCAAAGAGAAAATTTAACAAAATACCTAGAAACAAATGACAATATAAACACGATGACACAAAACAAATCAGACACAGTGAAAGCAGTTCTAAGAGGGAATTTTATATGAATAAAATCCTACCTCAAGAAACAAGAAAAATCTCAAATAAATAATTTAACCTTACACCTAAAGCACCTAGAGAAAGAAGAGCAAATAAAGTCCAATGTTCCTAGAATGAAACAAATCATAATGATCAAAGCAGAAATAAATGAAATAGAAACAAAGAAAACAATAGCAAACATTTATAAAACTAAAAGCTGTTCTTTGAGAAGATAAACAAAATTGATAAACCTTTAACCAGACCCATCAAAAAAAAAAAAAAAAAAGGAGAGGACTCAAATCAATAAAATTAGAAAGGAAAAAGGAGATGTTACAAAGGACACCACAGAAATACAAAGGATCGTAAGAGACTACTACAAGCAACTATATGCCAATAAAACAGACAACCTGGAAGAAATGGACAAATTCTCAGAAAGGTTCAACCTTCCAACACTGAAACAAGAAGAAACAGAAAATAGGAACAGATCAATCACAAGTAATGGAATTGAAACTGTGATTTAAAATCTTCCAATAAACAAAAGTCCAGGACCAAATGACTTCACAGGCAAATTCTATCAAAAATTTAGAGAAGAGTTAATGCCTATCCTTCTCAAATTCTTCCAAAAAATTGCAGAGCATGGAACACACCTAGTTCATTCTACAAGGCCACCATCACCCTGATACCAAAACCAGACAAAGATATAAAAAAAAAGAGAAGTAGAGGCCAATAGCACTGATGAACACAGACATAAAAATCTTCAACAAAATGCTAGGAAACTGAATCCAAGAACACATTAAAAAGATCATACACCATGATCAAGTGGAATTTATCGCAGGGATGCAAGTACTCTTCAATATACACAAATCAAACAATGTTATATACCATATTAACATATTGAAGAATAAAATCTATAGGATCATCTCAATAGAAGCAGAGAGAGCTTCTGACAAAATTCAAACTGTCCAGAAAGTTGGTATAAAGGGAACCTACTGCATCATAATAAAGGCCATATATGACAAACCCACAGGAAACCTCATTCTCAAAGGTAAAAAACTGAAACCATTTCCTCTATCAGGAACAAGAGAAGGATGTCCACTCTCGCCACTTTTATTCAACATAGTTTTGTAAGTTTTAGTCATGACAATCAAAGGAAAAGAAATAAAAGGAATTAAAATTGGAAAAGAAGAAGTAAGACTGTCAGTGTTTGCAGATGACATAATCCTATACATGGAAAATCCTAAAGATGCCATCAGAAAACTACTAGATTTAATCAATGAATTTAGTAAAGTTGCAGCATACAAAATTAATACACAGAAATCTCTTGAATTCCTGTACACTAAAAATGAAATATCAGAAAAGGAACTTAAGGAAACAATCCTGTTTACCATTGCATGAAAAATAATAAAATACTTAGGAATAAACCTACCTAAGGAGGCAAAAGACCTGCAATCAGAAAACGACAAGGTATTGATGAAAGAAATCAAAAACAACAGAAATAGATGGAAAGGTATACCACGTTCTTGGATTGGAGGATCAATATTCTGAAAATGACTCTACTACCCACAGGAATCTGCAGATTCAATGCAATCCCTATCAAATTACCAATGGCATTTTTCACAGAAATAAAGCAAAAAAAATTAACAATTTGTATGGAAACACGAAAGACCCCAAATATCCAAAGCAGCCTTGAGAAAGAAAAATAGAGATGGAGGAATCAGGCTCCCTGACTTCAGACTATCCTAAAAATCTACACTAATCAAGACAGTATGGTACTGGCACAAAAGCAGAAATATAGATCAGTGGAACAGGACAGAAAGCTGAGAGATAAACCCATGCACATATGGTCACCTTATCTTTGAAAAAGTGTCAAGAATACACAATGGAGAAAAGACAGCCTCTTCAATAAGTGGTGCTGGGAAAACAGGACAGCTACATGTAAAAGAATGAAATTAGAACACTCCCTAACACCATACACAAGAATGAACTCAAAATGGATTAAAGACTGAAATGGAAGGCCAGATACTATAAAACTCTTAGAGGAAAACATAGGCAGAACATGCTGTGACATAAATCACAGCAAGATCCTTTTTGACCCACCTCCTAGAGTAATGAAAATAAAAGCAAAAATAAACAAATGGGGCTTAATTAAACTTTAAAGCTTTGCATAACAAAGGAAACCATAAACAAAATGAAAAGACAACCCTCAGAATGGGAGAAAATATTTGCATATGAAGCATCTGACAAATATTAATCTCTAAATTATACAAGCAGCTCATGCAGCTCAAAAAAACAAACAACTCAGTCCAAAAATGAGCAGAAGATTTAAATAAACATTTCTACAAAGAAGACATACAGATGGCCAATACACATGAAAGGATGTTCTACAGCCATAATTATTAGATAAATGCAAATCAAAATCAAAATAGGTATCTCTTCACACCTATCAAATTGGACATCATCAAAAACTTTACAAACAATACATGCTGGAGAGTGTGTGGAGAAAAGTGCACCCTCATGTACTATTGGTGATAATGCAAACTGATTCATCCACTATGGAAAACAATATGGAGGTTCCTTAAAAAACTAAAAAAATATGATTAGTATATGACCAGCAATCGCACTATGGGTCATATACTTTGAGTAAACCATAATTCAAAAAGAGACATGTGCCACAATGTTCATTGCAGTACTATTTACAATATTCAGGACATGGAAACAACCTAAATGTCCATTGACAGATGAATGGATAAAGAAAATATGTTACATATATACAATGGAATATTACTCAGCCATTAAAAGGAATGAAAGTAGGTCATTGGTAGAGATGTGGATGGGCCTAGAGAGTGTCTTACAGAGTGATGTAAGTCAGAAAGAGAAAAACAAATACCTTTTATTAATGCATATATGTGGAATCTGAAAAAGTTGGTGTAGATGTCTTATTTGCAAAGCAGAAATAAAAAAAAAGGAATAGAGAACAAATGTATGGATACCAAGGGGGAAAACAGGGCTGGGAGGAAATGGGACATTGGGATTGATACATATACACTATTTTTACTATATACAAAATGGACAACTAATTAGAACATACTGTATAGCACAGGGAACTCTACTTAATGCCCTGTAGTAACCTAAATGAGAAGGAAGTCCAAAAGAGAGGGGATATATAGCTGATTCATTTTGCTGGACAGTAGAAACTAATGCAACACTGTAAAGCAACTATACTCCAATAAAAAAAAGTATAAAAAGACACCCTATGAATTTTTAAAAATTGTCTTTATTGTTATTGTAAAGAATTTGTAAAGAATACTGTATATATGTGTGTGGAATGGGCCATGTGGGAATGGTAGAAGGTAGCTATCAGTGGCAGACAACTTTACAATACAAAGATCTTTACTGTGTTGTTGAAGCATCAACTATTGGATAGCAGTATTATAGAAGAGATTCTCTCTAGGAACATTGCAGATAAACCTTAAAAAGGTACAGAAAATACATAGTTGTGATCAATAATGCAAAAGCAGGGGAATGAAGTAGATAATTCAATAGAACTTTTCATCCTGTAATGCATTTATCTTTCTCTCTCTATTTTTTTAATTTAAAGACATTATAGAGCCAATTTATTTCTATTTAATTATAAAAGGGGACATGGGAACAAGTATATAATGGGAAAAATAATAATTTGCACATTCCTGACTAGTGATAATATATACAAGGCCAATGACAGTCTCTACATGACATGGAAGCAAGTATTTCTTGGATGTCTTTATATTGAAAGAACTAGAATGGTTCTCTTATATTAATATTAATGACAAATAAGAGCAAAGATGACACATTAGACTTTAAATTTTTTTTTTTTGTCATATGAACTCCGTGGCTTCCCTCACCTGCTAGTCTTCTTTTAGAGTAATTACAGTGATATCTATAGTCCTGAGCAGGAAATCTATGTAAATTATCCTCATTTTTAGAAAATTTTAATGACTAAAATTTCATCTACTCCCCCTTTATTTCTTCTCTGTGGCACACTAGAATTCATTGAATTTAAACTTTTTAAATAGTTCATGATATACAGGGGAAATTATTTAAAATAATAGAGTATAACAAAATATGCTACTCTCTCCAAAGCTTTTATAAAGACATTTTGAAATTGCCTATGATTCGTCTAAGCCCTAAGATCATATTTCATGCTTTTACTACAGGTGATTTTTACTGACAGAATTCAGAGAATAGTCCTTTTTCCTTTCTTTTTATGTGTCACTTATTAAATAATGGTGAGAATAAAAAAGATTTTGTGGTACATAGCCTCAGGGGTAAAATTAAAATGGATAAAGGGCTTTGCAAATAAGTCTACATTGTGCAAGGTGTGCACAATATGCAATGATTTAATACTAAAGAAGTTGAAAAAAGTTTGGATTTCTTTTTATGCTTTGATAAAGGTATGAAAAAGATAAATATCTCTGACACACATTCAAGCAAATCACGATCTATATGTCAAATGGTTTGCTTAATATGCAACTATATTTTAGATGGAAGAGCGACTGCTACAGCCTACAAATATTCATTTTGATATGTAAGAATATAATAATAAATTGTATATATTGTGCTATTCACCCACATATTAACAGCTATATGATCTTTAGCAAAAGTGTGAAGCATTAGAAATTCTCTTGTTTGTGTTCTTATTCTTTTTAGTAACTATGAGAACGTGTGCTAAAGTCTTCACTTGGAACAAGAATATGCTTGAGACACAAAGCACTCAACAAGAGGGAAGATATCTGATATAGAAATAAGTTACAGAAAATGTTGACTGTAGCTTTAAATAATATTTCTCTAAATATTTTTTTTTCTTTATGAAAGTAACAAAAGCTTAAGCATCTCCTGCTGTCTTGTTGTTCAACATCCACTATTGCCCATCTGCCTATTGATTGGTAGGAAACTCCAAATGGGAATTTTATCTCATTAATCATGTTATATCACAGGGATTAGGACAAAAAAAGAACTCTATGCCTCACAGCAGACATCAACTGCCCAGTAAGACAAGTGAACAAATATAATATGGATAGAATATCTTTACACTAATTAAAGGTCATCTGCTATAAAATTGTGGGCAAGAATTGCTTAAATTGTTCTCTAGTTTCCACTCTCTACATAATGAATAATATAGCACTCTAGCCTTTCAATTTTATGTTATTTTGTCACAGCCCACAAATGTGATTATTAAAAATTCCATGCAAAAAGATCAGGAGTAACATACAAGTTTTAAATAGCACATCATCACATTAAATTGTACATACAGCATACACAATGAAATAAAATTATAAAACTACAATGCTTTCTTTTGGACTTTAACTTTTCATGTACTTCATAGAAGACAGTTATTCATAAGCTCCAGATGAAAACCAATTCAAGTGTACCAAAAGTAAAGCTATGATAACATATTTATATATTGACAAGTGGTACTTAGCATCTTTTTCATATGAAGTTCAACAATCTATAGACTGCAGTTCAAATTCAAACCATAAGAACACTTGTCTATTAGTTCTGAATCACCTTGGCTGTTGGAGGCCACTAGGCATGGGAACAGAGATCCTGTGACTCTTCCTTTGGTTTGTCACAGACACTGCATCTATGAGATATACTTAGGGATTTCACAACTGCTTCACAGCTGCCTCACAGCTGCCTTCATTTCCTTTTATATCCTCAATGTCTTATTAAGCCAGACTGTGGCCAGGATTAATTGAATGTTCTCCCCTTAATCAACTGTTAATGTTATCACCAAGTCCAAATATGAGAAAGGTAACATAAAAACTTATTTACAAAACATTCTAAGTATTATTTAGGCCTTATTTGTTAGCACTTGATGGCCACTAGAGTAATACTAGGCATGATATAACAGTTTTTCTATGTGATATATTGACTTGTATATGTACTGACTCAAAGTTACTATTCTATGAGGAAAAATGACAAGTGGAATGAGAAATACATTGGTCTTAATAGTGCTCAAAATATCTGACAAGAAACTGTAACACTTGAGAAAGTAGTGTAAATACACCCTATAATTTGGCCATTTCCCACTCCCAAATGAGCATGCTTGTGTGTGCTTTCACACACATACACACACACGCACACACACACACACACACACACACACACACACACTGTGATAGGCAGAATTTTAAGATGACCACCAAGATTCCTGCCCTCCTACTGTATGCAACCTGTGCAATCTCCTCTCTTTGACTGTGAAAACTGAATGTGATGGGTATCACTCCAATGATTGCATTACATTATATTGAGAAGAGATTTTGAGTATTTTAGTAATATTTCTAGTCAGTTGACTTTGATTTAATTAGAAAGGAAATAACCCTTTTGGGCTTGACCTAAAGAGATGAGCTCATAAAAGAGAGAAGAAGCAGCAGATGCTCTACACTTGGTCTTGAAGAAGAAGACTGCCAGTTTGTTGAGAGGGCCATCTGGCAGTGAGTAACTTGTGGCCCTAGGAGCTAAGGGCTTCAGTCCTACAACCACAAAGAAGTGAATTCTTCTGAGAACAAGTGAACTTGCAAGATGAATCCAAGACTCAGATAAGATCACAGCCTCAGCCAACGTCTTGAATGCAGCCTAATGAGATCCTGACAGAGGGCCCAGCTAACCAATGCCCAGACACCTGACCCACAGAAGATAATAAATTTGTGCTGTATTAAGCTGCTGAGATTGTAGTTATTTATTATGTAGCAATACAAAAACAGAAAACCAATACACACGCATGTGTACTTTTATGATGAGGTTTCCATGCTTAATATCTGACATACTACTGGTTATGTATGTTTTATAGATGTCTTCATCTTTAAATAATCAAGTCTGATGGAAATTGGCACATTGTAAATGTTGCTTAATCTTATACATCTCTAGAATGCTTCCTCTGACCAATAACAATTTACTTTGAATCAGAGAAAGGTGGGATCAAATATGAAATCCAATAAGCTAACTTTTTTTCTTTTGTTTTTCGTTTGTTTTTGTGTGGGTTACCTCATTTATAGAAATCAATAATATACCCTATTGCTCTCATTTATTTTCCAAAATACTATTTTGAATTTGACCTGGAATCCTCAAACTATCTTGTTGATCAGAAATGTGAGAAACTACAGAATTACCCTTGAGACAACCCTTGATTTTATAGTAAAGTCTCATGGGATTCACCTACTAATACCTCTCAAAGGGCTTTACTAAAATAGTTTCATCCTCTAAAATGACTTCATCAACTATTCTTACTCAGGTAACACTGAGAAATAGCAAGCATGGGTTACTGTGTGCTGTTTGATTTTACATTCTTATTTTCTTCCCTCAAATTAAAATCTCCTGAGATACCTATTTTTAACTGTCTTCTGGGCATTTCCTTGTGCGTATAAACCTAGATACCACAAATCAACATATCTCAAGCAGAACTCAGTCAGCTTTTCTCCATATACCCAAATTTTTCTGTCCAATTTCATTTTCTTTCTTGGTCAACATCATTATCATCCATGTAGCTACAGATGTTCAAAATATTATTGCCATAACTGTATAGTTTATCTAAAGTTTTATTCTTTTGAAAATTTTGAATAACTAGTAAGTACACTTCATTCAAATAAAACATTTAAGATATACAGTGAAAAATCTCCCTACCATTTCTGTTTCACATCTGCCCAGTTCCACCTTACCCCCAATCCTGCACAAGTAACCATTTGTATTAATTTATTTTGTATCCTCCCAGAATTTCTTTGCACATACAAGCAAAGATGAAAAGACATTCTCATTTCCCTTACTCTTTACACAAAATGTAGTATATCCAAACATTGATTTGTACCTTGTTTTTTTTCTTTTTTCTCTTAATGCCATGCTTTTATTTTCTAGGCAGTGCATTGACAGGATCTTCATTTTTTTATTACAGCTGAATGATATTCTATTGCATGCATGTAATGTAATTGAAGAAGTCCTCCTTTGATGGAAATTTGGATTATTTCCAATATTTTGCTATTAGAAACAAGGCTTCAATGAAAAATTATGTACAAAAGCCATTTTGCATATGTGCTAGAAAAATGTGTAGTTAATTCTTTCAGATATAAAAGCTCCATCAAATTAAAAGAATTTATAACTTGAAAATTACTACTAAATTGTCTCTCATAGATTTTGTATTAATTTACATTCATACTAGCAATTCATGAGTGTCAGTTTCCCCACAATCTAGACAATAAAGTGTGTTATCAAAACTTCAGAATTTGTTCATTTCTAATAATGAATAAATGCTAGTTCAGTGTAGTCTTATTTGATTTTGTTTAATATAAGTTTGACTGAATAGCTATTATTTTTAAAAATATGTTTAACAGATGTATTGAGATATAATTCACATATCACACAATTTAAATTCACACATTTAAAGTGTACAATTTGATGGTCTCTGATATATTGTTATTGATTTTGAAAAATTGTAGTAAAATATATTTAACACAAAATTTGCCATTTTGAATATTGTGTACAATCCATGGCATTAATCACATTCACAATGCTGTACAACTATCACCAAGAGTATTTTACTTATTCATTATTTTTAAACTACTTTATTGAGGTATGATTGAAATATAAAAAGCTGTATGTATTTAATGTGTACTCTCAGTGTGTTTCAGGATAGGTATACACCTGTGAAACCATTACCACCATGAAGGATATAAACACATACTGTGCCTCCTAAAGTTTCCTCACACCTCATTTACCATTATCAATTTTAGTTTTGTTTTATTTCATTTTTGGTAAGACTACTTAACATAAGATCTATCCTCTTAGCACATTTTATGTATACAATATAGTACTGTTAGCTATAGGCACTATGCTGTATAATAGATTTTCAGAACTTTTATCTTACATAACTGAAACTCTGTACACTTTAACAATCACCTAACCATTTCCCTTTCCCCCAGACCCTGACAACCACCGTTGTGCTCTCTGCTTCTATGAGTATGATTATTTTATATTCCACACATAAGTGGGATCATACTTATATTTGTCTTTTTGTGTCTGGATTACTTCATTTAACATAACGTAGTCCAGGGTCATCCATTTTGTTACAAGTGACAGGGTTTCCTTTTTTAAAAAAGCTGAATAATATTGTGTTGTATGTATATACCATAATTGCTTTTTCCATTCATCTGTCAATGGATGTTACAGTTGTTTCCATATTTTGGTTATTGTATGCAATGTTGCAATGAACATGGGATTCAAGATGTTGATTTCATTTCCTTTGGATACATACCCAAAAGAGAAATGTTTAGATCATATGATAGTTCTATTTTTAATTTTCAAAGAAACTCCATACAGTATTAGAAAATGGCTATACCAATTTACACTCCCATTAACAGCGCACAAGTGTTCCCTTTTTCCACATTCTCACAAACACTTGCTGTCTTTTTTATTTTTAAAATACGATTCTAACAGGTGTGAGATAACATCTCCTTCTCGTTTTGATTTGCTAATTAATGTCCTTTATTTTAACTTGAAGAACTCAAGCATTTCTTGTAAAGAAGTCCAGTGGTGAATTCCCTTAGATTTTGTTTTTCTGAAAAATTCTTTATCTCCCCTTGATTTCCAAAAGACATATTTGCCAAGTATAGCATTCTGGATTGTCAGTTTTTTGCTTACAGTACTTTGAATATCTCTTCCCTTTCTTTTCTGGGCTATAAGGTTTCTGCTTCAATTAGAAGTAGTATGGGTCTTCACTTGTTCATAAGTTACTTTTATCTTGCTACTTTCAAAATTCTCTGTCTTTGACTTTTAACAATTTGTGTATAATGTGTCTTGGTGAAGACATCTTTTTGCTCATCATATTTGGAGATATTTGGGTTTCATGGATCTGTATGTTCATTTTCCTCTCCAGATTTCGTAAGATTTTCATTTCTTTAAATAAACTTTCTGCCCCTTTCTATTTCTCTACTCCCTCTGGGGCTCCCAAAATATCCCATAAGATTTCTTCACTCTTTACTTTTTTTTTCCCTTTTTATTCCTCTGACAGGATACTTTCAAATGACTTGTCTTTGAGTTCACTGATTCTTCCTTATGCTACTTCAAGTCTACTGTTGAAGCTCTCTATTGAATTTTTCAGTTCAGACGTTTTGTTTTTCAGGTCCAGAACTTCTCTTTAGTTCTTGCTTATGGTTTTTAGCTTTTTATTTGAACTTCTCAATTTGTTCATGTATTATTTTTCTAAATTTGTTTATTTGCCTATCTTTGTTTGTGTCTTACTGAGCTTCTCTAAGACAATTATTTTGAATTGTTTTTCAAGCAATTTGTAGGTCTCCATTTGTTCCTTTCATGGTATCTTTTTACTTTGATTTTTCATGTTTCTTGAAGGTTTGCATTGCTCTGTTCAAACTTGGAAAAGTGCTTACCTCCTCCAGTTTTTACTGATTAGCTTTGGGAGAGAAAGATCTTCACCAGTGAACCCTACATTCTGGGGGTCTTTTAGACCTTTTCTGTGAATACGTCTGCTCTACTTTTCTTGTTCCTTTGTGTTAAGATTTTGTGCCTTCTCTCAACCCCACAAAGCCAGATGTGGTACAGAGAACCTCCAGTTTAATTTCCCTGGGGAAGTTATCTGAAGTGTTCAGTGCTGTGTGACTTCTCCCAAACCAGCAGAGTCAGTTGGCTGCTAAGATCCATAACTACTGTTGAGATCCATGTGCTGTCAGTGGGAACTCATGCAGGCCATGCACTGGGATGTGTAGAATATTATCTATGGGATGAGGGAGGCATGCAGAGTGCTGGAAGATTGCATGAGTTGGTTATGGAGGTCCTCAGGGAAGTCATCTTGGTAGGGGGGCACATTGGTGGACCTCTTGGTGGAGTACAAAAACCAGTCAGCAACTTCTGCAACTGGCTATTGAGAACCACACTCCAGTTTCTGTGAACTCTTGTCCCTTCTCCCTGCTTTTAGCTGCCCCCAGATAATTCAGCCATTATGATCCCCTCAGTGATCTGGGTGGGTTGAGACAGAAGTGGGGCCCCTGGGTAGCATCCCACAAGCCCAAGGAAACTGGATACTCATTACACTCTCACTTTCCCCCATGGGAGGAATCAGTGCCTTGGAGGATGGGTAATGCAGTTAAATTGAAATTACTCTTCTTATGCCCTTCAAGGCATCACTCTCAGATTTTGCTCTGCCATAATGCTAGAACCTCAACTAGACTTCAGTGCTCCTACAAATGTGTTTTCTGTCCATGGATGGCTGCCCAAATCTGTATTTCTGCTGGGGGATAAGATCTGACACCTCCTATTATGCTATCTTGTTAATGTCACTTGAGCAACTATTCTTAAGTTTTAGAATTATTTATATTTCCTTTCTGGGAACTCTCTATTCATATATTTTGCCTTTTTTCTAGTAAGTTATTACTCTTTTCTAATTTTGATTTTTGGAGGTATTTATACATTAGAGAAATTAGCTTTTTAATCTTATGAGTTACAATTTTTTTTTTCCAAACTGGTCACCTGTATTTGAATTTTGGTATGGTGTTTTTAGCCATGATTACATTTTTGAAAATGTAATTTTATTATCAATCTTTTCTTTCATGGCATATTTTGAGTCATTATTTGAAAGACTTTCTCCATTCCAACATTTTAATTAAATATTTCCTTTTTTTACTACTATTGCAGTATATATATATGTATGCCATGTGCATTTCCAGTTTTTATGCCCCAATTCCAACCTTGTTTATCCTTTCAGAAAACAATATTTCTGCCATATTTATCATCTTGACATTTTCCAAAATGTTCTCTACTTTCCTGTTTCTGTGTCTTTTCATGAGAAAGTCTTTCTTTTCAGATATCCTATCTTTCTCCTGGATCCATAGCTATTTATGAGGACCTTAAGGTCCATCTAAACCTCTAAACCTTCCAAGCATTCTTTCCCTGATGTCCTAACCCCTCCTTTCTCCATCCTTATTTAATTATTTGTACCTCAATTATAATTATCAACTTTGCCTTTAAAACTATGTTGTGTTTTGGTCTTCCCCAATAGAATGAAAGCTCTTATAAGGCAGGGACTGTGGGTTTTGCATATTTTAATTATCCATACACCTAACAAGTGTTTTCCAAATAGTACATCCCCATACATCAACTTTAATTTCTTTACTTTCATCTTTTGCTCCTTTTCTCTTATTATTTTTCTGATTTTCACCACCTCAGTTTTTTAATACTTTGTCTTTCTTTGTCCCCAAATATATATTTCAAAATCAATTTTTATAAAACCTTTTCTGTCAGCAAATATAGCACCCTGAAATACCCCAACATAATAGATTTTGGTAAATGACTCCTAATTTCCCTGACCTGCTCCCATAAATGATCCACTTTGAGTCATAATTAGAAATAGAAATGTTTTGCCTATACCTAATTTATAAAATAATTCACCCATGTTTTCTTCCAGTACTTATTTGATTTCATATTATTACATTTGTATCTCTAATCCATTTAGAGATTACTTTTTCTCATTTCTAGTATGAAAAATAAGCTTATATATCTTGGGCTTCCCTGCTGGTGCAGTGGTTAAGAATGTACCTGCCAATGAAGGGGACATGGCTTCGAGCCCTGGCCCAAGAAGACCCACATGCCACAGAGCAACTGAGCCAATGTGCCACAACTATTGTGCTTGCACTCTAGATCCCATGAGCCACAACTACTGGAGCCTGTGCACCTAGACACCATGCTCCACAACAGGAGAAGCCACTGCAATGAGAAGCCTGTGCACCACAATGAAGAGTAGAACCTGATTGCTTCAACTAGAGAAAGCCCACACGCAGCAAAAAATACCCAAATGCAACCAAAACAAATGATATATCTTAATAAATATTTCCCTTATTTGAGGAGCACTTTTATTTAATTTCTGGAATATGAATCCACTCATTATTTTTTTTTTATTTTCAATAAACAAGGTTTCTCTTTCATCCTGAGTATTTCATATGATTCTTTATCCTTCATATCTGCCTGTACTCTTAAAATTAATGGGCTTACACTAACATTCTCACAAGGAAATTTTAAAAATATATTTATTTCCTTCATTTCATTTTGTTCATCTTGCCTAAAGGAATAGGTTTCATATGCCTCCCTTTTTTTCTAAAGTTACCTTAATGATAAGTCATTTCTACCTGTTTTTTTATGAAGGACTGAAAGTTTTCAATTAAATTTTCCCTAGTTGGTAGTGGATAGCCAAAATGCACATAATAATGGAGAGTCATGACTGCCTTAAAGTTCTCTCTAGCCACTGTATCCCAAAGCTTGTTTGGGAAACACAAGAGTCCTTTGACACTTTAATAAGCGTACCAGTTAGAGTTCTTTGGGTTAAAAGTATTAACTAGTTCAAATAGCTATGACTTAAACAAAATAATTTATATCACCCCTGACAAGTAGTATTGAGGTAGGTAACTCCAAAATGGTTAATTAAGGAGTGCAAAGACGTGAAAGACCCAAGTTCCTTTCAACTCTGTTTTGCCATCTTCCATACATCAATTATATTCCCCTTAATAATAATGAAATGACTGCAGAAAATCCAATGTCTCATGTAGACATAAACATAACAAAAAAGAGACAGAAGACAGACAGAGAGAGAGAGAGAGAGATTGATTTCCTATTAAGTGTCTGTACTTGCTAGAGTGGAAAAAAACAACAACAACAACAACAACAACAACTTTTCCCCGAATTAGAACATTTGCCTTAAAATTTCATTGGCCTGTTCCTTAGTTGGAAGAAAAGCTGGAAAAATGTAGTAATTGGCATTTTCCATCTTGCTAATGGAAGGTTGCTTTTATTAGCATAGAGGAAAAGTGACAAGACTATGATTGTTAGGTAGGCTTCCATCATTGTCAGACACAAAATAGTTTCTGTTAAAAAGTGTTCTTTGGTCAAGAATTTGAGGAAGTGATGGTTCAAAGATAAACATGTTTTCTTACTGCAAGATTTCTAAAAGTTATTATGATAATGTGTCATGACTCTCCAAGACAGAGATAACCTGTGTAGTAGGTCAAACTTATTAAATATGGAGAATTTTTTCTCTTGGACCTTTTATTAATATTTCATTAACAACAAAGAAACAAACATACAAAACAAAACAAAATACTAGTGTTCTCAAGAATACAGTTTTGTAAATGTTGCTTTAAGCATATATTGCACATATTTTATCCATTTTTGTATAAACATACTTCAACGTCCATAAATCTAACTTTCAAATATCCTGCATTTTCATGTGTAATAAATGATATCTTTAAGCTCCATGTATCAGACTCAGACTTTTATATATTAGCTGCCAGCCAAAGATTTAGTCAAGTTTGTGAAGTCTTGTTGTCTTTGTAGAGGAAGCTTGGGGAGTTATTTAAATATTTTATTATGATTTGCCCTTTTTAACATAAAAGTGGATGAGACATGGGAAAATTAAAGTGTTCATCCTAGTGAAAATATGTATATGTCACAAGTTCCACTGAGTTGGTCTAAGTATGGAAATGTTATATGGCAAAGGAAGTGAATATTTAGTTAATTGAATAAAGGAGGGAAGTTAAATATTGTATATAATACTGTTATTAAGACATTGAAGACTGTGTCTAAAAACAAGTTATACGTGGAAATTTTATTGTAATTTGATTCTTGGGAAATGAGCTTCTTCATCCTGTGGTATTAAGTACTGTCTTCCCTCAGCCCGACATCACCCACTATACAATCGCAGCCTCCTGAAGGTACTCTAATCCTCTTTTCTGAGTCAATAAACCTCATTCAGGCAGAATATTCAGTTTTCCATGACTAGTCAGTGCATTTGGGGAATGATATTATCAGGAAGTAGCTTTCTCTGTCTTCTCTGATCATGAAGAGGTAAACTTACGTTATTTACAATTTTAATGTTAGTTCTCTTTGATATTTGGGCTTTCTCTCTCCCTTCAGGTTCTCATGTCTGGGAAGAGTCTAACTATATACTGGATGCATGTTTCCTTCTTGACATCTACCAATTCCATTCTTTGTCTGTTTCCTTTTCTTTTATCTCCTTAGCTTTGCATCAAACTACTACTGTTGGTTAACAGCCTAAACTGAACTTAAACTGCCTGCGTCTAATCTTGAGTACTATTGCAAGCCATACTTTGAGAGCCATAGTCCCAAACCCATGGCCAAGTCTGCAGTTCTTTCTCACTTACTACTGAATCCTTCCTTCCTTGGCTTGGGTATTAATTTAAATCCTCATTTGATGTATTCCGATTTATTTTAAGTCTTCAACTTAATGTAATGGAAATTTAAAATAATTTTGTTGCCTATGACTTGAGTTTAATTTTACCTTTGTTAAAAGGGACAAATAGGCATAATGATGATTCTAAAATTGATAACACAGAGGTGGGATGTGGGAAATATATTAGAACAATTTGGGAAGAATAGCTTTTCCAATTAAATAATTCCTACTTTCCCAGATTCTGATGTACCCACAGAGGCCTTGTACCACCCTTCAGTCACCTCACTCTTCATTCTTCATGCATGCAAATTACTGTCTAGTGAGCAGCTGTTATTGATGGAAGTACATTGTATACCTTGATTATATAGATTATATTATAGAAAATAGGTTGAGAACCATTGGCCAATAACTTCTAAATATTTCAGGACGAATTCAGAGTTTACAGTATTATTAAAATTTATTTATTTAAATCACAAATACTGTGGACAAGGTATAGTGGGTTATGCAAATCAATAGAATCCATGGATCCTTTATTTAAAATTCAGGTTCTATTTGAAAAGATGAGATAAATATTAGCAACTTCATCAATTTATTATTTTCTTAAAAGAATGTAGAGTTATGCTTTTTGTCCTTTAGTTTTTTTCTTTTATTCTTGATCAGTAACACTGGATATAAAGTTCTCATTTTATCTAAAGCTGTTTAGTGCTAAAGAGCAAAAAGAAGCAATTAGAAATGTTGTGCTACAAATGAGCAGGTAAGGTGAGATTTTCTCACACTGAGGACAACGTGGCAGATGAGAGGGACTCACATATCCTTGGAAGAAAGCCAACTTATTTATGGGATTTGACCATGCAAAACTTGTTGAAATCCCACTAGGACATCAAATGCCACATTATAATATCTTTACTGAAAGAAAGATGATCTTTATTTCTTTACTCTTTCTTCTTTTTTTAAATTATGCATTTTCATTTATAACAAAATACAATAGAGGGGGATATATTTTGGGGTCACACTTTTTATTAATGATTACTATTTTGGTTAAACAATGTATTACCAAAGGAAATATTCATGTAGATGTATCAGTACTGTTTTCTAAATACTAATTGATTAAAATATTTTGTTTTATCATAAACATGTTAGAGATTAATACTCAGAAATATATCTTTGTAGAACCCTGTTAAAAGTTTGAAGATTAATTTTCTAGAGAAGGGATATCAAGCTGGCAGAGTAGCAGGATACTGAGCACAACTCTCTCTATTAACACATCAAAAATATATGTATATGGGGAGCAACTCACACTGAAAACAACCTGGAGACTGGCAGAAAAGCTTCTCTACAACCGAGTTTGTAAAGAAAGATCCACAGGGAATCAGGTAGGAAGGGAGGGGAAGTTATCAGTTTGCACCCCTAGCAGGGGACACATAAGAGGAGGGATATGTCACAGGCCCAGGATTCAACTCTGCAGAGTTAGGAGTTTGAACCACATATTAGGCACACCAGCCCTGGGGTCCAACACAAGGACGATGAGTCCCTTTACATAGTTTGAAGACCAATGAGACTTACTAGAGTGCAATAAGAAAGCAAGACTCTGCTCATAAAGAGCATGCATGCACCCTTGCTTACTCCTGGGAATAGTGCAGAAGAAGATTTTTCCTGTGGCCACCACAACCTGCAAACCAGCTGGCAGGGGACACCTGCTCCAGCCTTTCTTCCTCTGGCACAGCTCTCCACTAAGGCAAAGTTTCCATTGCCAAGGAGAGTGTGTATACTGAAAGGGAACAGAGCCAGGGTGGACCTGACCCTGCCTCTGAACAGGACAAAGGCAGCCATTAACAGCACACATGCAAAGGCAGGAGAAAACCTGTCTGGGACTCTGACCAGCTTGCCAGCACCATCCCAATGTGCACCATAGCCTGCTCCATGCATCTGGTCCAGTCTCTCTTGCTTCAGCACTCCTTTCCAGTCAAGTAGAGGCTGCAGTTGCCAAACCAAATGTACACACTTAGAGAGAATAGAACTAGCACAGACTCAAACCTAAGAGCTTCTGATCCAGAACCTTGGGCCCCAACTTTGTTCCCAATAGAGTGGTGACTCCTACTAATCACAGGAAAAGCCATGGCTCACACATAACTCTGGCTCTAGCTCCCCCCACCAACTCCAGCTCAACCTCCCACCAAGGTGGAAGCTGCCAGTGCATCTCAGAGGAAGAAATGACCCATGCTCATTTCAGATGCAGCTCTCCCACCAAAGCCAGTGGACACATGCAGACTGCATAGGAATACTCTCACACAATGAAACCAATTCAAGACTGGGATAGGTAACTGTTTTACCTAATTTCTTAGAGACAAACAAAGTTTTAAAAAATGCAAAGACAGATGAATATGTTTCAAATGAGAGAACAAGAAAAAACTGAAAAGAAAAACGCCTAAAGAAACAGAAATAATTGACCAGATAAAGAGTTCAAAACAATAGTAATAAATATAAGAATGTTGACAAAACTTTAGAAAGGAATATATAAACTCAGTGAGAATTTTAACAAGGAACTAGAAAATATAAAAAAGACCCAATCAGAAAAGAACTATTCAATAGTTGAAATAAAAAACACATTAGAAGTGATTAACAGAAGACTAGGTGATAGAGAAGAATGTGTAAGTAATCTGAAAGATATAGCAATGTCAATCACCCAATCAGAATAGCAACAAGAAAAACCAATTTAAAATAAATGAAAACAGTCTAAGAGAACACCGAGACAACATTAAGAATACCAACATTTGCAAAATAGGGACCCCAGAAGAAGAGAGACTGGAGGAGATCAAAAATGTATTTGAAGAAATTATGGCTGAAAACTTCCCAAACCTGAGGAAGGAAACAACTATCCAGGTATAGGAAGCACCAAACAAGATAAACCCAAACAGACCCATATCAAGACATAGCATAATTAAAATGGCAGTAGTCAAAGATAAATAAGGTATTCTAAAGGCAGCAAGAGGAAAACAAAGAGTCATATAAAAGAGAATTCCCATAAGGCTATGAGGTGCTTTTTCTGCAGAAACTTTGCAAGCCAGAAGAAAGTGGCATAATTTATTCAAAGTGCTGAAAGGGAAAAACCTGCAACCTAGGATACGCTATCCAACAAGATTATCATTTAGAATACAAGAAGAGATTAAAAAAAAAAAAAAAAAAAAAACTTCTCAGAAAAGAAAAACTAAAAGAATGTATCAATACTAAACTTACCCTAAAAGAAATGTTAAAGGTTCATCTTTAAGTGGAAAGAACTAAGAAATTATAGGAAAGAAAAATCCCCATTAAGAAAGGCAAATCTGTGGTAAGGACTGAGGATTAACCACTTATATAAGCCAGCACAAAGATTAAAAGACAAAAATTGTATATACAACTAAAATTATGACAAACACTTAAGGGATGGACATGAAGATGTAAAATATGAAATAAAAAAACAAAACTGATTATGGGAGTAAAAAATGTAGATCTTTTAAAAATCTGTTCAAACTTAAATGACTATCAGCTTAAAACAAGTAGATATAATTCTAAACCAACATATAAGAACCTCATGGTAACAAAAAATTAAAAACTTAGAATACACACACAAAATCTTAAAGAAGGAACACAAACATAGTAGTAAAAAATTAGCAAACCACAAAGGAAGAAAAAAAAAGAAGAAATGAACAAAACAGAACTACAAAAACAACCAGAAAACAAGTAATAAAAAGACAATAAGTGCATACCTATCACTAATTACTTTAATGTCAGTGGGCTAAATGCTTCAATCAAAAGATATAGCATGGCTGATTGGATAAAAAAACAAGACTTTTTATATGCTTCCTACAAGAGACTCACTTCACAGCTAAATACTCACAGATGGAAACTTTTTATTTTTAACATCTTAATTGGAGTATAATTGCTTTACAATGGTGTGTTAGTTTCTGCTTTACAACAAAGTGAATCAGTTATACATATACATATGTTCCCATATCTCTTCCCTCTTGCATCTCCCTCCCTCCCACCTTCCATATCCCACCCCTCTAGGTGTTCACAAACCACCTAGCTGATCTCCCTATGCCATGCGGCTGCTTCCCATTAGCTATCCACACTAAACTTGGTAGTGTATATATTTCCACGCCACTCTCTCAGTTAGTCACATCTTACCCTTCCCCCTCTCCATATCCTCAAGTCCATGCTCTAGTAGGTCTGTGTTTTATTCCCATCCTACCCCTAGGCTCTTCATGACATTATTTTTCTTAGATTCCATATATATGTGTTAGCATACAGTATTTGTTTTTCTCCTTCTGACTTACTTCACTCTGTATGACAGACTCCAGGTCCATCCACTACAAATAACTCAATTTCGTTTATTTTTATGGCTGAGTAATATTCCATTGTATATATGTGCCACATCTTCTTTATCCATTCATCTGTTGATGGACACTTAGGTTGCTTCCATATCTTGGCTATTGTAAATAGAGCTGCAATGAACATTTTGGTACATGACTCTTTTTGGATTATGGTTTTCTCAGGGTATATGCCCAGTAGTGGGATTGCTGGGTTGTATGGTAGTTCCATTTGTAGTTTTTTTAAGGAACCTCCATACTGTTCTCCATAGTGGCTGTATCAATTTACATTCCCACCAACAGTGCAACAGTGCAAGAGTGTTCCCTTTTCTCCACACCTTCTTCAGCATTTATTGTTTCTAGATTTTTTGATGAGGCCATTCTGACCAGTGTGAGATGGATGCAAAAAGATATTCCATGCACATGAAAATGAAAGAAAAAGAAAGCTGGGATAGTGATCCTCATATCAGACTAGTAGACTTTAATCCAAATTATATAATAAACACCAAAGAAGGAAATTGTGGGGACAACAAAGACGAGGATATAACATTTGTAAACATATATGCACATAATATGGGAGCACCTAAATATACAGAGCAAATATTAAAAGACATAAAGGGAGAAATTGATATTAATACAATAATTATAGGGGGGTTTAATACCTCAATTACATCAATGGAGAGATCACCTGTACAGAAAATAAATAAGGAAACAGTGACCTTAAAAGACACATTAGACCAGTTGGCCTAATGGATATCTATAGGACATTCCACTCAAAACAAGGAGAATATACATTCTTTTCAATTGGACATAGAACATTCTTCAGAATAGACCACATGCTAGGCCACAAAAAAGTATGCACAAATTTAAGAGGAGAGAAATTATATTAAGCATATTTTTTATGACAATGGTATGAAAGTAGAAATCTATTACAGGAAGAAAAATGAGGAAAACACAAACATGTGGAGACTAAAGCACAGGCTACTAAAAAAACAATGGATCAATGAAGAAATCAAAGAGGAAATCAGAAAATGAAAATGAATACACAAAATCTATAGGATGCAGCAAAAGCAGTTCTAAGAGGGAAGTTTGTAGCAATAAAGACCTGCATCAAGAACCAAGAAAAACCTCAAATAAACAACCTACCCTACCATATAAAAGAATTAGTAAAAGAACTAACAAAGCCCAAAGTCAGCAGAAGGAAGGAAATAATAGATATGAGAGTGGAAATAAATAAAATGAGTCCTCTCAAAAAAGGAAAATATCCATGAAACTAAAAACTGTGGTTTTTTTTAATAAACAAAATTAATAAGCATTTAGCCAGGCCATTTAGGAAAAGAAGAGAAAGGACCCTAAATAAACAAAGTAAGAAATGAAAGAGGAGAAATTGCATATGCTGTCACAGAGATACAAAAATTCATAAGGCAATACTATCAACAGTTATATGCCAACAAATTTTACAATTTAAAATAATATATTTGTAGAAATAAACAATCTCTGAAAACTGAACAAGGAAGAAATAAATAATCGGAGCAGACTGATCACTAGTAGTGCAATTGAATCAGTAATTATAAAACTCCCAGCAAACAGAAGTCCAGGACGGCACAGCTTCACAGGGGAATTTCACCAAACATAGAAAGAAGAGCTAATATCTATCCTTATTAAATTATTCTAAAAAATTGAAGAGGATGGAAAACTCCCAAATTCATTCTATGAGGCCACAATTACCCGGACACAAAATCAGACAAAGACACTACAAGAGGGCTTCCCTGGTGGCGCAGTGGTTGAGAGCCAGCCTGCGGATGCAGGAGACGCGGGTTCGTGCCCCGGTCCGGGAAGATCCCATATGCCGTGGAGCGGCTGGGCCCGTGAGTCGTGGCCGCTGGGCCTGCGCATCCGGAGCCTGTGCTCCGCAACGGGAAAGGCCACAGCAGTGAGAGGCCCGCATACCACAAAAGAAAAAAAAAAAAAAAAAAAAGACACTACAAGAAAAGAAAATTACAGGCCATCATCTCAAATGAAGACAGATGCAAAAATCCTCAACAAAATATTAGCAAACTGAGCCCAGCAATATATAAAACAGGTCATAAACCATGATCAAATGGTATTTATTACAGGGAGGCAAGGATGATTCAGTATTCTAAAATACAACAATGTGATAAACCACATTAACAACATGAAGGATTAAAACCACATCATTATCTCAATAGATGCAGAAAAGTCATTTGACAAAATTCAATGTGCATTCATAATAAAAACTCTGATCAAAATTCATATAGAGGGAAAATATCTCAAAATAGTCAATTTATGACAAACCCTCAGCTAAATATCATACTCAATGGTGAAAAGCTGAAAGATTTTCCTCTTAAATCAGGATCAAGACAAGGATGCCCACTCTAACAACTTCTATTTAACATAGTATTGGAAGTCCTAGACACAGCAATTAGACAGGAAAAATAAATAAATTGGAATGGAAAAAGTCAAACTATCACTGTTTGCAGATGACATGATACTTTATATAGAAAACCCTAAAGTCTCAACCAAAATACTGTAAGAACTACTAAGTGAATTCAGCAAAGTTGCAGATACAAGATTAATATACACAATCTGTTGCTTCTCTGTACACTAATAATGAACTATCAAAAGGAGAAAGTAAAAAAAGATCTCTTTAAAAGCATATAAAATAATAAAATAAGTAGTAATAAACTTAACCAAACAAGTAAAAGTCCTATACTCTGAAAACAATAAAATACTAATGATAAAAGTTGAAGATGATATTAAAAGTAGAAAGGTATCCTGTGTTCATAGATTGGAAGAGTTAATATTTTTTAAATGTCCATACTACACAAAGAAATATACAGATTTAATGCAATCCCTATCAAAATACCCGTGACATTTTTTAGAGAACTAGGACAAATAATTCTAAAACTTATATGAAAACAAAAAGACCCTGAATTGCCAAAACTCTCTTGAAAAAAAAGAACAAAGCTGGAAGCCTTGTGCTCCCTGAATTCATACTATACTACAAAGATACAGTAATCAAAATAGCATGGTAGTGGAACAAAAACAGACACAGAGATAAATGGAACAGATTAGAGAGTCCAGAAATAAATCCTCATACTTATAGTCAATTAACCAATGATAAGGCAGGCAAAAAAAGTTAAAAGGGAAGAGCCTGTCTCTACAAATAAGTTGTGCTGGGAAAACACAGCTAAAAGTAAAAGAAAACAATTAGAATATTTTCTCTCAAAAGGGATTCAAGACTTCAATGCAGGCCCAGGAACCATAACACTCCTAGAAGGAAACATAGGCAGAACATTCTTTGACATAAGTCGTAACAATATTTTTTTTTGCATTTGTGACCTCAGGCAAAGGAAGCAAAAGCAAAACAAACAAATGAGACCTAATTAAACTTGAAAACTATTGCACAGAAAAGGAAACCATTGATCAAACAAAAAGACAACTTAATGAATGGGAGAAAGTATTTGCTAATGATATGACCAATAAGGGATTAATACCCCAAATATTTAAACACCTCATACAACTCAATATCAAAAACAAACAACTCAAGTTATAAATTGGCAATTGATTTGAATATACATTTTTCCGAAGAAGACATGAAGATTGCCAACAGACACAGGAAAGGATGCTCAAAATTGCTAATCATCAGAGAAATGCAAATAAAAACTGCAATGAGATATTACCTCATATCTTTCAAAATGACTAACACCACAAAGACCACATGGAACAAACGTTGGCAGGATGTGGAGAAAAGGGAACCCTAGTACACTGTTGGGAACCCTTGTACACTGTTGGGAAAACTTCCCACAATAACTAAGTGCAGCCACTATAGAAATTCCTCAAAAAAATTAAAAATATATCTACCATATAATCCAGCAATTCCATATTTCAATATATATCCAAGGAAAACAAAAACACTAGTTTGAAAACATATATGCACCCTTAAGTTCATAGCAGCATCAATAGCCAAGATATTTAAGAAACCTAAGTACCCATCAGCAGAGGAAGGAATAAAGAATATGTGGTGTTGAGCAACCTTCACGATGGCAGAGGAATAAGACGTGGAGATCACCTTCTTCCCCACAAATACACCAAAATACACCTACATTTGGAACAACTCCTATAGAAAACCTATTGAATACTGACAGAAAACCTCAGACTTACCAAAAGGCAAGAAAATACCCAAGTACCTGGGTAGAGCAAAAGAAAAAAGAAAAACAGAGACAAAAGAATAGGGATGGGACCTGTGACTCTGGGAGGGGATCTATGAAGGAGGAAAAGTTTCCACACACTAGAAAGGCCCTTCACTGGTGGGGACAGAGGGGCGAAGCTTCGGAGCCACAGAGGAGAGCACAGAAACAGGGGTACAGAGGGCAAAGTGGAGAGATTCCTGCACAAGGATTGGTGCCGGCAAGCACTCACCAGCCTAAGAAGCTTGTCTGCTCACCCAGTGGGGCAGGTGGGGGATGGAGCTGAGGCTCAGGTTTTAAAAGTCAGACCCCAGGGAGAGGACTGGGGTTGGCTGTGTGAAGACAACCTGAAGGGGGCTAGTGCACCACAGCTAGCTGGGAGGGAGTCTGGGAAAAAGTCTGGACCTGCCAGAGAGGCAAGAGACCATTGTTTTGGGGTGCACAAGGAGACGGGCTTTCTGCTCCATATGCCCACAAATGGCAGAGCACCACCTAAGCAAGCTCCAGAGACAGGCATAAGCCATGGCTATCATCTCAGACCCCAGAGGTGGGCATGGACATCTACCACTGCTGCTGATGCCATCATGAATCCTGAAAGCACAGGTCACTAACCACAGCCCCCAGGAGACTGTTCAGCACACCACTGCCAGGGTCCCATGATCCAGGGCCAACTTCCCTGGGAGAACACATAGCAAACCTCAGCCTGTTACAATGTCACACTAGCCTCTGCCACCACAGGCACACCCTGCATTCCAATTATGACTACTATACCCCTCCCTCTCCCCAGCTTGAGTGAGCAACAGAGCCCTAATCAGCCACTGTCTTAACCTCCTCCTGTCTGGGCAGAGAACAGATGCCTGAGGGTGGCCTACATGCAGAGGTAGGGCCAAAACCAAAGCTGAAAGCCAGGAACAGGGCAAAAAAAGAAGAGAAAGGAAAATTTCTTTGTGCAGCCACAGGAGCAGTGGAATGAATCTTTGCAATCAGCTTGATAAACCCTGCATCTGTGGAATACCTGAATAGACAACAAATGTTCCAAAACTGAGGTGGTGGACATTGGGAGCAAATGTAGACTTGGGGTTTGCTTTCTGTGTTTGATTTGTTTTTGGTTTTATGCTCATCTTAGTTTAATTTTTAGTTGTTGTTTTAATTGGTGGGTTTATACATTGGTTTGCTTGCTATTGTTCTGTTTCCCCCCTCTTTCTGTGACTGTGTGTGTATATGTTTCTTTCTGTGATTTTGTCTCTAGTTTTGCTTTCACCATTTGTCTTGGGATTCTGTCTGTTCATTTTTTCATTGTTTGTTTTCTTTTTCTGAGTGTGTGGGTATGTTTTTTTGTGTGATTTTGTCTGTTTAGTTTTGCTTTTACCATTTATTTGGGGTTCTGTCCAGTTTTTTTTTCATCCTTTTCTTCTGTGCAGTGTGGGTGGCAGTGACTTGGCTCTCCAGCTGGGTGTTGGGTCTAAGCCTCCGAGGTTGGAGAGTTGAGTCAGGACATTGTACCACCAGATATCTGCTGGGCCAATGTAATATTAATCAGCGAGAGATCCCCCAGAGACCTCTGTCTCAACACAAAGACCCAGATTCACCCAACAGCCATCAAGCTCCAGTGCTGGATTCCCCATGCGAACCAAATAGCAAGACAGGAACAAAACCCCACCAATTAGCAGAGAGGCAGCCTAAAATCATACTAAGTTCACAGACATCCCAAAACACACCAACAGACGTGGCCCTGCCCATGAGAGGGACAAGATCCAGCCCCAACCACCAGAACACAGGGACCAGACAACTAACCAAGAAGCCAACACAAGCCACTGATCCAACATCACCCACTGGGAGCAGACACCAAAAATTAGAGGAATTATGAACCAGCACCATACAAAAAGGAGACGCAAAACACAGTAAGTTAAAAAAAAAAAAAAAGAAATGAGAAGACAGAGGAATATGTAGTAGAAGAAGGAGCAAAGTAAAAACCCACCAGACCAAACACATGAAGAGAAAATAGGCAGTCTACCTGAAAAATAATTCACAGTAATGATAGTAAAGGCGATCCAAAATCTCAGAAATAGAATGGAAAAAATACGAGAAATGTTTAGCAAGGACTTAGAACTAAAGAGCAAACAAACAATGATGAACAACACAATAAATGAAATTAAATATACTCTAGAAGGAATCAATAGCATAATAATTGAGGTAGAAAAACAGATAAGTGACCTGGAAGATAAAATAGTGGAAATAAATGCCACAGAGAAGAATAACAAAAAAAAATTAAAAGAATTGAGGCCAGTCTCAGAGACATCTGGGACAACAATAAATGCACCAACATTTGAATTATATGGGTCCCAGAAGAAGAGAATGAGAAGGGACTGAGAAAATATTTGAAGAGATTATAGTTGAAAACTTCCCTAATACGGGAAAGGAAAGAGTCAATCAAGTCAAGGAAGTGCAGCAAGTGCCATACAGGATAAATCCAAGGAGAAACAGGCCAAGACACATATTAATCAAACTTTTAAAAATTAAATACAAAGAAAAATATTAAAAGCAGCAAGGGAAAAACAAAAAATAACATACAAGGCAAAACCCAAGAGGTTAACAGCTGACTTTTCAGCAGAAATTCTGCAAGCCAGAAGGGAGTAGCAAAACATTTTTTATTTATTTTTTATTTATTTATTTATTTTGTGGTACACAGGCCTCTCACTGCTGTGGCCTCTCCCATTGTGGAGCACAGACTCCAGACATGGAGGCTCAGTAGCCATGGCTCACGGGTCCAGCTGCTCCATGGCATGTGGGATCTTCCCCGATCTGGGCATGAACCTGTGTTCCCTGCATTGGCAGGTGGACTCCCAACCACTGCGCCACCAGGGAAGCCTGGCAGGGCATATTTAAAGTGAAGAAAGGGAAAAATCTACAACCAAGATTACTCTAAACAGCAAGGATCTCATTCAGATTCGATGGAGAAATTAAAACCTTTACAGACAAGCAAAAGTTAAGAGAATTCAGCACAACCAAACCAGCTTTACAACAAGTGCTAAAGGAACTTCTCTAGGTGGGAAAAAAGAGAAGGCAAAAACCTACAAATGCAAACACAAAACAATTAAGAAAATGGTAATCGGATCATACATATTGATAATTACCCTAAATGTAAATGGGTGAAATGCTCCAACGAAGAAACAAAGACTGGTTGAATGGATACAAAAACAAGACTTGTGTATATGTTGCCTACAGGAGGCCCACTTCAGACCTAGGGACATATACATAGTGAAAATGCGGGGATAAAAAAAGATATTCCATGCAAATGGAAATCAAGAGACCTCGGGCTTCACTGGCAGCACAGTGGTTGAGAGCCCACCTGGCAATGCAGGGGACACGGGTTCATGCTCCGGTCCAGGAAGATCCCACATGTTGCGGAGTGGTTGGGCCTGTGAGCCATGGCCACTGAGCCTGTGCGTCCGGAGCCTGTGCTCTGCAATGGGAGAGGCCACAGCAGTCAGACGTCTGCATAATGCAAAAAAAAAAAAAAAAAGAAGACATGGAGTAGCAATTCTCATATCAGACAAAATAGACTAAAATAAAGACTATTACAACAGACAAAGAAGGAAACTACATAATGATAAATGGATCAATCCAAGAAGAAGATATCACACTTATAAATATGGACACACACAGCATAGGAGCACCTCAACATACAAGGCACATGCTAACAGCCATAAAATGGGAAACTGACAGTGACACAATAAAATTAGGATACTTAACATCCCAGTTTTAAAAATGGACAGATCATCCAAACGGAAAATAAATCAGGAAACACAAGCTTTAAATGACCCATCAGACCAGATGGACTTAGTTGATGTATATAGGACATTCCATCCAAAAACAACAGAATACACTTTCTTCTCAAGTGCACATGGAACATTCTCCAGGATACATCATATCTTGGGTAACAAATCAAGTAAATTTAAGAAAATTGAAATCATATCAAATATATTTCCAGGCCACAATGCTATGGGACTAGATGTGAACCACATGAAAAAACTGGAAAAAATACAAACACATGGAGGCTAAACTATATGCTATGAAATAATCAAGAGATCACCAAAGAAATGAAAGAGGAAATCAAAAAATACCTAGAAACAAATGACACTGCAAACAGAATGACCCAAAACTGTGGGATACAGCTAAAACATTTCTAAGAGGGAAGTATATAGCAGTACAAACCTACCTCAAGAAACAGGAAAAATCTCAAATCCATAACCGAACATTACATCTAAAGCATTTAGAGAAAGATGAAGAAAAAAAATAAAAACCCAAAGTTAGCAGAAGGAAAGAAATCATAAAGATTTGATCAGAAATAAATGAAAAAGAATTGAAGGGTACAATAGCAAAGGTCAATAAAACTAAAAGCTAGTTCTTTGAGAAGATAAATAAAATTAATAACATTTAGCCAGAATCATCAAGAAAAAAATGGAGAAGACTCAAATCAACAGAATTAGAAATGAAAACGAATATACAACTGACATTGCAGAAATACAATGGAACATGAGAGATTACTGCAAGGAAATATAGGCCAATAAAATGAACAACATGGAGGAAATGGACAAATTCTTAGAAAAGCACAACCTTCCAAGACTGAACCAGCACTGATTGAGACTGTGATTAAAACTTTTCCAACAAACAAGGACCAGATGGCTTCACATGTGAATTACATCAAATATTTAGAGAAGAGCTAACACCTATTCTTATCAAACTCTTCCAAAATACAGCAGAAGGAGGAACAGACCCAAGCTCATTCTAGGAGGCCACCATCACCCTGATACCCAAATCAGACAAAGACTTCACAAAAAAGGAAAACTACAGGCCAATATCTCTGATGAACATAAATGCAAAAATCCTTAACAAAATATTAGCAAACAGAATCCAATAGCACATTAAAAGGACCACACACCATCATTAAGTGCAGTTTATGCCAGTATTGCAAGGATTCTTCAATATACACAAAGCAATCAATGTGATACACTATATTACAAACTGAAGGATAAAAAACATATGATAATCTCAATAGATGCAGAAAAGCTTTCAACAAAATTCAACACCCATTTATAATAAAAGCTCTCCAGAAAGTGGGCATAAAGGGAACCTACTTCAACTTGATAAAGGCCATATATGACAAACCCACAACTAACGTCATTCTCAATGGTGAAAAACTGAAACCATTTCGTCTAAGATGAGGAACATGACAAGGGTGCCCACTCTCACCACTATCATTCAACATAGTTTTGGAAGTTTTAGCCAGGGCAATCAGAGAAGAAAATGAAATAAAATGTATACAAATTGGAAAGGAAGCAATAAACTGCCATTGTTTGCCAATGACATGAAACTATACATAGAGAATCCTAGAGATGCTACCAGCAAATTACTAGAGCTAATCAATGAGTTTGGTAAAGCTGCAGGATTCAAAATTAATGCACAGAACTATCTTGCATTCCTATACACTAACAACAAAAGATCAGAAAGAGAAATTAAGGAAATACATTCACCATTGCAACAGAAAATAAATAAAATACTTAGGAATAAACCTACCTAAGGAAATAAAAGGCCTGTTGCAGAAACTATAACACACTGATGAAAGAAATCAAAGAGGTTACAAACAGATGGAGAGATATACCATGTCCTTGGATTGGAAGAATCAACATGTGAAAATGACTATACTACAGATTCAGTGCAATCCCTATCAAACTACCAATGACATTTTTCACAGAAATAAAGCAAAAAATCTTACATTTGTATGGAAAAACAAAAGACCCCAAATAACCAAAGCCGTCTTCAGAAAGAAAAACAGAGCTCGAGGACTCAGGCTCCCTGACTTCAGACTATACTAAAAATCGACAGTAGTCAGACAGTATGTACTGTCACATAAATAGAAATATAGATCAATGGAACAGGATAAAAAGCCCAGAGATAAACCCATGAACATATGGTCACATTATCCTTTATGAAGAGTCAATAATATACAATGGAGAAAAGACAACTTCTTCAATAAGTGGTTCTGGGAAAACTGGACAACTATGTATAAAACAATGAAATTAGAACACTCCCTAACACTATACACAAAAATAAACTCAAAATGGATATTAAAGACCTAAGTATAAGGCCAGACACTATAAAACTCTTAGAGGAAAACATAGGCAGAACACTCTATGACATAAATCGCAAGATCATTTTTGACCCACCTCCTAGAGAAATGGAAAAAAAAATAAAAATAAACAAATGGGACCTAATGAACCTTAAAGGAAACAACAAAGGAAAGCATAAACAAGATGAAAAGACATCACTCAGAATAGTACAAAATATTTGCAAATGAAGAAACTGACAAAGGATTAGTCTCCAAAATATACAAGCATCTCATTCAGCTCAATATCAAAAAACAAACATCCCAATATAAAAGTGGGTTGAAGACCTAAATAGCCATTTCTCTAAATAAGATATAAAGACTGCCAACAAACACATAAATGGTTGCTCAATGTCACTAATTATTAGAGAAATGCAAATCAAAACCACAATGATGTATCACCTCACACAGGTCAGAATGGCTGTTATTAAAAAATCTATAAAGAGTACATGCTGGAGAGGGTGTAGAGGAAAGGGAACCCTCTTGCACTGTTGGTGGGAATGCAGATTGATATAGCCACTATGGAGAACAGTATGGTGGTTCCTTAAAAAACTAAAAATAGATCTACTATATGCCCTAGCAATCCCACTTCTAGGCATATACACTGATAAAACCAAAATTCAAAAAATACATATACCACAATGTTCATTGCAGCACTATTTACAGCAGCCAGGACATGGAAGAAACCTAAATATCAGTTGACAGCTGAATGGATAAAGAAGATATGGCACATATTTACAATGGAATATTACTCAGTGATAAAAAGGAATGAAATTGAGTTATTTGCAGTGAGGTGGATGTTCCTAGAGTCTGTCATACAGAGTGAAGTAAATCAGAAAGAGAAAAACAAATACCATCTGCTAAGAAATATATATGGAATCTAAAAATATATGGTTCTGATGAACGTAGTGGAAAGGCAGAAATAAAGATGCAGATGTAGTGAATGGACTTGGGGACATGGTGGGGCAAAGGGTAAGCTGAGATCATGTGAGAGAGTAGCATTGACATATAGACACTACCAAATGTAAAATAGATAGTTAATGAGAAGCAGCTGCATAACACAGGGAGATCAGATCGGTGTTCTGTCACCACCTAGAGGGGTGGGATAGGGAGGGTGTGAGGGAGGCAAAAGGGAGAGAGTATGTGAGGATATATGTATACATATAGCTGATTCACTTTGTTATACTGCAGAAACCAACATTGTAAAGCAACTATACTCCAATAAAGATTTAAAAAAAACCTTTGGTGTCTATGTATACCCACAACAACACACACACACACACACACACACACACACAGAAATATTTCTCAGCTATAAAAAAGAATAAAATTTTGCTGTATGTAACAGCATGAATGGATCTGGAGAATGTTATGTTTATTGAAATAAATCAGATATAAAAGGACAAAACCTGTATACTATCAATTGTATGTCAAATCTAAAAATAAAACAAAAGAATGAATATTACAAAATAGAATTTCAGAGAAATTTCAGAGAAATTCACAGATACAGAGAACAAACTAGTGGCTACTAGTGGGGAAAGGGTTGGGTGGAGACACAAGATGGGGTTAGGGAATTTTGAGGTACATACTACTATATAAAAACATAAATAAGATACTGGGATATATTGTACAGCACAGTGAATGTAACCAATATTTTATAATAACTCTAAATGGAGAATAATAATAATGATAATAATCATAATGAGGAGGAGGAGGAGGCAAAAGTCTGTTCTCTGAAAACTATAAGACACAGAGGAAAATAATTGAAGATGACACAGAAGATGTTAAGATACACCATGTTCTTGGATTGCAGGAATTAATATTGTTAAAATGACCATACCAACCAAGGCAATCTACAGAATCAATGTAATCCCTTTCAAAACACTAATGGCATTTTCCACAGAAATAGAACAAATAATTTTTAAATTTTTATGGAAACACAAAAGACCCTGAATAGCCAAAACAGTCTTGAGAAAGAATGGAGCTGGGGGAATCATGTGCTCTGGTGTCAGACTATATTACAAAGCTACAGTAATCAAAACAGTATGGTACCTGCACAATAACAGACACATAGATCTGTGGAACAGGATAGAGAGCTCAGAAATAAACCCATGTGCTTATGGTCAATTAATCTATGACAAAGGAGGCAAGACTAAACAATGGAGAAAAACCATCTCTTCAAAAGAGGTGCTGGGAAAACTGGACAGCTACATGTAAAAGAATGAAATTAGAACATTATCTAACACCACATACAAAAATGAACTCAAAATGGATTAGAGACCTAAAAATAAGACCAGATACTGTGAAACTTTTAGGGGAAAACATAGGCAGAACACTCTTTGACATAGGTGATAGCAATATTTTTTGGATCCATCTCCTAAAGTAAAAGAAATAAAAGCAAAAGTAAACAAAATGGACCTAATTAAAGTTGAAAGATTTTGCACAGCAAAGGAAACCATCCACAAAATAAAAAGATAACCTACTGAACAGGAGAAAATATTTGCAAATGATATGAGTTATAAGGGGTTAATATCCAACATTTATAAATAACTCATAAAACTCAACATAAAAAATACTCTCTGATTAAAAAATAGGTGGAAGAACTTAATAGACATGTTTCCAGAGCAGAAATGCCGATGGTCAGCAGGCTCATAAAAAGATGCTCAACACTGCTAATCATCAAATCAAAATCTCAATGAGAAGTCACCTCACACCTGTCAGAATGGCTATCATCAAAAAGAACACAGATAACAAATGTTGGTTAGGATGTAGAGAAAAGGAAACCCTAGTACACTGTTGGTGGGAATGTATATTTGTGCAGCCACTGTGGGTAACATCAAGGTTTCTCAAAAAACTAAAAATAGAACTACCATATAACTGGGAAATTCCACTCCTGGGGATATATCTAAAAAAACAAAACCACAAATTTGAAAAGACGCATGCACCCCAATGTTCCTAGCAGCATTATTACAGTTACAAAGATAAACAAGCTACCTGTGTCCATCAACAGATGAATGGATAAAGAGGATGTTGCATATATATACAATGGACTACTACTCAGCCATAAAAGAATTGAAATTTTGCAATTGCAGCAACATGGGTGGACTTGGAGAGCACTATGCTAAATGAATTGTCAGACCGAAAGACAAATACTGCTTATACAGACTAGCACACAGTGGTCTGTTTTTCTGTTATTTTTTTTTCTAGCAGAAGCTGTGTCTAAATGGAAAATAGATTCAACTTTTCACTAGATTTGACTTATCAACTAAGTAACAAATAAATTCCATGTCTTGACCCATACTAAATTATCAGTTATTATGATGCCCTATAGTCACAGCTGTAGATGTAAATGTATTTACTTCCCACTCACCCACAAACTAAGACTTGGCTCATGTTCACCAACCAATAAATACCTTACATTCTTGAGATAATATATATACATGATTGTAATGACATTTTTTTCTCAATGAGTTCTTTTATTCAAATTATTCATCTTATTTATGGGTTTTCCACATGTCACAAGGATGTTAAACTATGTAATCCCTGGCAAATTATTTTAAGCTTTAATATTCTCTGTAAAATAGGGATAATAACAACTTATTGGGAATGTTTTAAAGTTATTTGAGATTATGTAAAAATAATAATAATAGTAATAATAATAATTTGCTGACTACCACTGTGCTCCAGGACTGTGCTAAGTACCAGAATTATTTTTTAAGCAAATATCTTCCTCTTCATTCTTTATAATTAGAGCAACAATCTCAAGCTCAAAAACCTAGTCTGTGTGACTCAGTAAATATTATTTTAATATGCTAATAATCCCTAATGAAAAGTTTTTTAAAATTTTTGTAAAATATGTAATCATGTAAGAACAGAAATATCAATTATGTACACCTTTATTACTTATGCATCATTGTTAACCAGTTAATCATTTAATTATGAACATTTGCATATATATTTGAGTATTTACACATTTGACAAATTATTATGAACATTCTCAGAGATGTATACACTTGACTTTCCAACAATTGTTATGTATTTCATTGCATCATGTTACAATTTCATTGTCTTACAGTTTATCAAGCATTTGGCATACATTACTTAATTAGATTCTCAGGGAAATGCTTTTTGATTAGTTCAGGTGGTATTATGTCCATGATATGAATGAAGAAATCACACTTCATAGAGATCTTTTGAATTGTCTAACTTTACATGAATAATAAATATTAATAGAAGAGTGAGGAATAGATCCTCAGACCTTTTGACCCCCATTTCAGTGCTCTGTGCATTTACAAGAAGACTCTCAAAGTAAGAATAAATATAGGTAAAAGTTTGAGGTCAGAAAGTACATGAGTAGGCCAAAGGGTACAGAGCCATTTAAAAGTTCTGTTTAAATTAAATGAACTAGATTGTAGCCTGCAGTCAGTGTGTAAGAGGATTACATTGCTGTTATCAACATTTACCCAAATAATCTTTTGATACATAGATTCTGACAAAGGAATGTTTTGAGCCATTAGTCTGTCATGCCAAGTACTAATTAGAGAATGATGAGTTATCTGTCTTTGACTTCCGTTTACTCTTTTTTTTTTTTTTTTTTTTTTTTTGTGGTATGCGGGCCTCTCACTGTTGTGGCCTCTCCCATTGCGGAGCACAGGCTCCAGATGTGCAGGCTCAGCAGCCATGGCTCACGGGCCTAGTCACTACACAGCATGTGGGATCTTCCCGGACCGGGGCACGAACCCATGTCCCCTGCATCGGCAGGTGGACTCTCAACCACTGCGCCACCAGGGAAGCCCCCGTTTACTCTTTATTTGGTCATCCTGGCCTATCTCTAAGTAATGACAGGATAATTCACCAGATGCCAATTTGTCCTTCTATGGAATAAAAAACTTGGTCTATATAAGTTCTACCTTGTTTATATGAATAGAAATAAATCTACCCCCCTCAGCAAGGTTTTCCTATACTTGGGGGAAAATTTTTTTAATTATTGTAATGATGATTGTTTGAATTGTCATTAATATTTATAGCATATATTTTAAAAATCTCCTAGAAAATTAGAGAGATCCAATATTTGAAATTATAATTAAAAAATCAATACCTATCTCTATAAAAATATTAACAGAGTGATAACATAAACCATTTATTTTTAAAGTTAGGTAAAAACAGAAATCATAATCAATAAAAAGTTTACATACTTAAGCTTGTTTCCTCCACATTATTAGGTAGGAATCATTAAATTATTTTTAGAATCATGCATTATAATTTTTATGTTTTAAAATGTAAACAACTGTGGGATAAGGGAAGCATTTATATTTTTAATTTTACAAAGGAAACAAAGTTTGAGCTGAATATTAATATAATTCCAGTTTTCACAAGCTTTATTTTTCCCCAAAGAAAATTCTCCCAACGAGTACAACTCTCTAAATAAGTATGCATTTCCAAGTATTTTTATTCACACTCACAATTGAATGACTGCTATACTGAGATCTTTTATTTGAGAAATATTGGTCAGGGACACATGAATGTGCAAAAACCTTGTATGCCATTTTTTAATTCATTGATTAAAACGTTTTAAATTTATGTGCTATCTCTATGTTTCAATAGAGTAAAATATGTCATTAAAAATACTTTTAATTTCCATTAGAGCATTCCCAAATTCCTTAAGAATGTTAACTGAGTCTACCTAGCAAGAAGCAGCTTGAAGAGGTAAACAAAAGTAAAACAAACAAAGCAACAACAAAAAACAAGGCTGGGCTCTTTATCCCCTTAGTGAAGTACATTTTAAAAAGTGCTGATACCTTTTGGTTCTCACTAATTCTATGTCCTCTAAACTTTTCTTCAAATAATTGCTTTGTCTGTGTTGAAAAAAAAAAAAAAAAAGAAGAAGTTAAATATTAGATTATGTCATAGGACTTTTCTCTATATTTTTCTCTCAGTGGGTTAAAAGATTATATAAAGGGATCAGTTACTCAAATTTCAGCTGATAAAAATGCATAGGATATACTTCCAGTTCAGGCATAATGAAGTAGACTCATTTCTCCTTACACTTCTCTGCTAAGTAAAAATATAAGCCCTGAAATTATCAAAAGAGGTGACCAAAAGGGAGCACTAACAGGTGGTGAGAAAGAGGTGAACTCATTTCAGACCCCAGGCCTGGAAAAATAAGACAGTGGCAGGGCATTTTATTTTGCACTCCCAACAGAAAATGGTGAGCCAGACCTTGCACTTACTGACCCCCAAAATGACAGCAGGAGCTGGCTGTGGTAGGCTCATTCCTCTCTTAGATTGTCAGGAGTTTGTCACAACACTATGCAAGTATGGCACAAAGAGAAAGGGAATCAGTAGGGAGCCCCACTAAAAATAAGTATCCAGGTGTGTTATTGTCCTTTTCAGCTAGGCCTTAGAGTCTGCTTTTTCATTGAGAGATACTAGTCTGTCAGATTTTCAGTGGCAAGAGGGACTCAATCACAACAAACAACCAACATGGGATGCTTCTTTGCAGTTGTGGAACTGAGACTCCTTTCCCCCACCAATAGACACCAGGTTGCCCAGCCTTGGGAAAGCAGTGCTGAGGGAATTTTATAACTGTAGATGCCTACGTTAAAAACAAATATTATATATATATATATATATATATATATATATATATACAGTCAGTCCCCTACCTACAAACCTTCAAGTTGTGAATGTTCAAAGACGCGAACATGCATTCACATGTCCAATCACACAAGTTAGTTCACGTGTCTGGTGTATGTTGTCACATGTGTGCACACTCTATGTGGTTGTGTTTTTGTGTACTTTACTGTACAGTGCTATATAGAGTATAGTATCTTTATTTCAAGTTCAGGATTATGGAAGCAAGCATAAAAACAGTGCTGATGTAGCTGGTGCTACTGTACTTTTCAAGGTACTGTAAGATTAAAAATGTTTATTTTTTGTTTGTTTTTATGTATTATTTGTGTGAAAACTATTATAAACTTATTACAGTATCGTACAACATAGCCGATTGTGTTAGTTAGGTACCTAGGCTAACATTGTTGGACTTACGAACAAATTGGACTTATGAACACACTCTCAGAATGGAACTCATTTGTATGTAGGGGACTTACTGTATATAAAATCAAATGTAACTTTACACCTTGAGGAACTTAAAATAAGAAAAACTGAAACCCAAAGCTAGCACAAGGAAGAGGATAATAAATGCTGTAACAGAGACAAATAAAATAGAGAATAGAAAAACAATAGAAACAATAAAACAAAAGATTAGTTCTTTCAAAAGATCAACAGAATTAACAAAGCTATATCTAGACTAACAAAAAAATAAAAAGAGAGGGCTTCCCTGGTGGCGCAGTGGTTGAGAATCCGCCTGCTGATGCAGGGGTCACGGGTTCGTGCCCCGGTCCGGGAAGATCCCACATGCCGCGGAGCGGCTGGGCCCGTGAGCCATGGCCACTGAGGCTGCCCGTCCGGAGCCTGTGCTCCGCAACGGGAGAGGCCACGACAGTGAGAGGCCCGCGTACCACAAAAAAAAAAATAAATAAATAAAAAATCAATAAAAAATAAAAAGAGAGAAGATACAAACACCTAAAGTCAGAAAGGAAAGCAGAGACATTAATACCAATGTTACAGATATTAAAAAAGGACCATAAGATAATACTCTGAATAAGCATACATGACTTAGATGATATTGATTAAATGTAGAAATTCCTCGAAGCATACAAATTTCCTAAACTGACTCAAGAAGAAATAGAAAATCTGAACAGACCTATCACAAGTAAAGAGATTTATTTAGTAATTAAAAATCAAAAAAGAAAAATCCAGGACCAGAAGTCTTCACTGGTAAATTATATTAAAACTTTAAAGATGAATTAACACAAATCCTTCTCAAATTTTTCCCAAAAATCCAATAACAGGAAATACCCTTTGATTCGTTCTATGAGGCCAGTGTTATACTGATACCAAAGCCAGATAAAGACGTCACAAAAAACTTACACAACAGTATCCTTTATGAATGTAAATGCAAACATTGTCAAGAATATGAAGCAGATTGCAAGAGTATATTAAAAGAATTAAACACAATAACAGATTGGTATTTATCCCAGGAATGTAATAGGAGTTCAACATATGAAAATTGATCAATGTAATTGACCAAAATAATAGAATGAAAGTAAAAAATAAATAACCACACATGGCCATCACAGTGCACACAGAAAAGGCATTTGACAAAATCCAACACCCTTTCATGACATAAACATTCAAAATACTAGAAACAGAAGAGATTTTTCTTAATATGATAAAGGACATTTATAAAAAATCCACAGTTTACATCACACTTTACAATGATTAATCATCCTCTTCCCTGCCAGGGCTACCAGGGGACATTTCTTGGATTTACTATAAGAAACTAGTGGGATTTCAAGAGGGAAAGCCAAAAAAACTGTGGAGGCCCCGAAGACCGTGGCAGTCAAGATTTTCTTACTTGGAACCTTGTCCACACTCGGCCTCCAGCAATTGTCAAAAATTAACATTTAGGCTTCTTACAAGTTTATACTTCAAGCAGCTTCTTCTCCAGATAATTGCTTTTATGATATATCCATGATATTGCTTTAATGAGCATGAGTCTTCAGATTGCAGGGTGATGGGTTGCCCTGAAACCTCAGTATTCTGATAGGTGCATGAAAAGTCATTGATTTCCAAATTGTCCACCTCTTTCCTATAGTATTGATAAGAGTGAAAATTTCCAAGATTTTACATGTCAGAGCTGAAACTGGAAATACAGAATAAAATTTTTATAATAGTCTATATTAAGTTGACAACAACTTAAGTTTGAATGCAACTTAAGTTTGAAAGCTCTACATTTTTACTTTCCCCTGTCCCCATGTTTTATGTTTATGATGTCACATTTTACATCTCTTTATCTTGTGTATCCTTAAATAATTATTGTATTTACAGTTATTTTATTACTTTCTTCTTTTAATTTTCATACTAGCATTATATGTGATTAAACAACTACTATCACAATACATTATATGTACAAGTGTGATTATAATTTCATATATTTTCTTGTTATTAATTTGTATCCTTTCTTTTCAGGTTAAAGAAGTCGCTTTAACAGTATTTGTAAGGTCAATTTAGTAGTGATGAACTCCTTTAACTTTTACTTGTCTGGAAAACTCTCTCTCCTTCAAATTTGAAATTAACCTTTCCAGGAAGAGTATTCTTGGTTGTAGGTTTTTTATTTCATCCCTTTGGAATATATCATGCCACTCCCTTCTTAAAAAAAAAAAAATTGTTGAAGTATAGTTGATTTACAATGTTGTGTTAATTTCTGCTTTTCAGCAAAGTGATTCAGTTATGCATATATATATTCTTTTACACATTCTTTTAAATTATGGTTTATCACAGGATAGTGAATATAGTTTCTGTGCTATACAGTAGGACCTTGTTGTTTATTCCATCCTATATATACTAGTTTGTATTTGCCAACCTAAAACACCCAATCATTCACTCCCCGACCCCCCCCTTCCCCTTGGCAACCACAAGTCTGTTCTCTATGTCTGTGAGTCTGTTTCTGTTTCATAGATATGTTCATTTGTGTCATGTAGATTCCACATGTAAGTGATATCATATGGTATTTGTCTTTCTCTTTCTGACTTACTTCACTTAGTATGATAATCTCTAGGTTCAATAATGTTGCTGCAAATGGCATTATTTCATTCGCTTTTATGGCTGAGTAATATTCCATTGTCTATATATATATATATAAATAACTTCTTTATCCATTCATCTGTTGATGGATATTCAGGTTGTTCTATGTCTTGGCTATTGTAAATAGTGCTGTTATGAACACAAAGGTGCATGTATCTTTTCAAATTATAGTTTTGTCTGGGTATATGTCCAGGAGTGGGATTGCTGGGTCTTATGGCAACTCTATTTTTAGTTTTTTTGAGGATCCTCCATGCTTTTTTCCATAATGTTTGCACCATTTTGCATGCAGCTGTCCAGTTTTCCCAACGTCACTGGCTGAAGAGACTCTCTTTTCTCCATTGTACATCCTTGCCTCCATTGTCAAAGATTGACTGTAGGTGTGTGGGTTTATCTCTGGTATCTCTATTCTGTTCCATTGATCCATATGTCTGTTTTTGTGTCAATACCACACTGTTTTGAGTACTGTAGCATTGTCTGAAGTCTGGGAGGGTTATAATTCCTGCTTTGTTCTTTTTCCTAAGGATTGCTTTGGCAATTCTGTGTCTTTTATGGTTCCATATAAATTTTAGGATTGTTTGTTCTAGTTCTGTGACAAATGTCATGAAGAGAAGTGATGAAAATGGGCATCATTGTCTTGATTTTAGTGAAAAGTCTTTCAGATTTTAGCAAGAAGGCTTTCAGCTTTTCACTGTAGAGTATTATATTGATGGTGGGTTTGTCATAAATAACCTTTATTATGTTGAGATATGTTTCCTATATACCCCTCAATTTCATAAGAGTTTTTATCTTGAATAAATGTTGAATTTTATCTAATGCTTTTTCTGCATCTATTGAGATTATCATGCGGTTTTTGACTTTTATTTGGTTGATGTAGTGTATCACATTGACTGATTTGTGTACGTTGAACCATCTTTGTGACCCTGGGATGAATCCAACTTGGTCGTGTTGTATGCTTTTTTTATTCATTGTTGGATTCAGTTTGCTAATATTGTGTTGAGAATTTTTGCATCTATATTCATCAAAGATATTGGCCTATAATTTTCCTTTTTGGTGATGTATTTGTCTGGTTTTGCCATCAAGGTGATGGTGGCTTCATAATATATCTTTGGGAGTGTTTCTTCCTCTTCAATCTTTTGGAAGAGTTTTAGAAGGATCCATATAATTCTTCCTTGTATATTTGGTAGAATTGCCTGTGAAGCCATCTTGCCCTGGACTTTTGTTTGTAGGAAGTTTATTACAGACTCTATTTCACTTCTGCTAATCAGTCTGTTCAAGTTACCTGTTTCTTCTTGATTCAGTTTTGGTTGGCTGTATGTTTCTATAACGTTATCCATTTCTTCTAAATTGTCAATTAGTTGGCATATAATTGTTCATAGTCATCTCTTATGATTTTTTTTTTATTTCTGTGGTATTTGTTGTGAATTCTCCTATTTTATATCTTAATTTGTTTATTTGGGTCTTCACTCTTTTCCTCTTGATGAGCCTGGCCAGAGGATTGTCAAGTGTGTTTACCCTTTCAAAGAACCAACTCTTTGTTTTATTGATATTTTTCTATTGTTTTGTTTTTAATCTATATTTTATTTCCTGTCTGATATTTATTATATCCTTCCTTCTGCTGACTTTAGGTTTTGTTTGCTTTTCTTTTTCTAATATTTTTGGTGTTGAGTTAGGTTGTTTATTTGAGATTTTTCTTGTTTCTCAAAGAAGAGCTATATCACTATGAACTCCTCCCTAAGAACTGTTTTTCTTGCATCCCATAGATATTTAGGGTTGTGTTTTCATTGTCATTTGCCTCAACGTATTTTTTAATTTCTTCTTTTATTGTTCACCCATTGTTTTTTATTAGTGTGTTGTTTAGTCTCCATGTAATTTTTTTTTTTTTTTTTTTTTTTCTTGTTTCATTTTCTGAGGTTGATTTCTAGTTTCATGCTGTTGTGGTCAGAAAAGATGCTTGAACATAATTTCCATAGCCTTAAATTTGTTGAGGCTTGTTTTGTGCCATAGTATGTGGTCAATTCTAGAGAATGTTCTGTGTGTGCTTGAAAATAATGTGTATTCTGCTTTTGGGGATGTAATGTCCTGAAAATATCAATTAAATCTGACTGTTCAGGCTTCCCTGGTTGTGCAGTGGTTGAGAATCCACCTGCTTATGCAGGGGACATGGGTTTGTGCCATGGTCTGGGAAGATCCCACATGCCACAGAGTGGCTGGGCCCATGAGCCATGGCCACTGAGCCTGTGCATCTGGAGCCTGTGCTCCACAATAGGAGAAGCCACAACAGTGAGAGGCCCGTGTACCACACACACAAAAAATATCTAACTGTTCTATTGTATCATTTAGATTCTCTCTTGCCTTATTGATTTTCTGTCTCAAAGATCTGTCCAAGGATGTGAGTGGGCTGTTAAAGTCCCCTACTATTATTGAATTCCCATCAATTTCTCCCTTTATGTCTGTTAGTATTTGTTTTATGTATTTGGATGCTCCTATATTGGGTACATATATGTTGAGGTGTGTAATATTATCTTCTTGTATTGATCCTTTTATCATTATATAGTGTCCTTCTTTATCTTTCTTTTTTGACTTTGTTTTACAGTCTATTTTATCTGATATGAGTATTGAAACCCTTGCTTTTTTGTCATTTCTGTTTGCATGAAATATCTTTATCCATCCCCTCACTTTCAACCTATGTGTGTCCTTTGTCCTAAAGTGGGTCTCTTGTAAGCAGCATATTGTAGGATCTTGATTTTTTATCCAATCTGCCACACTGTGATTTTTGATTGGAACATTTATTCCATTGACATTTAAGGTAATTATTGATAGATATGTATTTATTTCCATTTTAAACCTTGTTTTCCCATTGATTTTATATTTCTTTTTTATCCCTTTCTTTTTGTTATTACTTTTGCGGTTTGATGCTTTTATTTTGTATTATGCTTATGTTCTATTTGTTTTTTTTTTGAATCTATTGTATGTTTTTGATTTGCAGTTTCCCTGTTTTTCAAGTATGTTAACCCCTTCCTATATCTACTTGCATTAGACTGGTAGTCATATAGCCTCAAACACATTCTAGAAAAAGAATCTTGCATTTTCTTTCTCTCCTCTCCCACATTTTATAATTTTGATGTCCTCTTTTACATCTTCATTTTCATCCTTTTGCTGTTCATTTTGGTTATCATCACTTTAACAGAATTTTTAAGTTTTTTAAAAAATCTGGATACTGACTTATTTAAGTACTTCACTTTGCAATCATGATTTTCTTTTTCCTATAGATTCTTACCTCTTTCTTATTTAGAGAAGACTTTTCAATATTTCCTTTAGGATAGGATTGCTGCATTCTTTTACGTTTTACTTGTTTGGGAAATTATTTAACTCTCCTTCTATTCTAAATTATAATCTTGCTGGGTAGAGTATCCTAGGTTGCATATTTTTCCCTTTCAAGACTTTGAATATATCTTGTCAAGCCCTTCTGGCCTGCAAATTTTCTGTAGAGAAATCAGCTGATAGCATTATCAGGGCTCCCTTGTAATTAACTCTTTGTTTTTCTCTTGCTACCTTTAGAATCCCCTCTTTAACTATTGCTATTTTTGTTATAATATGTCTTGGTATAAGTCTGTTTGGTTTTATCTTGTTTGGGACCCTCTGTGCTTCCTGTACCTGGATATCACTTTCCTTCTTTATGTTTGGGAAGTTTCCAGCCATAATTCCTTAAAATACATTTTTAATCCCTGTTTCTCTTTCTTCTCCTTCTGGGATCCCTATTATGCATAGATTGACATGCTTTATTTTATCCCATAGGTCTCTTACCTTGCTTTCATTTTAATTTTCATTTGGCTTTCTGTCTGTTGTTCTGATTGGGTGATTTCTATTATTGTATTTTTCAGATCACTTACTCATTCTTCTGCTTTATTCATTCTGCTATTCATTGCTTTTCTCTCAGCTTTCATCTTGGCACATGAATTTTCTTTTTCTTGGCTCCTCCTTATATTTTCTAGTACCTTTATTACAGTAATCTGCATTTATATCAATAGTCCTGAATTTCTTCAGTATTTTTATTATCTCCTTTTTGAACTCAATGTCTATTAGACTGAAGAGATCTGTTTTGGGCTTCCCTGGTGGCACAGTGGTTGAGAATCCGCCTGCCGATGCAGGGGACACAGGTTCGTGCCCTGGCCTGGGAAGATCCCACATGCCACGGAGTGGCTAGGCCCGTGAGCCATGGCCACTGAGCCTGTGCATCCGGAGCCTGTGCTCCACAAAGGGAGAGGCCACAACAGTGAGAGGCCCATGTACCACAAAAAAAAAAAAAAAAAAAAAAGAGACCTGTTTCATTGTTTGTTCTTTCAGGGGAATTCTCTTGATCTTTTATTATGGAGTGGTTCCTCTGCTTTTTCATTTTACTTATATTTCTCTTGCTCTATGAGTTTAGGAGAAACAATTATCTACTGTGGTCTTGGAGAGCTGTTTTTATGTAGCCTGCACAGTTTTAATATTTTATGGTGCAAAGGCTCTTTTTAGTGTGGTTGCCTGTTTCTGCTTTCCTCAGTGTATGCTGGCCATCATCCCATTGATTGGAGGTGTGATGTGTGTTGCAGTGACCAGAGCCTCCACTGGATGTTGAGTGGGGCCTCCTCTTTGCTCTGCTATCTTTACCCTGCCAGGGGCCAGTTCTGTTCCCTAGTTGTTGGGGTAGAAGCCCCCAGATCTATTTCTGAGCTGTGTTTCTGTGAGTTAGATGGGATTGGAGTGCTCCAATTGGGCGAGGAGCCACTGAGTATTCCTCTGACAGAGCTGTTCACTGGTGAGTGTTCCCTATTGTGTCACCTGTCACCTGTTGTGCTGGCTCACAAAGTACACTGTTGTTGGCTCTGTCCTAAGACTTATCTCAACCTTGGGAATGCCAGCAATCAGCCCTGATGCCCCTCAGGTGTTTTTTTCATGATGCCACCATCGCAGATCCACTGAAGTCAGGTCTCAGGACTGCAGTAGTCACACACTTGGACCCACTGTGGGAGTTATAGAATCAGCTCAGACTCTGGCCCAGCCCAGCCCCCATGTGCATGGGCCCACAAATCCCACAGCTGATAATGCCAGACCCATCCCAGCTGTGGGAGCACCTGTTGTCCACTCAGATGTCCTGCAGACACTGAATTTACAAAGCTGGTGGCAGAGGTATTAATCTATGGCTCACACAGCCACAGGGAAAGCTCTTAGCTCTGCTTCCTAATTTGCACAGCACCTGGGGCTCAGTTGTGATTTCAGCCCCACCTCTGTGAGTGGGCAACCCACTAACATCTGCTCCTAGAGCCCATTGAGGTGACGGCTGGGGTGCAGGATCCTGCTGAAGCAGGAACCCCGAGATGGCAGCTGGGGTGCATTCTCCTTGAGCCCACAGAGGCAGGGATGCATGCCACTCCCTTCTGACCTGCAAAGTTCTGCTGAAAAGTTAGTTGAGAGTCTTATGGTAGTTTCTTTGTAGTTAACAAGTTGTTTTTCTCTTGCTGATTTTAAGGTTCTACCCTTGTCTTTACCTTTTGATGATTTAATTTTAATGTGTCTTGGTGTGGGTCTCTTTGGGCTCATTTCATTTGCAACTCTTTGGGCTTCCTGGTTCTATATATCTATTTCCCAGGTTAGAAAACTTTCAGCCATTATTTCTTCGAATAAATTTTCTGCCCCATTCTCTCCCTATTCTCATTATGGGATCTCTATAATATAAATGTTAGTCTGCTTGATGTTCCTTAAGTCCCTCAAGCTATCTTCAATATTTTCATTCTTTTTTCTTATTTCTACTCTAACTGGGTGAGTTCTTCTGCACTGTCTTCTAATTGATGAATTCTTTATTCTGCTTCATCTAGTCTGCTGTTGAACCCCTCTAGTGTATTTTTCATTTCAGTTATTGTATTCTTCAACTCTGTAACTTGTATCTGGTATTTTCTTATATTTTCTCTCTTTTTGTTGAAGACCTCACTGTGTTCAATCATTCTTCTCTTGAGTTTGGTGAGCATTTCTATGACTATTACTTTGAACTTCTTATCAGGTAACTTACTTATCTCCATTCTATTACAGTTTGTTTCCAGGGTTTTATCTTGTTCTTTTATTTGGAATATTTTCCTGTTTCTTCATTTTGCTTAACTCTCTGTGTTTGTTTCCATGCATTAGGTGAAACAGTCCTCTCTCTCCGTTTTGAAGAAGTGGCCTTGTGTAGGAGATGAATCTTATTCTTCAATCCTGACCTAGCACTAGATTGTTTCTTAAATCTTTTGATTGTCTAAGAAGCCAGTTTTATTTTTAGTATCTATCAGTTGTTGAGGGTGCTCCAAGAACTATCAGTGTCCCAAAGGGAAGGATCTTAGTCAGTATCTAGGTTGGGGCTGGTTGGATGCCAGACTAAACCAGCAGCTTTTAAAGTATACAAATATATATAGTCCTGTGGGACTGCAAGCATAAGCCCAGCTGACCACCAGAGCCACGCAATATGGAGATGTTCCTTGGACAGTAGTCACAAAAATCAGGGGTCCAGATCAGTGTATAAGCTCATCTCTGGGATATACCAGTGAGCTCTAGAGAGGTAGAAGGTGTGAAGATGGTGTCCCCTGACCTACATTCCTTGAGAGTACCTCCATAGTTTCCTAACTGTGGGCCAAACCTGAAGCCTACTCCTCAGATTGAAGCTCCAGGACAAACAAATAGGCTTCTTTTGCAGAGAGACTAGAAGTGTATTTCAGTCTGCAGTCTTTGCAGTGTCCTGGGGAAGCCTACCAAGAACTGTGTCTCTGATTGTTACAGTCCTGTGGGACACAGGAATGCAAGCCCCTCTGGCCATTAAGGCCAGGTGATTGAGACATGTATAAGAGCTTTGCTCTGAGAGAGGATGGTGCTCTGGAGCATAGCAGAGAGAGAGCACAAAGATGGTGTCCATCCTCTAAGTTCTCTGGAAACATTTATAGCCAGCCATTAGATGTAAGGTTAATTAGAAGCCTGCCCTTCATGTTGCAGCTGTGATAATCTATAGACCTCTTTCACAGAAAGATTGAGCTTCTTGGTCTGTTGCCTCTTGCTGTGTCCTGATGGTGGTAGCTCTTTAAGAATTCTTTCTCCTTTGGTTATAGTCCCTTTGACCTGTGAGTATAATCCCCACTAGGAACCAGAGCCTGGTAATGTAGAGACAGCAGCACAAAAATCATGGACGAGACAAGGTTATAAACACTTTTTTGGAAGATACCAAAAAGATGGAGCAAGGCAGAGGGAGAGTACAAAGATTGTGTCCACTGGCCTCCATTCCTGAGAACACCTCCATAGGCCCCCTTACCTGTGCCAAACCAAAAGCTTGCCCCTCAGGCCAAAACTCCTAAGTGAGAAAATAGGCCTGTTTCTTAAAAAGACTAAGGGTGTGTTTCAGTCTGCTCTCTGTGCAGTGCCATTGGAGTGGTAATCTGCTAAGAACTGTCTCTCTGATTGTTACAATCCCATGGGACCCAGGAACACAAGCATTCCTGGCCTCCAAAGCCAGGCAATTAAGGGGCATCCCCTGGGCTGCAACCACAAAACTTGGATCCCCTGACATAAAAATCAGGACACCAAACTCATGTAGAAGCTCCTCTTCTGGAGATATTGGAATGAGGCAGAGAGGGAGTGCAAAGATGGTAACTACTGAAAAAAGCAAAAAAAGAAAAGAAAAACTATAGCACCCATCAGCTTTAGCAAGGTAGAGAAGAGTATGAATATGCCACCCACTAGTTGGATGGAGGTAGAGAGGGTGTACAAAGATGACACCTGCTGGGAAAAAAAAAAAGAAATAAAAAGAAAAAGGGGAAAAAAAAAAGAATACACAAAAGAAATATATTGCACCTACTGGTTTTAGCAAGGCAGAAAAATAGTGCATGTAGATGGTGCCTGCTAACTGTAGTGCAAAAATGGCACCTGTCTGGAAAAAGAAAAGATGATACCCACTGGCTTTAGTAAAATAGAGGGAGAGCGGGAAGATGGCATCCCTCAGTCTCCATCCCTTTTGTGCTGGATCCTGTGGCAAGAGCATTTTAAGAGCCATTTCTGAGTTCTCCACAGCCCTGCAACTCTCATGGGCATGACTCCACTGTTTTTCAAAGCTAGATATTTTGAGGTCTCATATCTCAGGCACAGGTCTTAAAAGTTGGGTGACCTATTTGGGGTATGAACCCTTTGCTTCTCAGGGAGAAGCTCTTGGTTTTGAGTTCCCTTCTGATTGTGGGTCATCATGCCAGGGGTGGGGTTTGTGGCTAGATTGGGTCTCAGTCTTTCCTACTCATTTCAATGTGTTTTTTTTTTTTTTTTTTCATTTGGCTAATGTAAAGGAGTTGTTCGACTAGTTTGGGGAGTTTTCCTAGAAGAATTTTTTTCTATATGAAACTGTAGATTTTGTGTCTTCATGGGAGGAGGTGAATTCAGGATATTTCTATGCCATTGTGAACTGGAACTCTCTCCAGGATATTTTTTTAATGTAATTATTTTTTTTATTGAAATATATTTGATTTACAGTGTTGTGTTAGTTTCAAGTGTACAGCAAAGTGATTTAGCTATTTATATATATATATAATATATATATATGATTATATATATTCTTTTTTTACTTTCTCTTCCATTATAGGTTATTACAAGATATTGAGTATAGTTCCTGTGCTATACAGTAGGTCTTTGTTGGTTATCTATTTTATATATAGAAATGTGTATATTTTAATCCCAAACTCCTAATTTATCCCTCCCCCCAGGATAATATTTTTAATTCAAGACATATGTAGCCATTTCTCCCTTCCTCTCATTTGTACTTACCACATTCTTTCTTGCATTATATGTACTTTCTACATATGCTACTGTTCTTGGCATTAAACTCTTTGACTGTATAAACTATTTCTAATTTATATTTATTTATTTATTATTATTTTGTGTGTGTGTGGTATGCGGGCCTCTCACTGTTGTGGCCTCTCCCATTGCAGAGCACAGGCTCTGGACATGCAGGCTCAGTTGCCATGGCTCATGGGCCTAGCCGCTCCATGGCATGTGGGATCTTCTGGACCGGGGCACAAACCTGTGCCCCCTGCATTGGCAGGCAGACTCTCAACCACTGCGCCACCAGGGAAGCCCTCTAATTTATTTTTGTATTTCCTGTAGTGCTTAGAATGGTAGGCATTCCTTAAGCATTCACTGAATGAATTGACTTTGGAATAGCACCTTATAGATTGCAAGGAGATTTCAGGTATATAAATCCAGTTAAATATTAGAACCTCTTAGATGAAATAAGCTGTATTACCCCACTCTACAAATTAGAAAACCAAGGCTCTGAGAGGTTAATTGGTTTGCTCAAAATCACTCATTAACAAAATTAGAACTCATAAGTTTTCTGAACCTGTCTAGTGTACTTTCCACTATACCTAAATTGACTTTAATATTTTCCCAACCATATTCCTTTATCATCATGATATCATGGTTGAAGAACAGTGTTCTTCCTTCAGAAGCCTGAACCATCAATTTTATTTTTATTTTTTTTTACTTTACATAACGTAAAACCAACGTTTTTGGTGAACACTTTTATAAGTTTAGACCAATACATAACATCACACAACTGCCACTATAATCAAGATAAAGGACAATTCCATCATTCCAAAAAACACGCACATTAGTCCTCTGTATTCAAATAGTCCTCCCAACACTTACTCCTGGAAACCACTGCTTTGTTTTATATACTTATAGTTTCACTTTTTCAAGTATGTCACATAAAAGGAATCATCAATTATGTGGCATTTTGAATCTGGCTTCTTTTGCTTAACATAATGCATTTAAACTTCATCTATGTTGTAACATGTATCAAAAGCCTGTTCCTTTTCATTGCTGAGTAGTATTCATAGTATAGATATACTAACATTTGTCCATTCACTAAAAGAAGGAAGTTTCACTTTTTCATAGTTATTGATGATTATGAGTAGAGCTGCTATTTATATTTACATATGGGTTTTTATGTGAATGTAAGTTTTAAATCCATTTGGGTAAATAACTAGAAATAGAACTGTTGGGTCATTTTTTATGTGTGATTAACTTAATAAGAATTGGCCAAACTGTTTTCCAAAGTGGCTGGGTCATTTTGAATTCTAAAGAGTAATGACTGAGAGTTTCACATGTACTTCATTCTTGCCAGCAATTGGTACCTGTAAGGGTGGGTTTTGTCTTTATTTGCTTATTTTAGTTATTATAATGGATGTGTAGTGCTGTCTATTTCTGGTTTTAATTTGATTTTTCCCAATAACTAATGATGATGAATAATATTTCCATATATATTTCTGGTGAAGTATCTTCAAATCTTGCAAATTAGGTTGGCTTATCATTTAGTATGGGGAATTCTGTATATATTCTGAATTAAAGATCTCTGTAAGAAATATGATTTGCAAATATTTTCATACTCAAAACATTTCATAAAGCAATTCTTTTTTATATTTTTTTATTTAAAAATTTTTTTAACATCTTTATTGGCATATAATTGATTTACAATATTGTGTTAGTTTCTGTTGTATAACAAAGTGAATCAGCTATACATATACATATATCTGTATATGCCCTGCCTCTTGCATCTCCCTCCCACAACTCTGGGTGATCACAAAGCACCAAGATGATCTCCCTGTGCTATGCAGCTACTTCCCACCAGCCATCCATTCTACGTTTGGTTGTGTATATAAGTCAATGTCACTCTCTCACCTCGTCCCAGCTCAACATTCCCTCTCTCCGTGTCCTCAAGTCTATTGTCTACATGTGCATCTTTATTCCTGTCCTTCCCCTAGGTTTTTCAGGACTTTTCTCCCCCTAGGTTCCATATATAAGTGTTAGCATACAGTATTTGTTATTTTCTTTCTGACATACTTCACTCTCTATGACAGACTCTAAGCCCATCCACTTCACTACAAATAACTCAACTTCATCTTTTTATAGTTGAGTAATATTCCATTGTATATATGTGACACATCTTCTTTATCCATTCATCTGTTGATGGACACTTAGATTGCTTCCATCTCCTGGTTATTGTAAACAGGGCTGCAATAAACATTGTGGCACATGACTCTTCTAGAATTACATTTTTCTCAGGTTTTATGCCCAGGAGTAGGATTGCTCAGTTGTATGATAGTTCAATTTTTAGTTTTTTAAGGAACCACCATACTGTTTTCCATAGTGGCTGTATTATATGACATTACATTCCCACCAACAGTGCAAAAGGTTTCTCTTCTCCACACCCTCTCCAGCACTTATCGTTTGTAGATTTATTGGTGATGGCCATTCTGACTGGTGTGACATGATACCCCACTGTACTTTTGATTTGCATTTCACTAATGATTAGTAATGTTGAACATCCTTTCCTTTGTTTGTTGGTAATCTGTACATCTTCTTTGGAAAAATGTCTATTTAGGTCTTCTGCCCACTTTTGGATTGGGTTGTTTGTTTTTTTGATATTGAGCTGCATGAGCAGCTTCTATATTTTGGAGATTAATCCTTTGTTGATTCATTTGCAAATATTTTCTCCCATTCTGAGGGTGTCTTTTCATCTTGTTTATGGTTTCCTTTGCTGTGCAAAAGCTTTTACGTTTCATTAGGTTCCATTTTTTTTTTTTTTTGGTTTTAATTTCCATTTCTCTAGGAGGTGGGTCAAAAAGGATCTTGCTGTGATTTATTTCATAGAGTGTTTTGCCTATGTTTTCCCCTAAGAGTTTTAAATGGTCTGGCCTTACATTTAGGTTTTTAATCCATTTTGAGCTTATTTTTGTGTATGGTGTTAGGGAGTGTCCTAATTTCATTCTTTTCTATGTAACTGTCCAGTTTTCCCAGCACCACTTATTGAAGAGGCTGTCTTTTCTCCATTGTATAATCTTGCCTCCTTTGTTAAAGAAAAGGTGACCATATGTGCGTCAGTTAATTTCTGGGGTTTCTATCCTGTTCCATTGATCTATATTTCTCTTTTTGTGCCAGTACCATACTGTCTTGGTTACTGTAGCTTTGTAGTTTACTCTGAAGTCAGGGACGTTATTCCTCCAGCTCCGTTTTTCTTTCTCAAGATTGCTTTGGCTATTTGGGGTCTTTTGTGTTTCCATACAAATTGTGAATATTTTTCTAGTTTTTTAAAAATGCCATTGGTAGTTTCACAGAGATTTCATTGAATCTGTAGATAGTGTTGGGTAGTATAGTAATTTTTACAAGGTTAATTCTTCCAATCCAAGAAGATGGTATCTCTCTCCATCAGTTTGTATCATCTTTAATTTCTTTCATCAGTGTCTTATAGTTTTCCACATACAGGTCTTTTGTCTCCTTAGGTAGGTTTATTCCTAGATATTTTATTCTTTTTGTTGCAATGGTAAATGGAAGTGTTACCTTAATTTCTCTTTCAGATTTTTCATCATTAGTGTATAGGAATGCAAGAGATTTCTGTGCATTAATTTAGTATCCTGCAACTTTGCCAGATTCAATGATTAGCTCTAGTAGTTTTCTGGTAGCATCTTTAGGGTTCTTTATATATAGTATCATGTCATCTGCAAACAGCAACAGTGTTACTTCTTTTTCTCTGATTTGGATTTCTTTTATTTTTTTCTTATGTGATTGCTGTGACTAAAACCTCCAAATCTATGATAAATAACACTGGTGAGAGTGGGCAACCTTGTTTTGTTCCTGATCTTGGTGGAAATGGTTTCAGTTTTTCACCTTTGAGAACGATGTTGGCTGCAGGTTTGTCATATATGACCTTTATTATTTTCAGGTAAGTTCCCTCTATGCCTACTTTCTGGAGAGTTTTTATCATAAATGGGTGTTGAATTTTGTCAGAAGATTTTTCTGCATCTTTTGAGATTATCATCTGATTTTTATCCTTCAATTTGTCAATATGGTGTATCACATAGATTGATTTGCCTATATTGAAGAATCCCTGCATTCCTGAGATGAACAACACTTGATCTTAGAGTGTGATACTTCTACTGTGCTGTTGGATTGTGTTTGCTGGTATTTTGTTGAGGAGTTTTGCATTTATGTTCATCAATGATATTGACCTGTAGTTTTCCTTTTTTGTGACATCTTTTACTGTTTCTGGTATCAGGGTGATGGTGGCCTCATAGAACGAGTTTTGAAGTGTTCCTCCCTCTGCTATATTTTGGAAGAGTTTGAGTAGCATAGATGTTAGCGCTTCTCTAAATATTTGATAGAAATCCGCTGTGAAGATATCTGGTCCTGGGCTTTTGTTTGTTGGAAGATTTTTAATCACAGTCTCAATTTCAGTGCTAGTGATTTGTCTCTATATTTTCTAGTTCTTCCTGGTTGAGTCATAGACATTTGTGCTTTTTAAAGAATTTGTCTAGTTCTTCCAGATTGTCCATTTTATTGGCATATAGTTGCTAGTAGTAATCTCTCAAGATCCTTTGTATTTCTGCAGTGTAAGTTGTTACTTCTCTTTTTTCATTTCTAATTCTGTTGATATGAGTCTTTTCCCTTTTTTTCTTGATGACTGGCCAATCGTTTATGAATGTTGTTTTTCTTCTTAAAGAACCAGATTTCAGTTTTGTTGATCTTTCCTATTGTGTCCTTCATTTCTTTTTCATTTATTTCTGATCCGATTTTTTGATTTCTTTCCTTCTGCTAACTTTGGGTATTTTATTCTTCTTTCTCTAAGTGTTTTAGTTGTAATGTTAGGTGGTTTATTTTAGAGTATTCTTGTTTCTTGAGGTAGGATTGTATTGCTATAAACTTGCCTCTTAGAACTGCTTTTGCCACATCCCATAGGTTTTGGGTCATCATGTTTTCATTGTCATTTGTTTCTAGGTATTTTTTGATTTCCTCTTTGATTTCTACAGTGATCTTTTGGTTATTTATTAGTGTGTCATTTAGCCTCCATGAGTTTTTATTTTTTACATATGTTTCTTGTAATTGATATCTAGTCTCATATCATTGTGTTAGGATAAGACACTTGATATGATTTCAATTTTCTTAAATTTACCAAGGCTTGATTTGTGCCCCTGGGTATGCTCTATCCTGGAAAATGTACCATGAGCACTTGCGAAGAAATTGTATTTTATTTTTTGTGGGTATAATGTCATTAAATATCAATTAAGTCCATCCTGTTTAATGTGCCATTTAAGGACTGTGTTTCCTTATTTTTTTTTTCATTTTGGATGATCTGTCCATTGGTGAAAGTGGTGTGTTAAAGTCCCTTACTATTATTGTGTTACTGTTGATTTCCCCTTTTATGGCTGTTAGCTTTTGCCTTATGTATTGATCTGCTCTTATGTTGGGTGCATAAATATTTACAGTTGTTATATCTTCTTCTTGGATTGACCCTTTGATCATTATGTAATGTTCTTTTTCTCTTGTAACATTCTCTATTTTAAATTCTATTTTGTCTGATTTGAGAATGCTATGTCAGCTCTCTTTTGATTTCCATTTGCATGGAATATCTTTTTCCATCTGCTCACTTTCAGTCTGTATGTGTCCCTAGGTCTGAAGTGAGTCTCTTGTAGACAGCATATATATGGGTTTTGTTTTTGTTTCCATTAAGCCAGTCTATGTCTTTTGGTTGGAACACTTAATTCATTTACATTTAAGGTAATTATTGATATGTATTTTCCTATTACCATTTTCTTAATTGTTTTGATTTGTTATTGTAGGTCTTTTCCTTCTCTTGTGCTTCCTGCTTAGAGAAGTTCCTTTAGCAGTTGTTGTAAAGCTGGATTCATGGTGCTGAATTCTAACTTTGAATTGTCTGTAAAGGTTTTAATTTCTCCATCAAATCTGAATGAGATCCTTGCTAGGTAAAGTAATCTTGGTTGTACTTTTTTCCCTTTCACCACTTTAAATATGTCCTGCCTCTCCCTTCTGGCTTGCAGTGTTTCTGCTGAAAGATCAGTTGTTAATCTTATGGTGATTCCCTTGTATGTTATTTGTTGTTTTTTCTCTTGCTGTTTTTAATATTTTTTTCTTTTTAGTTAATTTTTGAAATTTGATTACTATATGTTTTGGCATGTTTTTCCTTTGATTTATCCTGTATTGGACTCTGCACTTCCTGGATTTGATTGACTATTTCCTTTCCCATATTGGGAAAGTTTTCAACTATAATCCCTTCAAATATTTTCTCTGTCCCTTTCTTTTTCTCTTCTTCTTCTGAGACCCCTAGAATTCGAATGTTGGTGTGTTTAATGTTTTCCCAGACGTTTTTGTGACTGTACTCAATTTTTTTTTTCATTCTTTTTTCTTTATTCTGCTCTGTGGTAGTTATTTCCACTAGTTATCTTCTGGGTTACTTATCCATTCTTCTCCCTCAGTTATTCTGCTACTGATTCCTTCTAGAGAATTTTAAATTTCATTTATTGTTTTGTTCATCATTGTTTGATTGCCCTTTAGTTCTTCTAGGTCCTTGTTGAATGTTTCTTTTATTTTCTCTATTATATTTCCAAAATTTTGTATCATCTTTACTATCATTACTCAATTCTTTTTTAGTTAGACTGCCTATTTCCTCTTCATTTATTTTCTCTGGTGGTTTTTTACTTTTCTCTTTCATCTGCTGTGTATTTTTCTGTCTTCTCATTTTGCTTAACTTACTGTGTTTGGGGTCTCCTTTTCACAGGCTGCAAATTCTTAGTTCTCATTGTTTTTGATGTCTGCCCCCAGTGGGTAAGGTTGGATTAGTGGATTGTGTAGGCTTTCTGGTGGAGTGGATTGTTGCCTCTATTCTGGTGGATGAGGGTGGATCTTGTCTTTCTGCTGGTCAGGACCACCTCCTGTGGTGTGTTTTGGGGTGTCTGGGAACTTATTATGATTTTAGGCAGCCTCTCTGCTAATGGTTGTTGTTGTGTTCCTGTCTTACTTGTTGTTTGACATGGGTTGGCCAGCACTGGAGCTTGCTGGTCGTTGATTGGAGCTCGGTTTTAGCTTTGAGATGGAGATTTCTGGGAGATCTTACATGGGGCCAGGAGGTCTCTGGTGGACCAGTGTCCTGAACTTGGCTCTCCCAACTCTGAGTCTCAGGTCTGACACCTGGCCAGAGCACCAAGACCCTGTCAGCCACACAGCTCACTCTGACCTTCTATTTCAATGATGTGGCTCTGGAGGACATGGGCCACATTTCCAGGAATTGTCAAAGAGAAGCACAAGGGCGCTGAGTTTATTGAAAATGCAAAACCTGTGCAGTCGCTGCCCTCTCTTCCACGAGAGCAGAAGCCCCCCAAAGATGAGTGGGGTAAAACCCAGGATACTGTGGGAACCTTTGTGTTCATGGAGAAGAACCTGAACCAGACTTCTGTGGACTTGAATGCCCTGGTTTCTGGTCCCACAGACCACCACCTCTGTGACTTCTGGGAGAGATGCTTCCTGGAAGAGCATTTGAAACTCATCAAGAAGATGGGTGACACTTTATTTACTCCTTGGTTTTGTTGCGGCAGTTCTCAACTAGCTTCCTCCTCTCAAAGCCTGGGAGTGGGTACAGACTGTGCAGCTGGCCAGCTGCAGCAGTAGCCACCTCTCTCCATTTATAGCAATTCTTTCTTAAATTTTTATTTAGTCCGACTAATCATTTTTTTCCTGGATTATGGTTTGGAATTATTTTAGGAATATTTGCCCAGTCCAAAATCAAAAATTTTATCTCCAAAATATTCTTTTATTAATTAGTTTTTATTGTGGTATAATTGCTTTACAATGTTGTGTTCATTACTATCATACAGCAAAATTCTTCAGCTCTATATATACATATATCCCCTGTTTTTTGGATTTCCTTCCCATTTAGGTCACACCAGTGCATTAAGTAGAGTTTCCTGTGCTAAACATTAATTTCTCATTAGTTATCTATTTTACTCATAGTATCAATAGTGTATATGTGTCAATCCCAATCTCCCAGTTCCTCCCACACACATCTCTTTCCCCTTGTTATTCATCCATTTGTTCTCTACAACTGTCTCTATTTCTGCTTTGTAAATAAGATCGTCTATACCACTGTCTCTAGGTTCCACATATATGCATTAATATACAATATCTGTTTCTCTTTCTGTTTCTTCACTCTGTATGACACTCCCTAGGTCCATCCACATCCCTACAAATGACCCAATTTCATTCCTTTTTATCACTGAGTAAAACTACATTGTATATATGTATCACATCTTCTTTATCCATTTCTCTGTTTATGGACATTTAGGATGCTTTCATGTCCTGTCTATTGTAAATAGTGCTGCAGTAAACATAGGGGTGCACGTGTCTTTCTGAATTATGGTTTTCTCAGGGTAAATGCCAAGTAGTGGGATTGCTGGGTCATATGGCAGTTTCTTAGTTTTTTACGGAAATCCCATACTGTTTTCTATAGTGCCTGTATCAATTTACATTCCCTCCAACAGTGCATGAGGGTTGCCTTTCCTCCACACCCTCTTCAGCATGTATTGTTTCTAGATTTTTGATGACGGCCATTCTGACTGGGGTGAGGTGATACCTCATTTAATTTTCATTTGCATTTCTCTAATAATTAGTGATGTTGAGCATCTTTCCATGAGTTTGTTGGCCATCTGTATGTCTTCTTTGTAGAAATGTCTATTTAGATCTTCTGCCCCTTTTTAAATTAGCCTGTTTGGTTTTTTTTTTTTGATATTGAGCTGCATGAGCTGCTTGTATATGTGGAGATTAATCCTTTGTCAGTTGCTTCTTTTGCAAATATTTTCTCCTATTCTGAGGGTCATCTTTTCATCTTGTTTAAGGTTTCCTTTGCTATGCAAAAAATTTTGAGTTTGATTTTGTCCCATTTGTTTATTTTTGTTTTTATTTTCATTACTCTAAGAGGTGGGTCAAAAAAGATCTTGCTGAAATTTATGTCATAAAGTGTTGTGCCTATGTTTTCCTCCTAACATTACACCTAAGGCAAGTAGAGAAAGAAGAACAAACAAAACCCAAATTTAGTAGAAGGAAAGGAACCATAAAAATCAGAACAGAAATAAGTGAAACAGAAACAAAGAAAACAATAGCAAAGATCAATAAAACTAAAAAAAGGTTCTTTGAGGAGATAAATAAAATTTATATACCTTTATCCAGACTCATCAAGAAAAACAGGAAGAGGACTCAAATCTATCAAATTAGAAGTGAAAAAGAAGAAGTTACAACTGACATCACAGAAATACAAAGGATTGTAAGAGACTACTACAAGCAACTATATGCCAGTAAAATGGATGGCCTGGAAGAAATGGACAAATTCTTAAGAAAGAACAACCTTCCAAGACTGAACCAGGAAGAAATAGAAAATATTTACAGACCAATCACAAATAATGAAATTTAAACTCTGATTAAAAGTCTTCCAACAAACAAAAGTCCAGGACCAGATGGCTTCACAGGAGAATTCTCTCAGACTTTTAGAGAAGGGCTAACATCTATCCTTCTCAAACTCTTGCAAAAAATTGCAGAGAGTGGAACACTCCCAAACTCATTCTACAAGGCCACCATAACCCTGATACCAAAACCAGTCACAGATATCAAAAAAAGAGAATTAGAGGGCAATGTCACTGATGAACGTAGATGCAAAAATCCTCAACACAATGCTAGCAAACCTAATCCATCAGCACATTAAAAGGATCATACACCATGATCAAGTGGGATTTATCCCTGTGATGAAAGCATTATTCAATATATGCAAATCAATCAGTGTGATACACCATATTAACTAAATGAATAATAAAATCATATGATTATCTCATAGATGCAGAAAATTCTTTTGACAAAACTCAACACCCATTTATAATAAAGACTCTCCAAATTTTTCTTTTAAACAGTTTTACAGTTTTATAATATACATTTAGATCCATGATATATTCTGAGACAATTTTTGTATGAAGTATAAGCTTTAGGTTGTGGTCCATTTTTATGCACATGCATGTCCAATTGTCCCAGTGTCATCTGTTGAAAAGACTATCCTTTTCCCATTGAATTGCATTTGCATATTTTTCAAACTTCAATTGATCATATTGTGATATCTTTGCTCTGTATCCTGTCCATTGATCTATATGTCTGTATTTTCACCAATACTTGATTACTGTACATTTACAGTAAGTCTTGAAATCAAGTTCACCAACAATGTTCTTCTCTTTCTAAATCATTTGGATATTCTAACTTCTTTATCTTTCTATATAAATTTTAGGATCAGCCTATCTGTATCTACCAAAAACTCTGCTGGGATTTTGATCAAAACTGAGTTGAATCTATAGATCAAATTGGTTATAAAGTCACTTTTGTTGAAAAATTTTATCATGAATGTATATTGAATTTTCCCAAATGCTTTTTCTGCATCTATTTAAATTATTATTCGATACTTTCCTCTAACCATGGTGAATTGTTTTCTATCTTAGTGGATGTTCCACAGATGCTCAAAAACAACGTGTATTCTGCTTCTTTTAGCTGGAGTGCTTGGCAAATGTCAATTTTGTCAAGTCAGTTGATAGTTTGTTCAAGTATTCTATATTCTTGCTGATTTTCTGTTTACTTTTTCTATCAGTTGATAAGAGACAAATATTGATGTTTCCAATTATAATTATGGATTTATCTATGTCTCCTTTTAGTCCTATAAGTTTTACTTCATTTATTTTGGAGCTCTGCTCTTAAGAGAATATACACATACAGGATTTTTATGCCTTCTTGGTAAAATGACCCTTTTATCATAGTTTAATACCTCTATTTATTCCTGGTAATTTAACTTGTTATGAAGTCTACTTTATCCAATATTAATACATCTCTTTGAGCTTTCTTTTGATTCATGTTTGCATAGTATAGTGTTTCTAATTCTTTTCACTTACTTGTATGTTCTTCTTTAATGTAGAATTATTGCAGGCAGTAAGCTGGGTCTTGTTTTTCATTCATTTAAAATCTTTGACTTTTAGTTTGTGTATTTAGAAAATTTACATTTGCTATAATTATTGACATGTTTGGATTTAATTTTATGGTTTTATAATTTGTTTTTGTATGTCTCTCTCTTTTCCTATCTTTCCCCTTTTTCTGTCTTCTTTTGGATTATTAAACTGTTTCAGTTTTCAACTCCAATTTATCTATTGCTTTTGACTGCATCTTTTCATATTATTATTTTATTGGTTACTGTTGGGATTACAATATACCTATCATTTCATGTCTACTTAAGATTAATACTTATCATTTCAAATCACACCCCTTTAATCATATAAGACTCTTTTCCACTTTCCTTTATGTTACAACATTCATTTGTATTATATCTGTAATGTTGAGTTGCATTCCAATAAAGTTATAATTTTTCATTCAATGCATGCATATTTTAAATAATTTGAGAGAAAAATTTAGTGTCTTGTATTTCCCCAGGAGTTTGTCATTTATGTTTCTCTTTCTTATTTTCTGATGTTTTAAGTTCTTTCAGCCTGAAAAACTTACTTCTCTTTTTTTTTAGAGCAATTATTCTTACACAGATTCCTCCTAGTTTTCATGCACCTGAGAATGTCTTTATCTTTCCTTCATTCTAAAGGATAGTTTTGCTTGATACAGAATTCTAGATTGACAGTTATTTTTTAAGCACCACTATCTTCTCACTTTCATGTTTTCTGGAAAGAAGTCACCATTTGAATCTTTTTTGCCCATATATAATGTTTTATATTTCCCTTAGCTACTTTCAAGATTTTTTTTCTTTATCTTTGGTCTTCAGCAGTTTAGTTTCATGTTTGGTTTCTCTAACATCCCGAATCTGTAAATTTTCAGTAAATTTGAGAAAGGCTTAACTATATATTTCTTCAAATATTTTTCTTTACCAATCTTTTTTACCTCTGTTTTTGAGAATCCAATGACATAATTGTTGGACATTTTGTTATTGTCTCACATTTTCTTGATTCTCTTGTTCGCATTTCTGTAATTATTTTTCTCTGTGTTCTTAAACTGGGATAATTTCTATTAATCTGTCTTTATGCTTACTATTTCCTCTATTGTCTCCATTTTACTGTTGAACCAATCCAATAATTGTCTTTCAAATACTTTAATTTTAGGTTCTGAAGTTTCCATTTTCTTTTTTATAGTTATAGTATAAAGTTTCTACTTCTATGCCACAAGCTTATATTTTTTAATTCATTTCAAGAGTGCTAACCTCTACTTCTTGAAGCATGGTTATGATAGCTTTTTTAAAGCCTTTCTTTGATAATTCCAGCACCTGGTTTATCTCACAGTTGGCATCTATTCTATTTTCCTTTGAGAATTGAGTTTTTTTTCTTGGTCTCTTTATGTCAAGTAATTTTGCACTGTATTCTGAATATTTTGAATATTATGTTGTAAGATTCTGGATCCTGTTAAAATTATGGGTAGAAGATAGATTCTTTTGTTTTTGTTGTTTTAGCAGAAAAATCAATCTCGTTGGATTTGGTCTTCAAGTTCTGTCTCACCTTTTGTGAGCAATGGTTCAAATATCACTTCAGTTCTTAAATTTACTTACAGTCTTTTGCTCTCCCCAGGGTATGCGCCATAAAGGAGTTGTCTGGTACTTAAATGGTGCTTTATATCAAGTTCAGTTTTCAAATCCTTTCCTATAATTCTTTGTATCTGTCCCCTGGATGCCTAACTCTTGAGTAAGCCCAGAATGGATATAAATTCATATACTTTAAATTCACACTAAGGAAAAATATGTAGATCATAAATGAAATTATTTAATCTCCTCCCAATTTTTCTATTTATAATATTCTCTTGAATAGTTTTTCAGGAGCATGTACTGAAAAAGACCTTAAAAAGACATATGACTCGACCAATTTCCTGCATTTCTTTTTCCAAGAACAAAATAACAAATTATGTATTTACATACATAGATAAAAGAACATAAAAGAGTCATTAACGTAAAAATTATAAAGGAACCCTTCAAATAAAAAATAAGTTAAAACTATGGAAAAGTGTGAAAGAAAATTTTTAAAAATCCCAAGACTGCATCTAAAAGGAAATGTAGGAGAGACGAGAAGATGGTGGAAGAGTAAGACATGGAGATGACCTTCCTCCTCACAGATATATCAGAAATACATCTACACATGGAACTTCTCCAATAGAACACCCAACAAATGCTGGAAGAAGACCTCAGACCTCCCAAAAGGCAAGAAACTCCCCACATACCTGGGTAGGACAAAAGAAAAAAGAATAAACAGAGACAAAGAATAGGGACGGGGCCTACACCAGTGTGAGGGAGCTGTGAAGGAGGAAAGATTCCCACACACTAGAAGCCCCTTCATGGGCGGACACTGTGGGTGACAGATGGGGAAGCTCCAGAGTTGTGGAGGAGAGTGCAGCAACAGGCTGCAGAGGGCAAAACGGAGAGATGCCTGCACAGAGGATCGGTGCCGACCGGTACTCACCAGCCCGAAAGGCTTGTCTGCTCACCAGCTGGGGTGGGCGAGGGTGGGGAGCTGAGGCTCGGGCTTCAGTCGGATCCCAGGGGAAGGTCTGGAGTTGGCAGAGTGAAAATAACCTGAAGGGGTTAGTGCACCACGGCTAGCCGGGAGGGAGTCCAGTTCAAGTCTGGAGCTGCCTGAGACAAGAGACTTTTTCTTGCCACTTTTTCGCCTGGTGCGAGAGGAGACGGGATTAAGTTCACCACGTAAAGGAGTTCCAGAAATGGGCGCGGAGCTGCCAAAGAGACAGGAGAATTTTTCTTGCCTTTTTGCTTCCTGGGGCACAAGAAGAGATTAAGGGCACCTCGTAAAGTAGCTCCAGAAATGGGCACAAACCACAGCTGTCGGCACGAACAGAAGAGACAGGTGTGGGACGCTAGGGTTGCTGCTGCCACCACCAAGAGACCTATGTGCTAGCACAGTTCACTTTCCAAACCGCCCCTTCTGGGAGACCGTGCAGCCCGCCAATGCTGGGGTCCTGGGATCCAGGGACAGCTTCCCCTGGAGAACGCATGGCATGCCTCAGGCCGGTGCAGTGCAACGCCACACTCTGCTACCACGGGCTTGCCCCGCATCCGTGCCCCTCCCTCCCCCCAGCCTGTGCCAGAGCCCACAAATCAGCTGCTCCTTTAACCCCGTCCTGTCTGAGTGAAGGGCAGATGCCCTCAGATGACCTATAGGCAGAGGCGGGGCCAAGTCCAAAGCTGAACCCCAAGAGCTGTGCGAACAAAGAGGAGAGGGGGAGGTCTCTTCCAGCAGCCTCAGAAGCAGTGGATTAAAGCTCCACAATCAATTTGAAGTGCCCTGTATCTGTGGAAAACATGAATAGACAGCGGAATATCCCAAGTTGAGGAGGTGGACTTTGGGAGCAAGTTATACTATTGTTTTCTCCTTTTTTCTTTTTGTGAGTGTGTATGTGTGTGCTGCTGTGTAACATTTTGTCTGTATAGCTTTGCTTGCACCATTTGTCCTAGGGTTAGACTGACCCTTTTTTTTTAATAGAAATTTTTCTTCTTATTTTTTATTTTAATAACTATATTTTATCTTACTTTATTTTGTCTTCTCCCTTTCTTTCTTCCTTTCTTCCTTCTTTTCTTCCCTCCTTCCTTCCTTTCTTCATTCCTTCCAACCTCCTTTCCTTCCTCCCTTCCTTCTTTCCTTTCTTCCTCCTTTTCTTCCTCCCTTCCTTCCTCTCTTCCTTCCTCCTTTGCTTCCTCTCCTCCTTCCTTACTTCCTTCTTTCCTTTCTTGCTTTCTTCCTTCCGTTATTTCTTCCTTCCTTTCTTTTTCCTCCCTTCCTGTCTTCCTTCCTCCCTTCCATTCTTTCTTCCTTCCTTCCTTTCATTCCTTTCCATTTCTTCTCCCTATTATGTGGAGCCGTGTGGATTAAAGGCTCTTGGTGCTCTAGCCAGCCATCAGGGCTCTGTCTCTGAGGTGTGAGAACCAATCTCAGGACACTGGTCCACAAGAGACCTCCCAGCTCCACACAATATCAAATGGCGAAAATCTCCCAGAGATCTCCATCTCAAAACCAAGACCCAGCTGCACTCAAGGACAGAAACGAACAGTGCTAGACACCCGATGCCCAAAAAAGAGCAAGACAGGTCTACAGCCCCATTCATTAGCAGAGAGACTGCCTAAAATCATAATAAGGCTACCAACATCCCTAAACACACCACCAGACGTGGACCTGCCCATCACAAAGACAAGATCCAGCCTCATCCACCAGAACAGAGGCACTAGTCCCCTCAAACAGGAAACATACTCAACCCACTGAACCAACCTTAGCCACTGGGGACAGCCACCAAAAACAATGGGAACTACGAACCTGCAGCCTGCAAAAAGGAGACCCCAAACACAGTAAGATAAGCAAAATGAGAAGACAGAAAAACACACAGCAGATGAAGGAGCAAGATAAAAACACAACAGACCTAACAAATGAAGAGGAAATAGGCAATCTACCGGAAAAAGAATTCAGAATAATGATAGTAAAGATGATTCAAAATCTTGGAAATAGAATAGACAAATTGCAAGAAACAGTTAACAAGGACCTAGAAGAAATAAAGAAGAAGCAAGCAACGATGAGCAACACAATAAATGAAATGAAAAATACTCTAGATGAGATCAATAGCAGAATAACTGAGGCAAAAGGACGGATAAGTGACCTGGAAGATAAAATAGTGCAAATAACTACTGCAGAGCAGAATAAAGAAAAAAGAATGAAAAGAACTGAGGACAGTCTCAAAGACCTCTGGGACAACATTAAATGCACCAACATTCAAATTATAGGGGTCCCAGAAGAAGAAGAGAAAAAGAAAGGGACTGAGAAAATATTTGAAGAGATTATAGTTGAAAACTTCCCTAATATAGGAAAGGAAATAGTCAATCAAGTCCACGAAGCACAGAGAGTCCCATACAGGATAAACCCAAGGATAAACATGCCAAGACACATAATAATCGAACTGTCAAAAATAAAATACAAAGAAAACATATTAAAAGCAACAAGGGAAAAACAGCAAATAACACACAAGGGAATCCCCATAGGATTAACATGGAATCTTTCAGCAGAAATCCTACAAGCCAGAAGGGAGTGGCAGGACATATTTAAAATTATGAAGGAAAACAATCCTACAACCAAGATTACTCTACCCAGCAAGGATCTCATTCACATTTGTTTTTTGTTTTTGTTTTTCTTTTTTTTTTTGGTGGTACACGGGCCTCCACTGTTGTGGCCTCTCCCGTGGCGGAGCACAGGCTCTGGACATGCAGGCTCAGTGGCCATGGCTCATGGGCCTAGCCGCTCCACGGCATGTGGGATCTTCCTGGACCTGGGCACGAACCCGTGTCCCCTGCATCGGCAGGCAGACTCTCAACCACTGCGCCACAAGGGAAGCCCTCATTCAGATTTGAAGGAGAAATTAAAACATTTACAGACAAGCAAAAGCTGAGTTCAGCACCACCAAACCAGCTTTACATAAAATGCTAAAGGAACTTATCTAGGCAAGAAACACAAGAGAAGGAAAAGACCTACAAGAACAAACCGGAAACAATTAAGTAAATGGTAATAGGAACATACATATCGATAATTACCTTAAACGTAAATGGATTAAATGCTCCCATCAAAAGTCTCAGAGTGGCTGAATGGACACGAAAACAAGATCCGTACATATTCTGTCTACAAGAGACCCACTTCAGACCTAAGGAAACAAAAACACTGAAAGTGAGGAGATGGAAAATGATATTCCATGCAAATGGAAATCAGAAGAAAGCTGGAGTAGGAATTCTCATATCAAACAAAATAGACTTTAAAATAAAAACCATTACAAGAGACAAAGAAGGACACTACACAATGATCAAGGAATTGATCCATGAAGAAGATATAACAATTATAAATATTTATGCACCCAACATAGGAGCACCTCAATATATAAGGCAAATACTAACAGCCATAAAAGGGGAAATCAACTGTAACAAAATCATAGTAGGGGACTTTAACACCCCACTTTCACCAATGGACAGATCATCCAAAATGAAAATAAATAAGGGAACACAAGCTTTAAATGATACATTACACAAGATGGACTTAACTGATATTTATAGGACATTCCATCCAAAAACAGCAAAATACACATTTTTCTCAAGTGCTCATGGAACATTCTCCAGGATAGATTATATCTCGGGACACTAATCTAGCCTGGGCAAATTTAAGAAAATTGAAATCATATCAAGTATCTTTTCTGACCACAAATATATGAGACTAGATATCAATTACAGGAATAGATCTGTAAAAAATACAAACGCATGGAGACTAAACAATACACTACTTAATAAGGTAGTGATCACTGAAGAAATCAAAGAGGAAATCAAAAAATACTTAGAAACAAATGACAATGGAGACACGACGACCAATACCTATGGGATACAGCAAAAGCAGTTCTAACAGGGAAGATTATAGCAATAAAATCATACCTTAAGAAACAGGAAACATCTCGAATAAACAACCTAACTTTGCACCTAAAGCAATTAGATGAAGAAGAACAGAAAAACCTCAAAATTAGCAGAAGGAAATAAATCATAAAGATCAGTTCAGAAATAAATGAAAAAGAAATGAAGAAAACAATAGCAAAGATGAATAAAACTGAAAGCTGGTTCTTTGAGAAGATAAATAAAAGTGATAAGCCATTAGCCAGGCTCATCAAGGAAGAACGGGAGAAGACTCAACTCAATAGAATTAGAAATGAAAAAGGAGATGTAACAACTAACACTGCAGAATTACAAAAAATTATAAGAGATTACTACAAGCTACTGTATGCCAATAAAATGGACAACCTGGAAGAAATGGACAAATTCTTAGAAATGCACAAGCTGCCCAGACTGAACCAGGAAGAAATAGAAAATATGAACAGACAATCACAAGCACTGAAATTGAAACTGTGATGAAAAATCTTCCAACAAACAAAAGCCCAGGACCAGATCACTTCACAGGCGAATTCTATCAAACATTTAGTGAAGAGCTAATATCTATCCTTCTCAAACTCTTCCAAAAGATAGCAGAGGGAGGAACACTCCCAAACTCATTCTATGAGGCCACCATCACCCTGATACCAAAACCAGACAAAGACGTCACAAAGAAAGAAAACAACAGGCCAATATCACTGATGAATATAGATGCAAAAATCCTCAACAAAATACTAGCAAGCAGAATCCAACAGCACATTAAAAGGATCATACACCATGATCAAGTGGGGTTTATTCCAGGAATGCAAGGATTCTTCAATATACGCACTCAATCAACGTGATACACCATATCAACCAACTGAAGGAGAAAAACCATATGATCGTCTCAATAGATGCATAGAAAGGTTTTGACAAAATTCAACACCAATTTATGATAAAAACCTTGCAGAAAATAGGCATAGAGGGAACTTTCCTCAACATAATAAAGTCCATATATGAGAAACTCACAGCCAGCATTGTTCTCAATGGTGAAAAACTGAAACCATTTCCACTAAGATCACGAACAAGACAAGGTTGCCCACTCTCACCACTCTTATTCAACATGATTTTGTAAGTTCTAGCCACAGCCATCAGAGAAAAAAAAGAAATAAATGGAATCCAAATAGGAAAAGAAGAAGTAAAGCTGTCTGTGTTTGCATATGACATGATACTATACATAGAGAATCCTAAGGATGCTAACCAGAAAACTACTAGAGCTAATCAATGAATTTGGTAAAGTAGCAGGATACAAAATTAATGCACAGAAATCTCTGGCATTCTTATACACTAATGATGAAAAATCTGAGAGTGGAAATTAAGAAAACAGTCCCATTTACCATTGCAACAATAAGAATAAAATATCTAGGAATAAACCTACCTAAGGAGACAAAAGACTTGCATACAGAAAACTATAAGACACTGATGAAATAAGTTAAAGATGATACAAATAGGTGCAGAAATATACCATGTTCTTGGATTAGAAGAATCAACATTGTGAAAATGACTCTACTCCCTAAAGCAATCTACAGATTCAATGCAATCCCTCTCAAAATACCACTGACATTTTTTTACAGAACTAGAACAAAAAATTTCACAATTTTTATGGAAACACACAAAAGACCCCAAATAGGCAAAGCAATCTTGAGAACGAGAAATGGAGCTGGAGGAATCAGGCTCCCTGACCTCAGACTACACTGTAAACCTTCAGTAATCAAGACAGTATGGTACTGGCACAAAACAGAAATATAGATCAATAGAACAGGATAGAAAGTCCAGAGATGAACCCACATGCATTTGGTCACCTTATCTTTGATAAAGGAGGGAAGGATACACAGTTGAGAAAAGACAGCCTCTTCAATAAGTGGTGCTGGGAAAACTGGAGAGCTACATGTAAAAGTATGAAATTAGAACACTCCCTAACACCACACACAAAAATAAACTCAAAATGGATTAAAGACCTAAATGTAAGGCCAGACACTATCAAACTCTTAGAGGAAAACACAGGCAGAACACTCTCTGACATAAATCACAGCAAGATCCTTTTTGACCCATCTCCTAGAGAAATGGAAATAAAAACAAAAGTAAAGAAATGGGATCTAATGAAACTTAAAAGCTTTTGCACAGCAAAGGATACCATAAACAAGACCAAAAGACAACCCTCAGAATGGGAGAAAATATTTGCAAATGAAGCAATGGACACAGGATTAATATCTAAAATTTATAAGCAACTCATGCAGCTCAATAACAAAAAAACAAACAACCCAATCCAAAAATGAGCAGAAGACCTAAATAGACATTTCTCGATAGAAGATATACAGATTGCCAACAAACACATGAAAGAATGCTCAACATCATTAACCATTAGAGAAATGCAAATCAAAACTACGAGATATCTTTTCACGCTGGTCAGATTGGCCATCATCAAATCTCTAGAAACAATAAATGCTGGAGAGGGTGTGGAGAAAAGTGAACACTCTTGCAGTGTTGGTGGGAATGTAAATTGATACAGTCACTATGGATAACATTATGGAGGTTCCTTTAAAAACTACAAATAGAACTACCATACGACCCCACAATCCCACTACTGGTCATACACCTTGAGAAAACCATAATTCAAAAAGAGTCATGAACCAAAATGTTCACTGCAGTTCTATTTACAATAGCCAGGACATGGAATCAACCTAAGTGTCCATCAACAGATGAATGGATAAAGAAGTTGTGGCACATATATACAATGGAATATTACTCAGCCATAAAAAGAAATGAAACTGAGTTATTTGTGATGAGGTGGACAGACCTGGTGTCTGTCATACCGAGTGAAATCAGAAGGAGAAAAACAAATACTCTATGCTAACACATATATATGGAATCTAAGAAAAAAAATGTCATGAAGAGATTAGTGATAGGACAGGAATAAAACACAGACCTACTAGAGCATGGACTTGAGGATATGGGGATTGGGAAGGTTAAGATGTGACGAAGTGAGAGAGTGGCAGGGACATATATACACTACCAAATATAAATTAGTTCGCTAGTGTGAAGCTGCCACATAGCACAGGGAAATCACCTCTGTGCTTTTTCACCACCTAGAGGGTTGGGATAGGCAGGGTGGGAAGGATGGTGATGCAAGAGGGAAGAGATATGGAAACATATGTATATGTATAACTGATTCACTTTCTTGTAAAGGAGAAACTAACACACTATTGTAAAACAGTTATACTCCAATAAAGATGTTAAAAAAAAGAAAGAAAATAAATAAATAAAAGGAAATGTAAAAGATTTTTATATATTTGTAATGGTTCATAATTTACCATAAACAAAGCGTAGAAATTTTTTTTTTTTTTTTTGTGGTATGCGGGCCTCACTATTGTGGCCTCTCCCGTTGCGGAGCACAGGCTCCGGACGCGCAGGCTCAGCGGCCATGGCTCACGGGCCCAGCCACTCTGCGTGGCATGTGGGATCTTCCCGGACCGGGGCACGAACCCGTGTCCCCTGCATCGGCAGGCGGATTCTCAACCACTGCGCCACCAGGGAAGCCCCTAAAGCGTAGAAATTTAAAAACAAAATGAATTAAGGAGAATCTCAGCTAATAAAACATAAATTGCTTCAAGGGTTTGTCTAAATCCAGCAAAATCCCTTGGTTTACTTACACTGATATTTTACTTTCAAATTTGAATACTTTAGAACTCAGAGGTAACCTATATTTCAAAATATTTAAGAAAGTATATGAAGAAGCTTGCTTAGTTATATAACCACCCTCTATTTAAAGCTAAGTATTGTTAACTACACAGTATCAAACAACTTCCCTGTTAAGATTTCAGAAAACTTTATCTGTAATAGGCAAGTTTGGAATGGTTAGTCATACTGTTGGAGGGCAGTATGACACAGTGGTTAAGAATGTGCTCCACATTCTTAATGAATGAGCTGAAGTCCAACAACACTTGTTTTTGTTTTATTTTTAACTTTTTACTTTTTATCCCTGTTATATTAAACAAATTGTTTAAACTTACTGACCATTAATTTCCTCATCTGTCAAATAAAACTAAGAATTATAAAGAAATCACAGAGCTATTGTAATGACTAAATTAGTTAATATAAGTAAAGTATGACATATCAATAATTAATAGAGTAGTTATTATCAGTATACTAAAAAATGAGGAATGACTCATGGTTGGTCCCACATGGTCATTAAGTCACAACTCAAATTTTAATACTGTTTTCATAAAAGTTACTTCTTTCTTGTTCTAGATGAATAGAAACAACTCCACATCATTAAAGTTCATGTTGAATTCAGCATAAAATTCACTTTGTAGCACTAAATGTTAGATACGTTTTTAAGTCCTTTTGGGGAATCTATCTCCTGAGCTTGGAGTTACCACTACTACCCATATATAACCTTGTAAATGGTAGTATATCAGTAAAGACCTCAAAAGCTAGCTAGAAACATTTGGGTGTTAGGAGCAAAAGAGCAACCTAATGCATCACAAACTACAGTAAACACACCCTGAGTTACTTCATACTATTTGGGGGAATCTATGTAACACAAAATTTCAAGCCAATAACATTTAAACTCATAAAAAGTCAAACGTTTATTTAGCTCACTTTGTAATATTCCTAACATATATAATCATTCACTTACTTGATTCACAAGATTGGTAAATACCTGTGCCTCTTTCCTTTACTTATATAGTGATGCTGGAACAAGGGTGTCAAAGGTGACACTAAAAGTGTCTAGCCAAAAACACCGAGCAATAATTTTTTCAAGTGTTTCGTGGTTTTGAGAATGTGTTCTTCATAAGTTTATGAAAATGGAAATTATAAAAAATATCTGATGAGAATTCATTTCTACCTTTATAGATTTTAAATAACCTGGTATTTTTAATTCTTTTTATCCTTTCAAAGAGTGATCAGTGTATCACACCTCAACTGGAAAATATGAAAATCTATTATGTAGTCCACATAAGTATAAATCAAAGTAGGAAAAGATATGGGGCTCAAAATTTTCAGGAAAAGTAGTAGAAATATTAGAGATAATTTACACAATGGACCAGAATTTAAGGCTTTGGGGGATATATTTGTACTCCTTATAATGACCAATATATGAGAGAAATAAAATGAACAGGATGTTGTGGAGTTTCTGAAACCAATTCCTGACTACTGATTTAAATAACCAAAAGCTTTCATTATGTGCTCTATCATGAAGGATTAACATCATACCTAAGAAATTTCACACTTTTATTGACATAATTTTCCTAGAAAATGTTAACCTTCTCAGCCTTTGTTGTAATATTTCTAATGTCTTATTATTAGTCTCATTAATAAGATAGTGAAGCACTTTGTCAGCCTGTCATGAAACAATTTATCTACAGCTTAATAACATTTCTAATTAATTAAGTTTGTTCATCTTAATACGTATAACGTTTAAAAGGAACTTACAAGTCAAATAGCACTAAAATCCTCCAGCATACATCCTTATTTTTATTATGCAGAAAATTTAATTATTGCAGATAATTTTAAACGATTATATTCTCAAGAAGAACAAGTGTTTTTCATTGTTTAAAATGCTTATTGCCTTAATATTATGATTTGTCCATGTGTTATTCAAAATAAATGCTTATCACTTGGATATATGACATTTCATTATGAGTTTTGCTAGTAATTAATTGCAATCCAGTTACTTGAAATATGTTTATTGTCAAATTTGTTCAAGGCTTCTAAATTATAAGTGAGCAAACTGGTCTTTCAGTGAATTTTAGTTTTCAAATAAATATCTCCCCTTGCAAAGTGGAATGTTCTAGTCGAATCCCCATACAATTTTATTTTGTGTTTCTCTTTTCTACATTAGTGAAAGCAGATAGAATATTGCATTGATTTATTTTCATACTAAATCAATAATATATCTTTGATATATTTGAACAATCTATTTTATTACTAGATATGATTCATCAATTATATTTTTTTGCTTTATGTATTCATTTTTTTACAAACTCATCCAGCTATAGTTATTTTAAATTAATTTCTATTGGAGTATAGTTTCTTTACAATGTTGTATTAGTTTCTCATGTACATGAAAATGAATGAGCTACCCATACACATATACCTCCTCTTTTTTGGATTTCCTTTCTATTTAGGTCACCATAGAGCATGGAGAACCTTCCCTGAGCTATACTGTAGGTTCTCATTAGTTATCTATTTTATACATAGTATCAATAGTGTATATATGTAAATCCCAATCGTCCAATTCATCCCATCCCCCACCTTCCTCCTTGGTAACTATATGTTTGTTCTATACGTCTGTGTCTACTTCCACTTTGTAAATAAGATAATCTAGAAGATTTTTCTAGATTCTGCATACATATGTTAATATATGTATGTTTGTTTTTATCTTACTTCACTCTGTATGACAGACTCTAGTTCCATCCATGTCTTTGCAAATGACTTAGTTTTGTTCTTTTTTATGGCTGAATAATATTCCATTCTATATATGTACCATATCTTCTTTATCCATTCCTCTGTTGATGGACATTTAGGTTGTTTCCATGTCCTGGTTATTGTAAATAGTGCCACTTTGAACATTGGGGTGCGTGTGTCTTTTTGAATTATGGTTTTCTCAGAGTATATGCCAAGTAGTGGGATTGCTGGGTCATATGGTAGTTCTAGTCTTAGTTTTTTAAGGGAGCTCCATACTGGTTTCCATAATGGCTTCATTAATATAAATTCCCACCAACAGTGTAAGAGGGCTCCCATTTCTCCACACCCTCTCCAGGATTTACTGTTTGCAGATTTTTGTTGTTGTTGTTGTTGTTTTGCGGTACGCGGGCCTCTCATTGTTGTGACCTCTCCCATTGTGGAGCACAGTCTCTGGATGTGCAGGCTCAGCAGCCATGGCTCATGGGCCCAGCTGCTCCACAGCATGTGGGATCTTCCCAGACCAGGGCACGAACCCGTGTCCCTTGCATCGGCAGGTGGACTCTAAACCACTGCATCACCAGGGAAGCCCTGTTTGTAGATTTTTTGATGGTGGCCTTTCTGACTGGTGTGAGGTGATACCTCATTGTGGCCTTGATTTATATTTCTTGACTAACTAGTGATGTTGAGCATCTTTTCATCTGCTTGTTAGCCATCTGTATGACTTCTTTGGAGAAATGTCTATTTAGATCTTCCACCCATTTTTGGATGGGGTTGTTTGTTTTTTTGTTTGTTTTTGATATTAAGCTGCATGAGCTGTTTGTATATTTTGGAGATTAATTATTTGTCAGTTGTTACATTTCCAAATACTTTCTTCCAATCTGAGAGTTGTCTTTTTATCTTGTTTATGGTTTCCTTTGCTGTGAAGAACTTTTAAGCTTACTTAGGTCCCATTTGTTTATTTTTGTTTTTATTTTCATTACTCTAGGAGGTGGGTTGAAAAGATCTTGCTGCGATTTATGTCAAAGGGTGTTCTGCCTATGTTTTCCTCTAAGAGTTTTATAGTGTTGGGCCTTACATTTAGGTCTTTGATCCATTTTGAGTTTAGTTTTGTGTATGGTGTTAAGGAGTGTTCTAATTTCATTCTTTTTCATATAGCTGTCCAGTTTCCCCAGTACCACTTATTGAAGAAGCTGTCTTTTCTCCATTGTATATTCTTGCATTCTTTGTCATATATTAGGTGACCATAGGTATGTGGGTTTATCTCTGGGTTATCTATCCTGTTCCCTTGATCTATATTTCTGTTTTTGTGCAAGTACCATGCTGTCTTGACTACTGTAGCTTTGTAGTCTGAAGACAGGGAGGCTGATTCCTCCAGCTTCATTTTTCTTTCTCATGATGGCTTGGCTATTCAGGGTCTCTTTTGTTTCTGTAGAAATTGTAACGTTTTTTATTCTAATTCTATGAAAAATGCTACAGGTACTTTCACTGGGATTGCATTGAATCTGTAGATTGCTTTGAGAATTATGGTCATTTTCACAATATTGATCTCCCAATCCATGAAAGTGTTGTATCTCTCCATCCGTTTGTGTAGTCTTTGATTTCTTTCATCAGCATCTTGTAGTTTTCTGAATACAGGTCTTTGGCCTCCTTAGGTAGGTTTAGCCCTAGGTATTTTATTCCCTTTTAAAATAAATTTATTTATTTATTTTTGGCTGCATTGGGTCTGTTGCTGTGTGCAGACTTTCCTTATTTGCAGCAAGCAGTGACTACTCTTTATTGTGGTGCACGGACTTCTTATTATGGTGGCTTCTCTTGTTGCAGCTCATGGTCTCTAGGTAGGTGGGCTTCAGTAGTTAGTGTATAGAAATGCAAGAGATTTCTGTATATTAATTTTGTTTCCTGCAAATTTACTAAATTCATTTATTACCTCTAGTAGTTTTCTTGTGACGTCTTTAGGATTTTCTATATATAGTATCATGCCATCTACCAAAAGTGACAGTTTTACTTCTCTTTTTCCAAATTGGATTCCGTTTATTTCTTTTTTTTTCTCTGATTGCCAATGGTAAGACTTCCAAAACTGTGTTAATAATAGTGGTGAGAGTGGACACCTTTGTCTTGTTCCTGATTTTAGAGCAAATGTTTTTAGGTTTCACCATTGAGAATGATGCTTGCTGTGGATTTGTAATACATGGCCTTTATTATGTTAAGGGAGGTTCACTCTATGCCCACTTTCTGGAGAGTTTTTATCATAAAAGTGTGTTGAATTTTGTCAAAAGATTTTTCTGCATCTATTGAGATGATCATATGGTTTTTATTCTTCAGTTTGTTAATATGGTGTATCACACTGATTGATTTGTGTATATTGAAGAATCCTTGCATCCCTTGGATAAATCCTACCAGATCATGCTGTATGATCATTTTAAGATGTTGTTGGATTAGGTTTGCTAATATTTTGTTGAGGATTTTTGTGTCTATGTTCATTAGTGATATTGGCCTCTAATTTTGTATTTTTGTGGTATCTTTTTCTGGTTTTGATGTTAGGGTGATGGTGGCCTTGTATAATTAACTTGGGTGTGTTCCACACTTGGCAACTTTTTGGAAGAGTTTGAGAAAGATAGGCATTAACTCTTCTCTAAATGTTTGGTAGAGTTCGCCTGTGAAGTCAACTCATCCTGGAGTTTTGTTTGTTGGAAGATTTTTAATCACAGTTTCAAATTCATTACTTGTGCTTGGTCTGTTCATATTTTCTATTTCTTCCTGGTTCATTCTTGGAAGGTTGTATTTTTCTAAGAATTTGTACATTTCTCCATGTTGTCCATATTACTGGCATATAGTTGCTTGCAGTAGTCTATTATGATACTTTGTATATTTGTGGTGTCAGTTGTAACTTCTTTTAATTCTAATTTTATTGATTTGAGTAATCTCCCATTTTTTTCTTGATGAGTCTGGCTAAAGTTTTATTGATTTTGTTTATCTCCCGAGGTACAACCTTTTAGTTTCATTGATCTTTGCTATAGTTTTATTTATTTTTGTTGTAATCTTAAGAATTCTTTCCTTATATTAACTTTGGGTTTTGTTCGTTTTTTTTCTCTAGCTGCTTTAGGTGTAAAGTTATGTTGTTTGTTTGAGATTTTTCTTGTTTCATGAGGTAGGAATGTATTTCTATAAACTTCCCTCTTAGAACTGCTTTTGCTGCATCCCATAGGTTTTGGAGTATCATGTTTTTGTTGTCATTTGTCTCTAGGTATGTTTTGATTTCCTCTTTGATTTCTTCAGTGATCCCTTGGTTGTTTAGTAACATATGGTTTAGCCTCCATCTGTTTGGTTTTTTATATTTTTTTTTTCCTGTAATTGATTTCTAATGTCATAGAACTGTGGTCAGAAAATATGCTTGATATGATTTCCATTTTCTTAAATTTCCAGAGGCCTGATTTCTGACTCACTATGTGATCTATCCTGGAGAATGTTCTGTGTGTCCTTGAGAAGAAAGTGTATTTTGATGCTTTCAGATGGAATGTCCTATAAATATCAATTAGGTCTATCTGTTCTAATGTGTCATTTAATGCTTTTTTTTTCTTATTAATTTTCTGCCTGGATGATCTATCCGTTGGTGTAAGTGGAGTGTTAAATTTCCCCACTATTACTGTGTTACTGTTGATTTCCCTTTTTATGGCTGTTAGCATTTGCCTTATGTATTGAGGTGCTCCTATGTTGGGTTCATAAATATTTACAGTTGTTATATCTTCTTCTTGGACTGATCCCTTGATCATTATGTAGTGTCCTCTTTGTCTCTTGTAGTAGCCTTTATTTTAACGTCTATTTTGTCTGATAAGAGAATTGCTACTCCAGCTTTCTTTTGATTACAATTTTCATGGAATATCTTTTTCCATCCTTTCACTTTCAGTCTTTATGTGTCCCTTTGTCTGCAGTGGGTCTTTTGTAGACAGCATATATATGGGTCTTCCTTTGTATCCATTTGACCAGTCCATGTATTTTGGTTGGATCATTTAATGCACTTACATTTAAAGGAATTATTGATATGTGTCTTCCTATTGCTATTTTCTTAATTGTTTTTGGTTTGTTTTTGTAGGTCTTCTTCCCTTCGTCTTTTGTTCTCTTCTCTTGGGTTTCCTGCTTAGAGAAGTTCCTTTAGCAACTGTTGTAAAACTGGTTTGGTAGTGCCTAATTCTCTTAACTTTTGCTTGTCTGTAAATCTTTTGATTTCTCCATTGAATGAGATCCTTGCTGGTCAGAGTAATTTTGATTGTAGGTTTTTCCTTTTCATCACTTTAAATATGTCCTGCCACTCCCTTCTGGCCTGCAGATTATCTGCTGAAAAATCAGCTGATAACCTTATGGGAATTCCCTTGTACGTTTTTTTGTTGCTTTTCCATTGCTGCTTTTAATATTTTTTCTTTGTATTTAATATTTGTTAGTTCTCCTTGGGTTTATCCTATATGGGATGCTTTGTACTTCCTGGACTTGATTGACTATTTCCTTTCCCATATCAGACAAATCGTCAAATATAACCTCTTCAAATATATTCTCAGACTCTTTCTCTTCTTCTACTGTGACCCCTATAATTCAAATGTTGGTGCATTTAATCTTGTCCCAGATATCTCTGAGACTGTCTTACTTTCTTTTCATTCTTTCTTCTTTATTCTGCTCTGTGGAAGTTATTTCCAACATTCTATCTTCCAGCTCACTTATCCTTTCTTCTGCCTCAATTTTTCTGCTATTGATTTTTTCTAGTGTATTTTTCATTTCAGTTATTGTGCTGTTTATCACTGATTTTTTGTTCTTTACTTCTTCTTGGTCCTTGTTAAACATTTATTTTGTCTTCTTGAAGCATGCCTTCATTCTTTTCTGAGATCTTAGATCATCTTTACTATCATTACTCTGAATTCATTTTCAGGTAGATTGCCTATTTCCTCTTCATTTACTTGGTCTTGTGGGATTTTACCTTGCTCTTTCAACTGCAACTTATTTCTCTGTCATCTCATTTTGTTTAACTTGTTGTGTTTATTGTCCCCTTTCCACAGGCTGCTGGGTTGTACTTCCTCTTGCTTCTGTTGTCTGCTCCCTTTTGAGTGAGATTGGTCCAGGAGTTTGTGTCGGCTTCCTGGTGGGAGGGACTGATGCCTGTGCTCTGATGTGTGGAGCTGAGTCTTTTCCCTCTGATGTGTCAGGCCACATAAGGGGGTGTGTTTAGGGTGTTTGTGAGCTTAGCATAACTTTAGGCAGCCTGTCTGCTGATGTGTAGGTGTGTGTTCCTGTCTTGCTGGTTGTTTGTTGTGGGGTCTCCAACACTGTAGCCTGTAGGCTGTTGGGTGGAACTGGGTCTTAGTATCGAGATAGATACCTCCAGGAGAGTGCATGCTGATTAATATTCCCTGGGCCCAGGAATTCTCTGTTGGTCCAGAATCCTAGACTTGGCATTCCCACCTCAGAGGCCTAGGCCCAACCCCTGTTTGGGGAACCAAGAGCCCACAAGCTGAACAGCACTTCCAGAGAAAAAAGAAAGAAATGAAAGATAAAAAGAAAAAGAAAACAAACAAACATACAAAAATCCAAGACAAATGGTAAAAACCAAAGCAAACAGCAACAACACACACGCAAAAAAAGAAACAATAGAAATGCATAAAAGTGATCAAAAAATAAAAAAAGAATAAAAGAATAAAACCATGAAAAAACAAAATAGTAAGAAAGTAAATACAAATAGAAAAATAAAAAGGTGTATTTTTTAAAGTAAAGTAAAAAAATGAAAAAAATAATAAAAACACCACCAACAACAACTGAACAAAATGAAACAAAAATAATAGTAATAAAAATATTTTCCTGGGGCCTCCTCTGTCTGTTTCCTTGTTCTCACAGTGAGCAACAGCCAACCCCCACCTCCCCAGCAGGCCCTCAAATACCTCTGGGTAGATCTGTGGATCTTCTGTGGGCACTGTGGGGGCAGCTTACTCTGACCTGTCCCAACTCATGCCAGTACTTGTGCCCAAAGTCCACTGCTTGAAAATTTAGACTGGTATCAGTTGTAGGAACGCTTGTGTATTCTTATGTTCCATAGAAACAGGATTTACCAAGCCAATCACAGGATTTAATCTGTGGCATGTGCAGCTGCATGGAGAGATTTCCTTTCCTCTTCCTTAGTGTACCATCCCTGGGGCTCAGCTTTTATTTTGACTCCACCTCTGCATGTGGACCACCCTCAGCCTTCTGTTCCCCACCCAGGTGAGAGGGAGCAAAAGCAGCAGCTGTCTGGGATACACTTACTCACTCAGGTTAGAGAGGGATATGGCAGCCACAACTGGGGTGTGCATGAATTGCCTGCAGCATCATAGACCAGCAGGCAGTTACAAGAGATTGGGGTGTGCTCCCTCTGGTGGGAGTCCTACCCAGTGCCCATTAAGTCAGGGGCTGGCATGTGGGGGTGGTGGTGGCTCCACCCCTTGCCTACCACTCAACAATGGCACCTCTTTTCCTAGGTAGACCTCATTTCTTCTAGGGGCCACAGAGCCCCTCACTCCTTTCCCCTCTGTTGTATCTGTGCAGCCAACAGCTGTCCTCTCCCTGGATCTGGTCTATTTACCCTATGCTTTAGCACTCAGCTCCCATCAGCACTGGCAGACTCCCATCTCAGGCAGGGGTACCCAGGGCTGATTCCCAAGGAGGCTTTGGGATGGGTGGCGCTCATTACCCTGGAGCCTACGTGAATGGAGGAGGTCTTGGCTTCAGGGGTGGGTGAGCCTACTCAGATGAGTGCCCTTCCCATTACCTGCAGAGGCCAAAGAAGCCGGCCAGTGGGGAAAGGGTTTGCATTGGCGGACCTGCCCCTTGCACGCCCCTCAAAAATGATGCTTTACTTGTATGGTGTCCCAGGTTTTTTCCTCAAACATTCCCAGTTGTGGAGCTCCTTACTCCTCTCCCATCAGGCTGTCTTTTCACAGCCAACAGCTGTCCCCTCCCTGGATCCATGCTCCAAACACCACTTTCTAGCACCCAGGCCCCCTCTGCAACAGGAGACACATGACTCAGGCTGAGGTCTGCACAGCTGCAGCACAGACCATACACTCAGTTCTTACTTTGTTCTGCCTTCCATAGACTGTCCGCTGCTTTCTCCTTTGATCCCCTGAAGATCCCTTTCTGTCCCAGATGATTTTCCCACTGTAAGGGAGATTTTCTGAATGCAGGGGTCTCTGTTCCCTTTCAGCTTCTCACCAGGGTTGCTGGTCCCTTTTTTGATTCCTTTTTCTTTTTCTCTTTCTTTTGTGAGGGGATTTTTCTTGTCCTTTGAGGTGTCTGATGTCTTTCACTAATGTTCAGCATGAGCTCTGTGAGAATTGTTCCATTTGTAGATGTATTCATGATCTACTTGTGAAGAGAGAAGAATTCTGCATTCTCCTATTCCACCTTCTTGACTCCTCCCCCATCAATTCTATTGAGAACTCAGAATGTGATTTTAAACACTCATTCATTTGGCAAATACTTATTGAGTACTTATATTGTTCCTGGCACTAGTCTAGATGCTGGTGATTTACCAGTGAACAAAAACAACAACAACAGATTCCTATCCTTATAGTACTCAAGATCTAGTTGGAAGAAGTGTGATACAGGGAGACAATAAAAAACATAAATATAAAAATATACCACTTGTATATTAACTAATTTAAAAACTCACTTTTACCAACTTTGCCTAATGCACTGGTGCCAAGACTGGTAACAAGGAAAAGCTCTGATGTATTTGAATCATTAACTTTCACAAAGTCCCTTTATTTTATCCATAAATGTCCTTGTAATTGAAGCAATGGTAAAATTTAGTTTAGCATTTTACTATTAAACAGTAGTCATTGAACATTGGAAAGATGGTTCTGGGGGATCATTTCATAGGAAAACCAATTATATCTGTTCTTTTAACCATTATTTGACCATGTAAAATAATGAGAACCAACATTTAAATATATTTTTCTCTACACACAGTAAGATGACATATATAGATACAGAAGTAATATTGACAGCTTAGTAACTAAACTAGAATTTCTTTTTTTTTTTTTTTTTTTTTTGTGGTATGTGGGCCTCTCACTGTTGTGGTCTCTCCCATTGTGGAGCACAGGCTCAGCGGCCATGGCTTACAGGCCTAGCCACTCCACGGCATGTGGGATCTTCCTGGAGTGGGGCATGAACCCGTGTCCCCTGCATCAGCAGGTGGACTCTCAACCACTGTGCCACCAGGGAAGCACAGAAAAATTTCATTTTAACAAATTCAAAGGGCCGTAAAAATTATTGTTACATTAAATTATTTTAATAGTGAATTACCATTAGTGTCCAAAGGAAAATGTTTACAATTTCAGAAAAAAAAAAAAAAAAAACACTTGTGAATGTTAATGGAATCATTATTCAATACTTAACACTTTTTCATATCTCCTCCCATTCTGGCTTTGTTCTAGTCATCCAGTGCCTCTTGTATTCCAGGTCTCAATTACCAACAATTTTTTTTATAAATCCTATAAATCTTAAAAACACTTTACAATTCTGGGAAATATGGTTTTAACATAAAAGATAAATGCAAAACCAGCAATGTCTTGTTATATAGACCTTGACATCTCCATGGGCAAGTGCTGGATGAAACCATCTGTTATACAGGATTTGAGGTTTAATAGACGTCACTGTCACCAAATCAACAAAGCATTATGATTATGGGCCACCTGCTACAACATGGAAATAGCCTCATTATAACAAACAAGATGTTATAATGGTAACTATTTAGATAGATTCTCCTGTAAAAGTATTACCTATTCTACTGTTTGCTTGCCACTCAAATGGATGTAGATGTATTCTATAAACTGGTCACCAGTTTACAGAAATACTTTCAAATATCCTTTAGCAATGTAATGCCTTAAATTGGCTTCAGGCTAAGTATATGAAATCTCTTATTTAATTTTCAGTTGAAGATGATTTCATCTTTACTTTTCTTCCCCCAATGGGAGGATACTGCTCTGGATTTTAAAAATTATACTACATGATTTTAAATGCACTCATTGCATGTCTCAGAAAAACTATTTGGATTGATATCTACTATATCTGCCTGTCATGTGGGTTTCTTAAAACAGTAGATATTATTGGCATGACAATTCATTATTTTTTTCTTAAATAAATACATCGATTGAGTCCTTACATGGCATTAAGGAAGAAAAAGTCATTTTGTGGGAGCAAATATGTACATTTCCAAACCTTCCACTTACAATTTTGGGATTGCTACATTATTTTTCCCAAGCTGTCAACATTCTCAATGCAAGACAACTAAAAATATAACTCCAATGATGTTAACAATTTACATTTGAACCATGCTAATAATTATAGTAACACTAATATTAGTACTGTTTATAGTAATTTATTTTTCTCTGTGTCATACCCAGTTATTTCAGAGGGCCATTTTTTAATATACAGAAACATTCTACTAACCAGAATTGAATTCTACAATTATGTGGTTACAATTTTTGTTCTTGCAAGTCCACATGTGTGTTTATATGTGTGCACTGTCAGAGAATGATCTCTGGAATCCATTGGAGCACAGTTGTTCAATAACATAATTTATAGCTGCTTATGAAACAAATGCAGCCACTGTAAACAGAGAGCAGATTGGCTAATAAACCACAAATATGTGTTGTGCAAACAAAATTCTACAGATGTCTGGCATTATAGTATCTTAGCTAAAGCACTTTGTGTATATATGAAAGACTTATTTATATATGAAATTAAATGGTGCATTTTCCTTGAAAGCAGACTGCATTTCTCCACATATGTAGGTGTGTCTTTCTAAGTTAAGTACAAATAAGAGTGTTTAAATAAATGTATGGGAGTGTCCATGAGAGCAGTGACTCTCTACCTCAATTTTTAAAAAGGAAGTTTCTTTTTATAAATAACAGAAAGCCATGTGTTTATGAAGACTGCTGATATAAAAGTAAGTTGATAGTCAGCTAACATATCAGTTAGTTGACTTGAAGTTATGTTTGTAACAATACACAGCCTTTTATTTGAAAGTCTACATTAAAATGGAAACAGATGATAAAGTTTTATCACTGGGTTAGAAGCTCGCATTTTGCATTAGAAATAAATGTAAATATCCAAAATTATTTTTCTACCTAGCCTATTTAAGGCATGGGCACATGGATATGTAAATAAATATTTCATGTAATATTTATTACATACCTCTGCACCAGGTAATATTAAATTTTCTGTTGTTGGCATAAAATGTAAGGCGATCAGACAGTATATTATTCTGATCACTACACGTGGGAACTATTGTAAACAGGATTTCAGTGTGTAATATGGTATAAATCTTTGTGAGGGCCTCAACTTTTATTGAATTCACAGAAGGTGATTTTCCTTATTAAATACTGAAGGAAGGGGACATCTCCAGAGGTTTCAAACCTTTTAAAATATCTTCATGATAATTTTATTTCTGTCTAGTCTATAGGTCCTAGAAGACTGAGAAAAAGAGAGTAAGCATTCCCGAAAATTTGCCAAATGTACAATAAAGGCAAGCTCTAAAAAAGGTTTTGTTGCGGGCTTCCCTGGTGGCGCAGTTGTTGAGAGTCCACCTGCCGATGCAGGAGACACGGGTTCGTGCCCCGATCCGGGAAGATCCCACATGCCGCGGCTTAGGCTGCTGAGCCTGCACGTCCGGAGCCTGTGCTCCACAACAGGAGAGGCCACAACAGTGAGAGGCCCAAGTACTGGAAAAAAAAAAAGAAAGGTTTTGTTTCTTTAGTGGAAAAACAATTTTGCATTTAAACATGCAGTACTAGTCTGTTAAAATATAATAACCTGAAAAATCTTTGAATCTCTATAAGATTAATATAATTAACCTATTAGTATGCTATGTTCATCTGTACTTATAAAACTTAAAATGTAAAAGTAAATGATTAATGAAAATTGAGAAATGTCCATAATTGGGCCTCAGCATAATCGTGATTTTTTAACCAAGGTAAAACATTTAAATGTTTTCTCTCATTAATTTATAATAAAGTTATCTCCCACCTCCCAAAAATATTTTTCCTTCCCCCAAATATTAATTTTATAATTAATATAGAGTTAACAGACTTTTTTTCTGTCTTCTTTTGGCTTAACACTGTCACTCTTCACTCAGCCATTTAACACTGCATCAAATTTTTTTTTTTTTTTTTTTTTTTTTTTTTTGGGGGGTATGCGGGCCTCTCACTGCTGTGGCCTCTCCCGTTGCGGAGCACAGGCTCCGGACGCGCAGGCCTAGCGGCCATGGCTCACGGGCTTAGTTGCTCCGCGGCATGTGGGATCTTCCCGGACCAGGGCACGAACCCGTGACCCCTGCATCGGCAGGCGGACTCTCAACCACTGCGCCACCAGGGAAGCCCTGCATCAAAATTTTAATGTTTTACTGAAAGCAAGTTTCTAAAATCTGTTTAATCAAACTGATATGTTTTTCATTACTTTAGAAAACATGCAGACTGTCTAAAAGTCTGTTAATGCCTTTGAAAATGAGAGAAGAATTTTCAGTAAAATCTTTTCTGCTGATAGTCTAAAAATCAATTTAATTAAAAGTTTATTTATTAAGTACCTGCTATGCACATAACATTAATTTAGTATGTTTCTCAATATAATTTAAATTGTATTTAACAATAAAGAAACATTTTTAGTCTTATAGTCAATGAGCTATGATGGGACTTAGAGTTGGTAACTTGGATATGTGTTTATGTTAGCAAAGAAATAGTACATTTTGTACAAAGACAGATCCAAATGCACTTAAATCTGTAGAGTTAAAAGAATATTTTTATTAAATGTATCAACAGACACAACACCTTTTCAAACTTGAATATCTATTGTAATTTACAGAATAATTTTTAACCTGTCAGCATTAGTCTTAGTAAAAATTCAAGAGATATAGTCACATAAAAACATATAACTTCGGCCTTCCCTGGTGGCGCAGTGGTTGAGAATCCACCTGCCGATGCAGAGGATGCGGGTTCGTGCCCCAGTCTGGAAAGATCCCACGTGCCGCAGAGCGGCTGGGCCCGTGAGCCATGGCTGCTGAGCCTGTGTGTCTGGAGTCTGTGCTCTGCAAAAGGTGAGACCACAACAGTGAGAGGCTCACGTACTACAAAAAAAATAAAATAAAAAACCAAACATATACCTTTGTTTTAATTTTTTTTTTTTTTGGTTTTTTTTTTTTTTTTTTGCGGTTTGCGGGCCTCTCACTGTTGTGGCCTCTCCCGTTGCGGAGCACAGGCTCCGGACGCACAGGCTCAGCGGCCATGGCTCACGGGCTTAGTTGCTCCGCGGCATGTGGGATCTTCCCGGACCAGGGCACGAACCCGTGTCTCCTGCATCGGCAGGCGGATTCTCAACCACTGCGCCACCAGGGAAGCCCTCTTTGTTTTAATTTTAAACTCATTCAAGGTACAATGGATTGTTTTAAAGCAGAAACTGAATATTCATCTATGAAAGAAATTAAATAAGAGATTTAGCATTGTAAGTAAATGATGTGGTTGCCTTATGTGACAACCATCCTATTGATTGGCTTTTGATCATTTCATTCTTTTATTCATGCATGTTTTCATTTACTCATAGAACAGAGTTATTGAACACCACTCTGTTCTCAGTGCTGTGGTAGATAATACAAATACACTAGTGAAAAATATATGATGTTCATGCCCTCCTGGAGCTTACAGCTTAGATATAGAAACAGTTCTTTTCCTATATCAAAAAATATTTATTACTATTCTGATGTATGTTATGAGGAGATCAGATTTGGAAGATTACATTATAGTGTAACAGAGCAAAACTTAAAATCCAATGTCAAAAATTTCAGTTTTTAAAGTCACTTACTTTTACTTAGTAGCTGCAACTTTTCCCTAGACAAATCTTTTTATAGATTACAGCTTCCTAAGTTATTCTTTATGCTTAATATTTTGTTATCCCCTGGAACTTTCAATCCTTAATCTAAAGTTTCTCACAAAAAATCAAAATTATTCTTACATTTTTGGGCAAATGATGTGAAACACTTTGAGAGGAAATACAGTGATAAGACCACAAACTTTAGAGCCTCACAACCTGGGTAAAAATTTTGGTACTATATTAGCCTTAGGCAAATTCACCACTCTGCCTCAGAATGACAGTACTATCAGTGTTTTTGTTGTGAGCTTTTTTCCTTCCAGTTTTAGAGATATAATTGACATATAGCACTTTATAAGTTTAAGGTATATTGCATAATGATTTGACTTATCTCTTAGCTTTTATATATAACATCCAGCAATGTTTAGTATATTGATCATGTTTGTACATTACATCTCTAGTACTTATTTATCTTATAATTCAAAGTATGTACCTTTTGAATGCCTTCATCCAATTCCCCCTCTTCCAATGCTAGGCCCCTTGTAACCACAAGTCTAATCTCTTTTAATATGAGTTTGGCTTTTCGTTTGCATGTTTGTTTTGAAATGTAATTAACACTGGCAGAAAAATTAAAATATTTTTAAGATGGGAAAAAGAATGTAAATTCTCATACAATTGCAATTTGTAAACAAGGATCAGATGCAAGATGTATGGGTGATTTAGCCAAGAGTAGAATACCTTTATGCTCAACCTATCGGGGCCGTTTTTTTTTTTAACATCTTTGTTGGAGTATAATTGCTTTACAATGGTGTGTTAGTTTCTGCTTTATAACAAAGTGAATCAGTTATGCATATACACATGTTCCCATATCTCTTCCCTCTTGCGTTTCTTTCCCTCCCACCCTTCCTATCCCACCTCTCTAGGTGGTCACAAACCACCTAGCTGATCTCCCTGTGCTGTGTGGTTACTTCCTATACAGCCACTATGGAGAACAGTATGGAGGTTCCTTAAAAAACTACAAATAGAGCTACCATATGACACAGCAATCCCACTACTGGACATATACCCTGAGAAAACCATAATTCAAAAACAGTCATGTACCAAAATGTTCATTGCAGCTCTATTTACAATAGCCAGGACATGGAAGCAACCTCAGTGTCCATCATCAGATGAATGGATAAGGAAGATGTAGCACATATATACAATGGAATATTACTCAGCCATAAAAGGAAAAGAAATTGAGTTATTTGTAGTGAGGTGGATGGACCTAGAGTCTGTCATACAGAGTGAAGTGAGTCAGAAAGAGAAAAACAAATACCATATGCTAACACATATATATGGAATCTAAGAAAAAAAAAAGGTCATGAAGAACCTAGGGGTAAGATGGGAATAAAGACATAGACCTAATAGTGCACGGACTTGAGGATATGGGGAGGGGGAAGTGTAAACTGGGACAAAATGAGAGAGTGGCATGGACATATATACACTATCAGTGCTCTTTTGTTTTAGGTGTGTTTTAAACAGAATGGAACTATACGGTTACAAACCCAATCTAAATAGAAAGCCAAGAAATAAACCTGCATGTACTTGGTCAATTAATTTATGACAAAGGAACCAAGAATATTCAATATGGAAAAGACAGTCTCTTCAATAGATGGTGTTGGGAATACTGGACAGCAACATAAAAAAAAGAATGAAACTGAACCACTATAAAATACCATAGAAAAATTAACTCAAATTGGGTTAAAAACTTGAATGTAAAACCTGAAACCATGAAACTCCTAAAATAGATATTGGGGGTAAGCTCCTAAACATTGGTCTTGGCAAAGATTATTTTGGATTTGACACCCAAAGCAAAAATACACAAGTGGGGCTACATCAAACTAAAAAGCTTGTGTACAGCAAAGTAAAATATCAACAACATGAAAAAGCAATGTAAAGAATGGAGGAAAATATTTGCAAATAATATATCTGATAAAGGGATTAATATCAAAATATATAGAGATTTCATATAATTTAATAGCAACAAAAATCTGATTTTAAAATGGGCAGAGGAACAGACAAGTTTCCAATGAAGACATACAAATTACCAACAGGTACATGAAAAGATGCTCTGCATCACTAATCATCAGGGAAATGTGAATCAAAAACCACAATGAGATATTATCTCATATCTAATAGAATGACTATCATCAAAAAGAGAAGAGTGAGCAAGTGTTGGAAATGATGTCGAGAAAAGGGAACCTCTGTGCATTGGTGGGAATGTAAATTATTGCAGCCACTATGGAAAACAGTATGGAGGTTCCCCAAAAAAAGAAAAACAGAACTTCCATATGATCCAGCAATTCCACTTCTGGGTATTTATCCAAAGGAAAGAAAAGAGATATGTGTACCCCATGTTCACTGAAGCATTATTTACAGTATCCAATACATGGAAACAACTAAAGTGTCTATTGATTGATGAATGGATAAGGAAGATTTATATATACATATTATGGAATATTATTCAGGCATTAAAAAGAAGGAAATCTTGCCTTTTGTGATAGCGTGAATCAACGTTGAGGGCACTATATTTTGCTAAGATAAATTAGCCAGACAGAGTAAAACAAATAATATATAATCTCACTTATATTTGGAATCTAAAAAAAATTAAAAATAAAAAGTAAAAGTACCAGGTTCATAGGTACAGAGAATAGATTGGTGTTTGCCAGTGGCAATGGTTGAGGAGTGGGTAAAATGGATGAGAGTGGTCAAAGGGTACAAACTTCCAGTTATAAGATAAATAAGTCTTAGAGATGCAATATGCAGCCTAGTGACTGTAGTTAACACTGCGTTGTGTATTTGAAAGTCACTGAGAGAGTAGATCTAAACATGCTCATCACAAAACAAAAACAAATTTGTAACTGTGTGGTGATTGATGTTAATTAAACTTACTGTAGTAATCTTTTCCTAATATATATCAAATTTTACATTGTCACCTAAAACTACTACATTACATGCCAATTATATCTCAATAAAAATAAAATAAAATGTTTAAAAACTAAATCTCAGTCTCTCTCTTTAATAGTTGAATTTTATTGATTTACTCTTATTATAATTCCAGGCCTGCCAGTTAGTGCTTTCTCTTTATTTCATTTTTCCATTTTATTCCCTTATGATGGTCTAAATGGGTTTTCTGTATTTCTTTAATGGACTAATATTGTACATTGTCTTTTATTTTAATAATTACATTTAATATTTTCACTGAAATATTTAAATTTATATTTGTTTTAAAATACTTTTTTCAGTAAAAATTTTTACCCGAAGACAATTCAATAATTTTGGGAAGCTTTTACTGCTCTACCCCTCTCTCTCCTACTTCCCATGTTGGTATCTTCTAAATTTTATGTCCAGTTTTTATTTAACTTCACATGCCTAAAATCTATAAACTTTAGAGGTGGTGGGATCTTATTTTAGATAATAAGTTGATTTTCCCTGCCCTTTCCTCATTCCCACAGACTGCTCATCGTACTTTCAGTTATATGCTCTGTGCCCCCTGAGTCTCTGTCCAATTTTCCTTCATTCATAACTAGCTATACAGATGCCAGTTCTTTGGACAGCCCTAGAGAAATAGGGGCACTGTACTCATGGATCAACTCTTCCTCCCCAGGTGGAACCTGAGAGCTGGGATTCTTTTGTCCACTGGCTCTGTGCTGAGCAGGGGGAAGGTCTATGGCATCTATCATTCTAAACCTCCATTTCCATTCTCCCACAGGTAGGTTGGTGCTCTGTTGTGAGGGGCATATACGTTTATAATTGTTGTATTGTTCCTGATTAATTGACATTTTAACATCATAAAATGTCCCTATCTCTAGTAAAATTTTTTGCTTTAAATTTTATTTTGTCTGTTATTAGTGTAACAACTTTAGCTTTCCTGTGGTTGCTGTTTGCATGAAATATCTTTTTTGTCCATTCATTTTCCATTTACATCTTTCAATCTAAAGTGTGTCTCCTGTAGATCCCACACAATTAGATCATGTTTTCATACAGTGTGCAGTCTCTGTCTTTCAGTAGGACTGTTTAATTCACATGTAATATAATTGGATTAATATCTGCATTTTACTTTTTTAATATGAATCATGTCTTTTACTATTTTTATTTCTCTTTTACTGCTCCCTTTTAAATTAAGTGAATAGTTTCTAGTGTACCATTCTAATTTCTGTAATCTCTTTTTGATTACAGCATTTTAAATTATTTTTTAATGGTTGCCCTAGAGTTTACCATATGCATTTTAACATATCAGAATTAGCTTCAGATTTATACTCTCATAATTCTAGTGGTGTATAGAAATGTTACTACTGCATAATTCTATTCTCTTTTCTTCCTATCATAATATTATTGTTATGCATAGTTTATATATGAATTTACCACCTGTAGCCATTTCATCAGCTGATAGTTTTGCTCCACCCACCTTCTTTGTGGTGATATTGGCAAATATACTGCACATATGTGATATTTCTATGTTATAGACTCAACATTATATTATATACATAATATTTTATACAATTAAAAGTAAGTTATGAGAATAAAGGAGAGAATATGTATTAATACTGAGCTTTTTACAGTTACATTATTAATTTTACAGTTGCTCTTTATTTCTTCATGTTGATTCAAATAAACAGGTAGAACCACATGCTTTCAACCTGAAGAACTTCCATTAGCATTTCTTGTAAAATGGTTAAGTTAACAACAAATTCCCTCAGGTTTGTTTTGTTTTGTTTTGTTTTTTTAATCTGGGAGTATGTTTTTCACCTTCATTTGTAAAGAAAGCTTTTTTTTTTCTTGGCATGGCTATTTATTTATTTATTGGGGTGTAGTTGTTTTACAATGTTGTTTTAGTTTCTACTGCAGAGAGAAATGGAGTTCCCTGTGCTATACAGCAGGTTCTTATTAGTTATCTATTTTATACATATTAGTGTATATATGTCAATCTCAATCTCCCAATTCATTCCAGCTCCCACCACCAACCTCCCACTCTTCGACCTTTAAGAAAGATTTCTGTATATTTGATTCTTGGGTGACAGTTATTTTTCTTTGAGCACTTTGACTATTTTAATCCATTGTTTTCTGGCTTCCACTTTTTATACTGAAGATTCAGTTTTTAATATTATTGGAATTAATTTGTAAGTATATGTTCTTTGTCTCTTGCTGCTTTCAAAATTTTCTTCTTGTCTTTGAGTCTCAGCATATTTTCTATAATATGTCTTTTTGTGGATCTCTTTGTATTTATCTAACATGGATTATTTACTTCCTGTATGCATAAATTATTGTTTTTTAAATAAATTTGGATATTTTTCTGTCATTATTTCTTTGAATATTTTTTTCTGCTTGCTTTTCTTCTCTGGTAATCCCATTACACATATATTATTGCACTTAATACTGAGGCTTTGTTCATTTTTCTGAGGCTCTGTTCATTTTTCTTCATTCTTTTTATTCTCCGTGCTTCAGCTTGTAAAATCTCTATTGATATGTTCTTTAGTACATTATTTCTTTTCCCAGTTTGTCTACTGTTGAGCTCCTCTAGTGAATTTTAAATTTCAGGTATTGTACTTTTCAACTCCAGAATTTCTAATTGATTCTTTTTTTCAATTTTAATCTCCTTTTTGATAGTCTCTATTAGATGCCATATTTTAATCATGCATTGCTTAACTTCTGTAATCACACTTTCCTTTAGTTCTGTGAATATGTCATAATATCTATTTTGAAGTCTTTTTCTGTTAAGTCTGATATCTGTTTACTCTCATAGGCAGTTTGAGTTGCCTGAATTTTTTCCAGTGTATTATTAATAATTTCTAGTTTATTACATGACTCAATGTTTTATTGGAAATTAGCTATTTTACATAACATATTGTAATCTCTGGGTCCTGATTCACTCACTCTGAGACTTGTCATTGTCATTTGTTTGTTTAGTTTTTAGTGACTGGCTGGATTATTTTAGTAAAGTCTACCCATTTTATAGTATTAAGAGTCTAATATTGCTCCTCAGGGACCCTCAGCTTCTGATACACTCATGGTCACCTTGTGATGATATTGATATGGGTAGAATTGTCTTTCTCCCTTTCCCTGACACAGATGTTAAATTTCTCTAATTGATCTCTTATTGCTCTATTGTTTTGACCAATATTTTAGTACAGAATTTCCTCTACAAAGTAGCCAAATCAAATTGTGGTTCCTGTGAAGGAATAGTTTCTGAGGTCTGAGGTTGACATTTGTTCTGACCACAAGATGACTTCTCCCAGATTTTTTATATCCCAATTCTCTCTTACAAACTAACTGATCTTCATTCAATCCATAAATCTTCCAGTGCATTTCACTATAGTCTCTACCTTTTTTAAGAGCTTCTTTAGATTTGAAAGAAGCTCTCTGTTACAAATAAAGTCAATTCTTTTGGGAAAAGAACTTACTAGAGGGTGCAGCACTTTGAGGTCCTCATGGCTTGCCACTTGGTTTGGCACCACTGCCTCATGAACGACAGTAAGGTCAATTGGGGCCCTATTATTCTTAGTATGACATATTCAAGGTGGAGTTACCATTCTTTGAGTAGGAACTGGGTGGAAGAATGGATTCTCCACCTCTTGAAAATAACATAGCCAGGATTTAACCTCAGCAACAGGTAGCTTAAGGCAGGATGTGAAATGCTGAAATCCTGCTCCTTACAAAAAGAAAGCCTCTGATTAGAAGCTGGAGGTGAGGGAGCCCTGTGTTATTGGCTGTTACAGTCTAGAGTGGAGTCTCCATCTCACTGAGTTGGGAGGAAGTGGGTTTTGTTCAAGTATTGGAAATTTTCACCTTTATTACCAAGTTTTTTATAGATTTTCTTCAATAGCTGTTTCTTCATTTATTTTTTTATCTTAGGAGCATTGCCTGAGGCTTCAAATGGTTGTTTTTGTATAACTTTAACCAATTTCATTGGGGAGAAGGCTGACATTTTACAAGCAATTCACCTGTTATATCTTTTATCTTTTTTTTCTCTTTTGGCCGCAATGCACAGCTTTTGAGATCTTCGTTCTCTGACCACGGATTGAACCTGGGCCACATTAGTGAAAGTGCCAAGTCCTAACCACTGGACTAACAGGGAATTCTCTCTTTTATCATTTTTATCATTAGCAAGAACTTCCAGAATAAGACTAATTATTACTGATAAAAGGGAGAGCCTTATTTGATTCATGAATATAATGATAATGATTTCATTTTATCTTTAAATATGATAGTTGTTCCCGTAATGAGCTAGAAATTCTTTATCTTAAAAGAATACTTTCTTATTCCTACTTTAAAAATATTCCTTAAAAATTAAAACCAGCTGAAAATAAACTTTATTAAATATGTTTTCCTTATTTAATCTCATTATCATATATTTATCTTATATGGTGGAGATATGATAAATTATGTTATATGTCCTATTATAGTTCCTTTTATCCTGAATTATATCTGCTTTTATGTGCTGTATTTATGTACTATATAGCTATAATGAATTTTTAATACTTTATTAAGGAAGTGTCATCTATACTTTTAAGTAAAACTGCTCTATTTGCTGTACATGTGTGTGAGTGAATGTGTGTAAAATCTCTTGGTAAAAATTTGGTATTCTGGGTTTTACCAAGTAATCCAATTTTTTATTCTCATTTATTCCCTTCCAGACTCTACATGGAGACATCTTCTGTTTCACTGTATTAATTACTACTCCTTTATTTGTTTCCTCTTTTCAATAAATTTGTTAATATATCTCATTTGCTGATATTCATTTTCACCTTGTATTCATTTTTTGGAGTCTGGTGCTCTTTATTCCATCAGTTTTATTGTAATATGATATCAAAAAGGATAGATGATAATTATGTATTGACAATCTATCATATTTAATTGGTATTTCATTTTTTATTATATTTTCCTACATGTTTTATATTTTCTTTTCTCTTATTATTTGGAAAGCATACCTTCTATTTTAATTTTATTTCTGGTTATATTTAATTGAAATATATATTTTCAATTATCTCTGTGAAGAAAAAAATTGTCAGATTACAAGTATTTGTTATTTTGGGGTCATCTTATATTTATACTTCATTTATCATTTTCAAGTTACACATATTTATATTACTAAATATTTCAAGTTATTCTCAATGAATTTTGTATCCATATTTAAATATTAATAAATTTATTCCATTTTTAATTTTCTCCATTTAATGTTTATAAGCAATTTTTTGTACTACGATTTACTTAATTTTTGGTCTATCTTTTGGACTCATCTCTTGTATACGACAGAATACTTTTCCAAGTATTATTTATGTTGTCTGTTTCCAGAAATGGCACAATAACAGGATGCTTTTTTATAAGCCTTTGTATAAGTTAGAATGACTTTTTGTTGAAATTAGATAACATGATTTACAATTTGGCAGAGTATGATTTGTGAATGACAATGTTTTTAATTAAAATCTTATATGTTTCTCCATTATCTTCTGAAAAATAATATTGTGTAAAATAATTCCGAGAGCAACTAGAATCTTGTCCTTTTTATAAGTCCCTTATTTTCTCTGTGCTTATTAGATTCTTTTTATAATTGAATTTCAAAATTTTTCACATGTATGTGTGTGTGTGTGTGTGTGTGTGTGTGTGTGTGTTTGAATGTTGGTCTCTTTTTCATAAATTTACCTAGTATCTTGCAAACCATTTCAATATGTTTTCTTTGATTATACCTTTAAACGTATATCTTTATTTCTGTCTTTATTAGCAGCACCAATTATCTGTGTGTTGGCTTCCTAGTCTCTATCCTTCATCTCAATCACCTTTTCTCTCATTTTCATTTCCTTCTTATCTTTTCTTCCAAATTCTGGTATAGCTTCACAGATTTTCTCTTCATTCAACGGACTCAATCTTCTGCATAATGTATGCTGTTCTATATTGTTTTCTAGGTAATTCCAAAGTCTACTATTGCAAATTTCATTTTAATGCACTTCTTTCTAGGCTGTTTTACCTTCTTTCTATTCTTTTCTGTCTCAATCAATTTTGTTTTCAACTTACTCTCCTGTATTTTAATTTTATCTTTTCCATTCATTGTTTCACAGATATCATGTTTTCTTCAATTTAACTGACAATACAAAATAACATATGCCTAAAATTCACCCTTGTTTCCCACTGAAAAGTTTACAATTTTTCTGAAACTATGTTGTTAACTTTCAGCCCATTTATGTATATATACTTGAATAATGAAAAAAATTTTTTGAATAATGAAAATTTTATCAAGGCCAGATTTTTGCTTACAATATAGTGTGAATGGATTGATCAGATCTTACGTAGTTTTCATCTATGCAGTATAAATGTTCTTTTCATGTCTTAACTTGAAGAGCTGTTTACTACTTCAATGATCTTCAATAGGAAAAAGGAAACACTCTCTCCTCATAGTTTAACCACTGAGTGATAAAACCATGGCTTGAAAGGATAGGTCTTTTTTGGATCAGGCTCTTCTCCAGATAAGTTACTGAATACAACAGAGAAAAACCTTGACATTTTGAGGGGAAGAGGGATTTGAAGTTCCTCTACAATGCCCTCAATTTTCTGATTGGTACTGGAGGTTCTCAGTACAGCTGCTTTTAGTTGTTGCTAATGCTGAGTATCTACAGGGGCTCAGGAGGGTGTATTTTTCATCTGTCTCATATTTACAAATATTTATTGGAATATCCATTTTATCTAGTTGAATTTTGTAAAACCTAAAAGTTATCTGATAACCCAGCTTCCTCTATAACTTACTCAAGATTGGATATCATAGAGACTGAATTCATTTTAAACTCATGATTATAACCTTCAAATGTCCACTTAATGAAGCAAAAAAAAATCATCTCATGTCCCTGTTAAAATGTTTTCTCACTCTCTAAGATAGCTATTTAAAAACTTGTTATTTTCAAATGTCTGATATTTCCATCTGCTCACTCATTCTCAGTTGATGGTCTTATCAAAACCTTATTGAGAAAATAGAAGTCATCAGATACCATCATTTTACAGCATCAAATGTAAAACTTTACATCCAAATCAATTTTCCTTCATGCTAATTCTATCACTTATTAGTTCTACAACCTCAGACAAATTGTTTGAACTTCCTCTGTCTCACTTTCCTCATCTCTATAGTACAGAAAATAATAGTAGCTTGTGCATAGAGTTACTATAAGGTTTAAATAAGTACTGTGTGTACAATGCTTTGAACAATGTCTTCACAAAGAGTAAGTACTATATGTTTGTGTATGTTATCTATCATCATCATAATCATCATCATCATTATCATCGCCTCCTTTACATTTGAGGAAATCTCTCTTCTTAAACCAACACCTCTGTTGTTCTCAATCATAAGTCTCTCTCTAGTGTCTACTTTAGCTTATAAACATGAAACATATTCTTGTATCTATTTTATTGAAAAAACTACTTCCTTGATACCACATTTCTTCCACATCTTGCTCCATCCCTTTGCTCCCCTTTACTCTCATATTAAAAGATTCATGTAACACAGTGCCATTTCTTTATTCAGTCAATCTTTAACAAATTCATTGAGTGTCCATGTTGTACATTAGACTATTGTTTTACATATATTTGGGAACCTTCTCAACTCCATGGATACAATGTGTTTCACAGCTTCACTTATTTGGAGCTATCATATGACTTGCTGTGGTCTCTTAGTGGACAGAGTATACATCCTTGTCCCTTGATTTTGGACGTTGCTATGTGAATTATTTTAGCTAATTAGTTGTTTTCAGAAGTGACACAATCACAGGCTTAAAACATATTTTCACAGTTGGACTTGCCCTCTTTCATTTCTGCTAAAGCCATGAAAAGAGCATGCCTGTTATATCCTGACACCAAGCTGAACAAGAGACTCAGGTAGCTGACCTGGATCCAAAATATACCCTGGAGTCAAGATCAGTCAAGCCCATCCTATATTAGCTAACCCATAAATACATGAGTAAGTATAAATATTTTTTTTTAGCCAATGAAGAGTTTTTTGCTGTGGGGGGAGGTTCTTATGAAGCATTATCATAGTAAAAATCAACAAATATAAATGTTAATTTGGGTGAGGTGCTATTGTAAAAACACCTTAACATGTGTGATATTGGGTTTAAGACCCAGTAGTGGGACATAAAATACCTGTTATAGGACAGTGGGAAAATAGCAAGGAAATGTTTATATGAAGCTGAAGAAATGGCAAATAGTTTTATACCAGTAGTGGGATTTGAAAAAATTACCACCTACAATAATCAAGACAGAGATGAGATCAGAAAATAACTGGATAATTTGCAGGCAAAATTAGCATAAAGATAGAAAGTCTAGAAAGTAATTACAAATAATTGTTTTATCACTCAATCAAATTCACCCAAATATATGGACCAAGAACAAATACTGGGTAAAGAATAACTGTACTATAAGCACCTTTGTTAAGATCACTGAAAAAAACTTCAGGGGGAAGCTAGTAGATATCTTAGTTGGACAAAAAAAAAAAAAAAAAGATTTAAAGTAGTATTCTGATAAACTTGCTCTTAAAAATAGGCATACACCTCCTGTATGGAATATATGTTGACTTCCATGATGTAAATAGTCAAACCATGGTCAAGATGAAGTTAACAATGGTTTAACACAAACAGCCAAAATTCCTGAATATTTAACAATCATCTCTTGAGAGCTGATATAAACTGGCTTCAGCACACCACTGGTAAGTGTATGGTCCAAAAGAAGATGACATACCCAAAGTATTAAACCATCAACATGAAGAGTGGTATAGATTATCTTATTTGCAAAGCAGAAATAGAGACACAGAGGTAGAGAACAAACATATGGACACCAAGGTGGGGGGAAAGGTGGGGGAGTGGGATGAATTGGGAGACTGGGATTGACATATATATACTATTAATACTATGTATAAAATAGATAACTAATGAAAACCTACAGTATATCTCAGGAAACTCTACTCAATGTTTGCTGTACAGTAGAAACTAACACAACATTGTAAAGCAGCTATACTCCAATAAACATTAATTTAAAAAATCATCAACTCATTTTCAACAACAGCTGTGCCATTTACATTGGCATTGACAAAGCATGAGAGTTGCAATTTCTGCACATCTTCAGAAACACTTGTTTATTTTCCCCTTTTATAATGATGATCATACTAGTGGGTGTGAAGTGGTATCTCATTGTAGTTTTGATGTGCACTTTCATAATGACTAATGATATCAAGTATCTTTTCATCTCATTTGTATATCTTCTCTGGAGAATGTCTATCAACCCTTTGCTCATATTTAAATTGGATTGTTAGACATTTTGTTGTTGAGTTTTAGGAACTCTTTGTAAATTATAGATAATAATCCCTTATCAGTTATATGGTTTGCAAATATTTTATCCCATTCTGTAGGGTATCTTTGACTCTTATGACAATGTCCTTTGATGCACAAAGTTTTAATTTTGATGAAGTCTAATTTATATATATTTTTTCTGTTGCCTGTGCTTTTGTTTCCATATCCAAGAAATCATTGCCAAATCCAATGTAATGGTTTCCTCTTATGTTTTCTTCTAAAATTTTTATAGTTTTATCTCCATGTTAAGGTTTTTGATCCATTTTAAGTAAATATTTGTATCTGTTATATGGTAAACATCCAACTTAATTATTTTGCATGTGAATATCTAGTTGACCCACAACCATGTGTTGAAAAGAATGCCTTTTTACCATTGAATAGTCTTGGTATTCAATGGTCAGATATCAATTGACCATAGATGTATAGATGTGAGGGATTAATTCTTAGCTCTCTATTATATTATATTTTTATGTCTATTTATGACAGTAGCACACTGATTTGATTACCATGGCTTTATCATAATTTTAGAAATTGGAAATAAGAATTCTCCAACTTTGGTCTTCTTTTTCAAGAGTGATTTGGTTTTCAGACTCTCATGATATTTCACATGAATTTTAGTATGGGTTTTTATTTTTCTGCAAGAACACTGTTTTGAATTTCATGGAATCTGTAGATTACTTTGATCATTAACTTCTTAATAGTATTAAGTATTCAATTCCATGAATGCAGGATGTCTTTCTATTTATGTACACTATTTTCAATATCTTTCAACATAGTTTTATAGCTTTTATTGTACAAGTATTTTGCCTCACTGATTAACTTTATTTCTAAGAATGTTATTTCATGCTACTGTAAATGAAATTATTTTCTTAATTTCCTTTTTGTACTGTTCATTGCTTTACCAAATTTTTTTGGATTATTTACGTTTTTCTAAATAAAGATCATGCCATCTAAAGACAGGAATAATTTTGCTCCTTCCTTTCAAATTTGAATGGCTTTTATTTCTTTTTTTACCTATTTGTTTCTGCTAAAACTGTGAGCATTATGTCAAATAGAAGTAGCAAAACTTATCTTTATCTTATTCTTGGTCTTAGAGGAAACATTTTCAGATTATCAACATTAAGTATGAGGTTAGCTTTGGATTTTTCATATATGACTGTTATCATGTTGGAGAAGTTCCCTTCTATTCCTAGTGTGCCTAGTGTTTTTTTATGTTGAAAAGTTGTTGGATTTTTTCTTTTTTTTCCTTGAAATAGGGTTGATGTACAATATTATGTTAGCTTCAGGCATACTATGCAGTGATTTGACATTTGCCTACATTATGAAAAGATCATCACAATAAGTCTAATAGCCATCTGTTTCCATACAAAGTTATTACAATATTATAATTACCCTTATAGGTTATTTAAAAAGGATGAGTATAGTTCCATGTGCTATACAGTAGGTCCTTGTCAGTTATCTATTTAATATATAGTAGTGTGTATATATTAATCCGAAACTCTTAATTTATCCCTCCCCCCTTTTCCCTTTAGTAACCATAAGTTTGTTTTCTATGTCTGTGGATCTATTTCTGTTTTGTATATAATCCATTTGTATCATTTTTTTAAAAAGATTCCCTGTATAAGCAATATCATATATTTGTCTTTTTCTGTTTGGGTTACTTCCCTTAACATGATAAACATTGGGTTTATCCATGTTGCTACAAATGGCATTGTTTCATTCTCTTTATGGCTGAGTAATATCCCTGTGTGTGTGTGTGTGTGTGTGTGTGTGTGTGTGTGTGCATGTATATATATACCACATCTTCTTTATCCATTCCTCTGTCAATGGACATTTAGGTTTCTTCCATGTCTTGGCTACTGTAAACAGTGTTGCAATGAACATTGGGTACAATCATGGTTTTCTCTGAATATTTGCCAAGGAATGGGATTGCAGGTTCACATGGTAGTTTTAATTTAAGTTTCTTAAAGAATCTCCATACTGTTCTCTATATTGTCTGTACCAATTTGCATTCCCACCAACAGTGTAGGAGGGTTCCATTTTCTCCACACCCTCTCCAGCGTTTATTACTTGTAGACTTTTTGATGATGGCCATTCTGACCACTGTGAGGTGATACCTCATTGTAATTTTTATTTTCATTTCTCTAATTAGTGATGTTGATCATCTTTTCATGTGCCTTTTGGCCATCTGTATGGCTTCTTTGGAGAAATGTATATTTAGGTCTTCTGTCCACATTTTTGATTTTTTTTTTTTTTTGAGCTGTATTAGCTGTTTGTATATTTTGGAGATTAATCCATTTTCAGTTGTATCATTGGCAAATATATTCTTCCATTCTGTAGGTTGTCTTTTCATTTATTTTAAGGTTTGCTGTACAAAAGCTTTTAAGTTTAATTAGGTCCCATTTATTTATTTTAGGTTTTATTTCCATACACTAGGAGATGGATCCAAACAGATACTGCTGTGATTTATGTCAAAGAGTTTTCTACCTATGTTTTCCTTTAGGAGTTTTATAGTATCCAGCCTTACATTTAGGTTTTTAATCCATTTTGAGTTTTTTTTGTGTGTGGTATTAGAGAATGTTCTAATTTCATTCTTTTACATGTAGCTGTCCTGTTTTCCCAGCACCACTTATGGAAGAGACTGTCTTTTATCCATTGTATATTCTTGCCTCCTTTGTCATAGATTACTTGACCATAGGTGTGTGGGTTTATTTCTGGGCTTTCTATTTTGTTCCATTGATCTATATGATTGATTTTGTGCCAATACCATATTGTTTCGATTTTGTAACTTTGTAGTGTAGTCTGAAGTCAGAGACCCTGATTCCTCCAGCTCTGTTTTTCTTTCTCAAGATCGTTTTGGCTATTCAGGGTCTTTTGTATTTCCATACAAATTTTAAAAAATTTATTCCAGTCCTGTGCAAAATGCCATTGGTAATTTGAAAATGACTATACTACCCAAGGCAATGTCTTGATCTTTTAATCAAGAGCAGTTCCTTTGCCTTTTCATTTTGCTTAACTTTCTCTGTTTTTATGAAGTAAAACAGTTACCTATTGTGGTCTTGAAGGGTTTTTCTTACATGGGAGTGTCTTTATGCAGACTGCATGTGCCCAATGCCTTTGTAGACTTCAGACACATGTTTCCTCAGTATGTGGGGCTCATGCTGGAGCCAGATGTAAGGTGGGAAATCCTCTCTGCTTAGTGAATGTCACCACCCTATCAGAGGTGAGGTCTGATCCCAGGTTGCTAGAGTAGAAGCCCTGAGGTTCAGCCCAACCTGGCTCTGTTCTCTTTAAGGGTGTGTTTTCCTCTCTCCCAACATCTGGACGCTTGCCTCAGAGAGGAGTAATGCTGAAGCATGTGGGGCCAGTGAAAGCTCTTGGCTTGTGTCAGCCACAGAGGGAGAACTGGGCTGTCTCCAACGTGCTGTCTGTGCAGGTACCAGTATTTGTTTCCCTCGCTTCACTCAGATGCAGCCTTGGATTTAAGTCCCCTTTGTCCCTCACAACCAATCACTGCTTCCAGCCTCCCTTACCCCACCCTGTTGTGGAGCCACATTGCAGGGTGTTCAGAGTCTGCATGGACTCTCAGCACTTATTAGGATGTGAGCTGTGGAGGAGTAGCCACTTTCAGACATATGGGGTGTTCCTGATGTACTGCTAGCATAAGTGCCAACAACAGCTGCCACTGCTACACCCAGGCTCTGCCCCAGTAGCTGGTCACCACTGTGTCTCATGGTCGAGACTTCTCTTCAGTCATGGCTGCCCCTGATCCAGTGCTGTGCTGTGACATGGAGCAAGGGAGTAGAAGAGTGCTAGCTTGGCTTAGGCTGGTGAGTACACTGAGACAGTCACAGGGAACCCAGCAGCAGCTAGGGCAGGACTCTCACTGTCTTGTCTTGGAGGCAAGCCAGCACACGTGTTTCTCATGGGAAGAATCCAAGCTTCCCATTGCCCTTTTTTAGTCCTAGCAGTCCTCCAACCAGCCAAGTGTGCTCATCTCCTCAGTGTACGACCCCAGGACTAGGGAATTCAATATGTGGTTTTCACTGCTGATTTCCCTGGGTGGGTGTTTTCTGTGCAAACTCCCTTTTCCCTTGAGTCTTCTCCTAAGGGCACAGGTCCTAAACCAACTGCTTTTATTCCCTTCCTACCCAATTAGGTCTGTATGTTTCTTACAGCCATAGTTGTACTAGAGTAATTCTCCAGTTTCCAGTTAGTTAAAAATTTCTAACAGTTAAACTGTTAAACAGTTTCTAAACTATTTCCCATGACCGCCCAGGAATGTGCCCCAGCCTGGGCCAATGCTCCCTGCAGCCCTGCTTGTTTCTTGATGCAGTTCCACACTGGGGTGATGGTTGCTGCAGCCAAAGGGGAGAGCTCAGTTGTGAGGGAAAAAGGTGGCTCATACCTGGAGCAACATCTGAGTGGGGTGGTGGTAGCCTTTTATGGTGCTTATAGAGGGAGCACACTAGAGGCAGTCTGAGACCCTGACACTGGCTGGGTCACAACAGCCCGTGCTCAGACCCATGCCAAGTGCCAACACTAGGTCCTTTTGGCACAACACCACTTCCCTCTGGGGTGGGGGGCCGGTGCTGTGAGTGGGGAGTGCACACACTTAAAAGGGAATAGAGCCAATTCAGACCTGAACTTCAGAGCTTCAACTCCAGCAACTTAGGACTACCATCCACCCCTAATAGGGTGGTACTAACTGCTGAGCAGAGAATAATCTCCAGCTCACACCTGGTTCTGGTCCTAGCACCTCCATATCCAGCCTTACCTCCTACCAAGGTGATAGCTGCCAGCATACCCTGGGGAAAGACATGACTCATGCTCATGTCAAATCCAGCTCTCTCACCAAAGTTACTGGGTAATGCAGACTGTGTTAGGATGCTCCTACAGAAAAACACCCCTTCCAGACCATAATAGTAACTGTTTCACCTAATTTCAGAGAGACAAAGAAAGTTAAGGAAATGAGAAGACAGAGGAATATGTTTCAATTGAAAGAACAAGAGAAACACCTGAAATAACAACTAATAAAACATAAATAATTTGCCAGAAAAAGATTTTCCAAACATAAATAATAAGAACAATAGCAGAATTGGAGAAAAGAATAGATAACAGTCAGCATTTTATTAAGGAACTAGAAAATATAAAAAAGAACCAGTCCAAACTGAAAATTACAATAAGTGAAATGAAAAATATCATAGAAGGAATTAACAGCAGACTAGGTGATACAGAAGAAAGCATAACTGACCTGGAAGATGCAATAATGTAAATTACCCAAGCAGAGTAGTAACAAGAAAAAAATACAATATTAATTCTTCTAATCCATGATCATGGCATATCTTCCCATTTCTTTGAATCACCTTCAGTTTGCTTTATTAACGTTTTGTAGTTCTCAACATATAAGTTTTTCACCTCCTTGGTGAGGTTTATTCCCAAGTATTTCATTTTTTTTGATGGTGTTCTTAAAGGGATTTTTGTTTACATCCCTTTTCTGATATTTCATTGTTAGTGTAAAGAAATGCAACAGATTTCTGTGTGTTAATCTTGTATCCTGCTACCTTGCTGAATTCCTTTATCAGTTCTGGTAGTTTTCATGTGGAGTCTTTAGGGTTTTCTATATATAGTATCATGTCATCTGAATATAATGAAAATTTTACCTTTTCCCTTCCAGTTTGGATACCTTTTTATTTATTTTCTTTATCTGATTGCTGTGGCTAAGACCTCCAATATTATGTTTAATAGAAGGGATGAGAGTGAGTATCTTTGTCTTGTTCAATATTTTAGCAGGAAGGCTTTCAGCTTTTCAACATTGAGTATTATGTGGGCTATGTATTTGTCATAAATAGTTTTTATTATGTTGAGATATGTTTCCCCTTTACACATTGTGGTAAGAGTTTTTACCATGAATGAATATTGAATTTTAGCCAATGCTTTTTCTGCATCTATTGAGATGATCATGTAGATTTTGTATTTTCTTTTGTTGGTGTAGTATATCACATTGATTAATTTGCATATGTTGAACCAGCCTTATGATGCTGGGATGACATTTTTCACAGAACTAGAACAAATAATCCTAAAATTTATGTGGAAGCATAAAAGACACAGAATTACCAAAGCAATCTTGAGGGGGAAAAAAACCAAAAACAAAGCTGGAGGCATAACTCTCCCATACCACAAAACTATAGTAATCAAAACAGCATGGTATTGGCACAAAAATAGACATATGGATCAATGGAAAAGAATAGAGAGCCCAGAAATAAACCCACACACCTACAGTCAATTAATCTTTGACAAAAGAGGCAAGAAAGTATAATGTATAAATAGTCTCTTCAGCAAGTGGTGTTGTGAAAGCTGGACAGCTGTATGTATGTAAATGAAGTTGATCACACTGTACACAAAAATAAACTGAAAATGGTTTAAAAACTTAAGTATAAGACATGACACTGTAAAACTCCTAGAAGAGAACACAGGCAAAACATTCTCTGACATAAATCATAGCAATGCTTTCTTAGGTCAGTCTCCTAAGGCAATAGAAATAAAAGGAACAATAAACAAATGGGACATAATCAAACTTAAAAGCTTTTGCACAGCAAAAGAAACCATAAACAAAGTAAACAAAAACCTGTGGACTGGAAGGTCTTCAAATGATGCAACTGACAAGGGCTTAATTTCCAAAATATACAAACAGCTCATACAACTCAATAACAAAAACACCAAACAACCAAATCAAAAAATGGACAAAAGCCTTAAATAGATATGTCTCCAAAAAAGACATACAGTTAGCCAATAAGGACAAGAAAATGTGCTCAACATCACTAATTATTAAAGAAGTGTAAATCAAAACTATAATGAGCTATTGCCTCACATCAGCCAGAATGGCCAACATTAAAAAGTCTACAAATAAATGCTGGAGAGGGTGTGAAGAAAAGGAAACCCTCCTACCTTATTGGTGGGAATATAAATAGGTGCAGCCACTATGGAAATTAGTATGGAGGTTCATTCAAAAAATTAAAAATGGAGTTACCATATGATCCTGCAATCCCACTCCTGGGCATATATCTGGAGAAAAACATGGTCTGAAAGGACACATGCACCCCAGTGTTCATTGCAGCACTGTTTATAATAAGCAGGACATGGAAGCAACTTAAATGTCCATTGACAGAGGAATGGATAAAGAAGATGGGGTAAATATATACACAATGGACTCTTGCTTAGCCATACGATAGGATGAAATAATGCCATTTGCAGCAAACTGGATGGACCTAGCGATTGTCATACTGAGCGAATTATCAGACAAAGACAAATATAGTGTGACATCACTTATATGCAGAATCTAGAAAAAAGATACAAACGAACTTATTTACAAAACAGAAACAGACTCAGAGACTTGGAGAATGAACTTTTGGTTCCCAGGGGGGAAGAATGGGGTGGGGGGATAGTTAGAGAGTTTGAGATTCACATGTACACATTGTTATATTTAAAATAGATAACCAGCAAGGACCTACTCTATAGCACAGAGAACTCTGCTCATTATGTAACCTAAATGGGAAAAGAATTTGAAAAAGAATAGATGATACATGTATATGTATAACTGAATCACTTTGTTGTATACCTGACATTGGTAATCACCTGTACTCCAATATAAAATAAAGAGTAAAAAACAAACAAAAAAACTAAAAGTACAATTGCCCAGAAATCCCACTCCTGGACATGTATCCAGAGAAAACTCCAATTTGAAAAGATACATCTGAACTTCACTTGTTTTATGGCTAAATAATATTCCGTTGTATGGTTTTACCATATTTTTCTATCCATTCATCAGTTGATGTACATTTGTGTTATTTTGCCATATTTGATATTGTCAGTAGTGTTGCTATAAACATTCAAGTACAAATATTTGTTTTAATACCTGCTTTTAATAATTTGGGATATATATACCTAGGAGTGGAAATATTGTGTCATATGTTAATGCTATTTAACTTTTTGAGTTACTGCCAAACTGTTTTCCAAAACAGATTCACCATTTTACATTTCCAAAAGAAAAGTGTGATTTTTCTAATTTCTCCACATCTTCACCAACACAACTTGCTATTTTCTTTTATTGTTGTTGCTGTTTTTTTTAAACATCTTTATTGGAGTATAACTGTTTTACAATAGTGTGTTAGTTTTTCCTTTACAACAAAGTGAATCAGTTATACATATACATATGTTCCTATATCACTTCTCTCTTGCGTCACCCTCTCTCCAACCGTCCCTATCCCACCCCTCTAGGTGGTCATAAAGCACAGAGGTGATCTCTCTGTGCTATACGGCAACTTCCCACTAGCTAGCTAATTTACATTTGGTAGTGTATATAGGTCCCTGCCACTCTTTCACTTCATCACAGCTTACCCTTCCCCCTCCCCATATCCTCAAGTCCATGCTCTAGTAGGTCGATGTTTTATTCCCGTCCTACCACTAATCTCCTCATGACATGTTTTTTTCTTAGAGTCCATATATATGTGTTAGCATATGGTATTTGTTTTTCTCCTTCTGACTTACTTCACTCTGTATGACAGACTCCAGGTCTATCCACCTCATTACAAATAACTCAGTTTCATTTCTTTTTATGGCTGAGTAATATTCCGTTGTATATATGTGCTACAACTTCTTTATCCATTCATCTGTTGATGGATGCTTAGGTTGCTTCCATGCCCTGGCTATTGTAAATAGAGCTTCAATGAACATTTTGGTACATGACTCTTGTAGAATTATGGTTTTCTCAGGGTATAGGCCCAGTAGTGGGATTGTGGGGTCATATGGTAGTTCTATTTGTAGTTTTTTCAGGAATCTCCATACTGTTCTCCATAGTGGCTGTGTCAATTTACATTCCCACCAGCAGTGCAAGAGTGTTCCCTTTTCGCCACACCCGCTCCAGCATTTATTGTTTCTAGAGTTTTTGATGATGGCCATTCTGACCAGTGTGAGATGATATCTCATTGTAGTACTGATTTTCATTTCTCTAATGATTAAGGATGTTGAGCATTCTTTCATGTGTTTGTTGGCAATCTGTATATCTTCTTTGCAGTAATGTCTATTTAGGTATTCTGCACATTTTTGGATTGGGTTGTTTCTTTATTTGTTATTGAGCTGCATGAGTTGCTTATAAATTTTGGATATTAATCCTTTGTCAGTTGCTTCATTTGCAAATATATTCTCCCATTCTGGGGGTTGTCTTTTGGTCTTGTTTATGGTATCCTTTGCTGTGCAAAAACTTTTAAGTTTCATTAGGTCCCATTTGTTTATTTTTGTTTTTATTTCCATTTCTCTAGGAGATGGGTCAAAAAAGATCTTGCTGTGATTGATGTCATAGAGTGTTCTGCCTATGTTTTCCTCTAAGAGTTTGATAGTGTCTGGCCTTACATTTAGGTCTTTAACCCATTTTGAGTTAATTTTTGTGTGTGGTGTTAGGGAGTGTTCTAAAAATCATACTTTTATATGTACCTGTCCAGTTTTTCCAGCACCACTTATTGAAGAGGTTATCTTTTCTCCAGTCTATATCCTTCCCTCTTTTATCAAATATAAGGTGACCATACATGTGTGGGTTTACCTCTGGGCTTTCTATACTGTTCCATTGATCTATATTTCTGTTTTTGTGCCAGTACAATACTGTCTTGATTACTGTAGCCTTGTAGTATAGTCTGAAGTCAGGGAGCCTGATTCCTCCAGCTCCATTTTTCGTTCTCAAGATTGCTTTGCCTATTTGGGGTCTTTTGTGTTTCCATACAAATTGTGAAATTTTTTGTTCTAGTTCTGTAAAAAATGTCAGTGGTAATTTGATAGTGATTGCATTGAAACTGTAGGTTGCTTTGGGTAGTAGAGTCATTTTCACAATGTTGATTCCTCCAATCCAAGAACATGGTATATTTCTCCACCTATTTGTATCATCTTTAATTTCTTTCATCAGTGTCTTATAGTTTTCTGCATTCAAGTCTTTTGTCTCGTTAGGTAGGTTTATTCCTAGATATTTTATTCTTTTTGTTGCAATGGTAAATGGGAGTGTTTTCTTAATTTCCACTCTCAGATTTTTCATCATTAGTGTATAAGAATGCCAGAGATTTCTGTGCATTAATTTTGTACCCTGCTACTTTACCAAATTCATTGATTAGCTCTAGTAGTTTTCTGGTAGCATCCTTAAGATTCTCTATGTATAGTGTCATGTCATCTGCAAACAGTGACAGCTTTACTTCTTCTTTTCCTATTTGGATTCCTTTTATTTCTTTTTTTCTCTGATTGCTGTGGCTAGAACTTCCAAAACTAGATTGAATAAGAGTGGTGAGAGTGGGAAACCTTGTCTTGTTCCTGATCTTAATGGAAATGGTTTCAGTTTTTCACCATTGAGAGCAATGCTGGCTGTGGGTTTGTCATATATGGTCTTTATTATGTTGAGGAAATTTCCCTCTATGCCTATTTTCTGAAGGATTTTTATCATAAATGGGTGTTGAATTTTGTCAAAACCTTTCTCTGCATCTATTGAGATGATCATATGGTTTTTCTCCTTCAGCTTTTTGATATGGTGTATCACGTTGATTGATTTGCGTATATTTAAGAATCCTTGCATTCCTGGAATAAACCCCACTTGATCATGGTGTATGATCCCTTTAATGTGCTGTTGGAATCTGTTTGCTAATATTTTGTTGAGGATTTTTGCATCTATATTCATCAGTGGTATTGGCCTGTAGTTTTCTTTCTTTGTGACGTCTTTGTCTGGTTTTGGTATCAGGGTGATGGTGGCCTCATAGAATGAGTTTGGGAGTGTTCCTCCCTCTGCTAACTTTTGGAAGAGTTTGAGAAGGATAGGTATTAGCTCTTCTGTAAATGCTTTATGGAATTCGCCTGTGAAGCCATCTGGTCCTGGGCTTTTGTTTGTTGGAAGATTTTTCATCACAGTTTCAATTTCAGTGCTTGTGATTGGTCTGTTCATATTTTCTATTTCTTCCTGGTTCAGTCTCGGCAGGTTGTGCATTTCTAAGAATTTGTCCATTTCTTCCAGGTTGTCCATTTTATTGGCCTACAGTTGCTTGTAGTAATCTCTAATAATCTTTTGTATTTCTGCAGTGTCAGTTTTTACATCTCCTTTTTGATTTCTAATTCTATTGATTTGAGTCTTCTCCCTTTTATTCTTGATGAGTCTGGCTAATGGCTTATCAATTTTATTTATCTTCTCAAAGAACCAGCTTTTACTTTTATTGATCTTTGCTATTGTTTTCTTTATTTCTTTTTCATTTATTTCTGAACTGATCTTTATGATTTATTTCCTTCTGCTAATTTTGAGGTTTTTCTGTTCTTCTTCATCTAATTGCTTTAGGTGCAAAGTTAGGTTGTTTATTCGAGATGTTTCCTGTTTCTTAAGTTATGATTGTATTGCTATAATCTTCCCTCTTAGAACTGCTTTAGCTGTATCCCATAGGTTTTGGGTCATCGTGTCTCTATTGTCATTTGTTTCTCAGTATTTTTTGATTTCCTCTTTGATTTCTTCAGTGATCACTTCGTTATTAAGTTGTGTATTGTTTAGCCTCCATGTGTTTGTATTTTTTACAGATCTCTTCCTGTAATTGATATCTAGTCTCATAGCGTTGTGGTCGGAAAAGATACTTGATACGATTTCAATTTTCTTAAATTTGCCAAGGCTAGATTAGTGTCCCAAGATATGATCTATCCTGGAGAATGTTCCATGAGCACTTGAGATAAATGTGTAATCTGTTGTTTTTGGATGGAATGTCCTATAAATATCAATTAAGTCCACCTTGTGTAATGTATAATTTAAAGCTTGTGTTTCCTTATTTATTTTCATTTTGGATGATCTGTCCATTGGTGAAAGTGGGGTGTTCAAGACCCCTACTATGATTGTGTTACTGTCGATTTCCCCTTTTATGGATGTTAGTATTTGCCTTATGTATCGAGGTGCTCCTATGTTGGGTGCATAAATATTTACAATTGTTATATCTTCTTCATGAATTGATCCCTTGATCATTATGTAGTGTCTTTCTTTGTTTCTTGCAATAGTTTTTATTTTTAAGTCTATTTTGTCTGATATGCGAATTGCCACTCCAACTTTATTCTGATTTCCATTTGCATGGAATATCTTTTTCCATCCCCTTACTTTCAGTCTGTAAGTGTCCCTAGGTCTGAAGTGGGTCTCTTGTACTCAGCATATATATGGGTCTTATTTTTATATCCATTCAGCCAGTCTGTGTCTTTTGGTTGGAGCATTTAACCCATTTACATTTAAGGTAATTATCGATATGTATGTTCCTAATACCATTTACTGAATTGTTTCAGGTTGTTCTTGTAGGTCTTTTCCTTCTCTTGTGTTTCTTGCCTAGAGAAGTTCCTTTAGCATTTGTTGTAGAGCTGGTTTGGTGTTGCTGAACGCTCTCAGCTGTTGCTTGTCTGTAAAGGTTTTAATTTCTCCATCAAATCTGAATGAGATCCTTGCTGGGTAGAGTAATCTTGGTTGTAGGTTTTCTCCTTCATCACTTTAAATATGTCCTGCCACTCCCTTCTGGCTTTTAGAGTTTCTGCTGAAAGATCAGATGTTAGCCTTATGGGGATTTCCTTGTGTGTTATTTGTTGTTTTTCCCTTGCTGCTTTTTATATGTTTTCTTTGTATTTAATTTTTGAAAGTTCGATTATTATGTGTCTCGGTGTGTTTATCCTTGGGTTTATCCTGTATGGGACTCTCTGTGCTTCCTGGACTTGATTGAGTATTTCCTTTCCTATATTAGGGAAGTTTTCAACTATAATCTCTTCAAATATTTTCTCAGTCCCTTTCTTTTTCTCTTCTTCTTCTGGGACCCCTATTATTCGAATGTTGTTGCATTTAATGTTGTCCCAGAGGTCTCTGAGACTGTCCTCAGTTCTTTTCATTCTTTTTTCTTTCTTGTGCTCTGCAGTAGGTATTTGCCCTATTTTATCTTCCAGGTCACTTGTCCGTCCTTCTGCCTCAGTTATTCTGCTATTGATCTCATCTAGAGTATTTTTCATTTCATTTATTGTGTTGCTCATCGTTGCTTGCTTCCTCTTTATTTCTTCTAGGTCCTTGTTAACTGTTTCTTGCAATTTGTCTATTCTATTTCCCAGATTTTGGATCATCTTTACTATGATTATTCTGAATTCTTTTTCATGTAGACTGCCTATTTCCTCTTCATTTATTAGGTCTTGAGGGTTTTTATCTTGCTCCTTCATCTGCTGCGTGTTTTTCGGTATTTTCATTTTGCTTACTGTGTTTGGGGTCTCCTTTTTGTAGGCTGCAGGTTTGTAGTTTCCGTTGTTTTTGGTGTTGGTCCCCAGTGACTAAGGTTGGTTCAGTGTGTTGAGTATGTTTCATGTTTGAGGGGACTAGTGCCTCTGTTCTGGTGAATGAGGTTGTATCTTGTCTTTCTGATGGACAGTTCCACGTCTGGTGGTGTGTTTGAGGATGTTGGTAGCTTTATTATGATTTTAGGCAGCCTCTCTGCTAATGAATGGGGCTGTAGACCTGTCTTGCTGTTTGTTGGAGATAGAGTGTCCAGCACTGTTCATTGCTGGTCCTTGATTGAAGCTGGGTTTTGGTGTTGAGATGGAGATCTCTGGGAGATTTTCACCATTTGATATTGTGTGGAGCTGGGAGGTCTCTTGTGGACCAGTGTCATGAGTTTGGTTCTCCCACCTCAGAGACACAGCTCTGGTGCCTGCCTGTAGCGCCAAGGGCCTTTAATCCACACAGCTCAAAATAAAAGGGAGAAAAAATAGAAAGGAAGAAAAAGGAAGGAAGGAAGGCATGCAGGAAGGATGGAAGGCAGGAAGGAGGGAGGGAGGGAGGGAAGGAAGGAAGGAAGAAAGGAAGGGAGGAAGGAAGAAAGAAAGGGAGGAAGAAAGCAAGAAAGGAAAGAGGAGAGGAAGAAAGGGAGGAAGGAAGAGAGGAAGGAGGGGAGGAAGGAATGGAGGAAAGAAGGGAGGAAGGAAGCAAGAAAGGAGGGAAGGAGGGAAGGAAGGAAGGAAGAAAGAAATGGAGAAGACAAATAAATTTGGATAAAGTATAGTTATTAAAATAAAAAAATAATTATTAAGAAGAAAAATTTCTGTTAAAAAAACAAAGAAAAACGGGTCGGTCTAACCCTAGGACAAGTGGTGAAAGCAAAGCTATACAGACAGAATCTCACACAGCAGCACACACATACACACTCACAAAAAGAGAAAAATGGGAAAATAATAGTATATCTTGCTCCCAAAGTCTACCTCCTCAACATGGGATGATTCGTTGTCTATTCAGGTTTTCCACAGATGCAGGGCACTTCAAGTTGATTGTGGAGCTTTAATCTGCTGCTTCTGAGGCTGTTGGGAGAGACCTTCCCCTCTCCTCTTTGTTCGTACAGCTCCTGGGTTTCAGCTTTGGACTTGGCCCCGCCTCTGCGTGTAGGTCGTCCGAGGGCATCTGCCCTTCGCTCAGACAGTTCAGGGTTAAAGGAGAAGCTGATTCGGGGGCTCCGGCACAGGCCAAGGGGAGGGAGGGGCATGGATGCCGGGCGAGCCTGCGATGGCAGAGGCCAGCATGATGTTGCACCAGCCCGAGGCACGCCATGCGTTTCCCCAGGGAAGCTGTCTGTGTATCCCGGGACCCCGGCAATGGCAGGCTGCACAGGCTCCCGGAAGGGGCAGTGTGGCGAGTGACCTGTGCTCGCACACAGGCCTATTGGTGGTGGCAGCAGCAACACTAGCTTCCCACACCCATCTCTACTGTCCGTGCTGACAGCCGCGGCTCGTGCCTGTTTCTGGAGCTCCTTTACGTGGTGCTATTAATCTCCTCTCCTCATGCCCAAGGAAGTAAAGAGGCAACAAAATGCCTCTTGTCTCTCCGGCAGCTGCGCACCCGTTTCTGGAGTTCCTTTACGCGGCGTGCTTAATCCCCTCTTCTTGCACCCCAGGAAGCAAAGAGGGAAGAAAAGGTCTCTTGCCTCTTCGGCAGGTCCAGACTTCAATTGGACTCGCTCCTGGCCAGGTGTGGTGCACTAGCCCCGTTCAGGCTCTGTTCACTCCACCAACCCCAGTTCCCTCTCTGGGATCTGACTGAACCCTGATCCTCAGCTCCAGGCCCCCGCCCGCCCCGGCGGGTGAGCAGACGAGCCTCTCGGGCTTGTGAGTGCTGGTCAGCACCAATCCTCTGTGCAGGAATCTCTCCGCTTTGCCCTCCGCACCCTGTGGTTGCTCTCTCCTCTGTGGCTCCGAAGCTTCCCCCTCCACCACCCACAGTCTCCGCCCGCAAAGGGTCTTCTAGTGTGTGGGAACCTTTCCTCCTTCACAGCTCCCTCCCACTGGTGCAGGTCCCGTCCCTATTCTTTGTCTCTGTTTTTTCTTTTTTCTTTTGCCCTACCCAGGTACATGGGAAGTTTCTTGCCTTTTGGGAGGTCTGAGGTCTTCTGCCAGCATTTGGTGGGTGTTCTATAGGAGAAGTTCCATGTGTAGATCTCTTGTTTTTAATTATCACCATTTTAGTGAATGTAAAGTGGTACCTTATTGAGATTTTTTTTTGCATTTTCCCGATAACTAATAGTGTTAAGCATCTTTTTATGTGCTTATAGTCCATTTGCATATCTTTTATGGAGAAATGTCTATTTAAGCCTTTTGCTCATGTCTTAATTGGGCTATTTATGTTTTTGTATTTGAATTGTAATGGTTCTTTTTATATTCTTCATACTAGGCCGTAATCCAATTTACACTTTGTGATTTTTTCTTCCACCATGTAAGCTGTTTTCTCATTATCTTGATATTGTCTTTTGATGCACAAAGTTTGTAATTTTAATGATGTCCAATTCAACTACTGTTTTCTTATTGGTGCTTTTGGTGTTATAACTAAGCATCCATTACCAAAACTAAGATCATTAAGATTTACACATAAATTTACTTCTAAGAATTTTATATTTTTAACTCATATTTAGGTTGTTGGTGCATTTTGAGTTAGTTTTTATATATGATGTCAGGTAAGTAGTCCAAATTATTCACTTTGATGTTGATAACTACTTGTTCCAGCATCATTTGTTAAAGTGACTATTCTTTCTCCATTGAAAAATTTTTTCATCCTTGTCAAAAAGCAGTTGACCACAGAAGTACGGGTTTATTTGAGAAGTCTCAATTCCATGTTACTGGTCTATTTGTCTATACTTATGTCAGTACTACACTGTTTTGATTACTGAACCTTTGTAGTAAGTTTTAAATGCAAATTGAGGTGTCTTCTTTGTTTTTCCTTCTCAAGATGGTTTTGGCTATTTGAGGTCCCTTACAGCTACATAGGAATATTAAGACCAAATTTCCCACTTCTGCAAAAAAAAAAAAAAAAAAAAGGAAACTAAGGTAGTTATAGAGATTGCATTGAATCTGTAGATTGCTTTGCTTAATATTGCCATCTTAACAATAGTTTCTTCTATCCATGAACATGGAATGACTTTCTAATTATTTAGTTCCTTAAATTTTTTTAAACAATATTTTGTATTTTTCAGTGTACAAATATTGTACACAGTTAAATTTATTCCTATGTAATTTATTATTTTTATTCAGTTGTAAAAGAAATTTCATATTCATCCCTTGTGCTTTTGCTCTCATATAAAAATCCTTTCTCTAACCCAAATTCAGCAATATTTACTTCGATATTTGCTTTTGAGAGTGTTATAGTTGTAATCCTTACATTTAGGTCTATTATCCTTTTGAGTTGATTTTTCTGTAGAGAAAGGGGAAGGAATTCAAGTTCATTTTTTCTCATGGGGGTATCCAGTTGTACCAGTCCTACTTGTTTATTCCATTCAAACATCTTAGTTCCTTTGACAAAAATGAATTAACCATAAAATGTGAGGTTTTATTTCTGGACTTTTAATTCTATTCCACTGTTCTGTACAGCTATTCTTATTCCAATACAAAATTATTTTGATTACTTTTGCTTCATATTAATTTTTTTAACATCTTTATTTGAGTATAACTGTTTTACAATAGTGTGTTAGTTTCTCCTTTACAACAAAGTGAATCAGTTATACATATACATATGTTCCCATAACTCTTCCTTCTTTTTTCACCCTCCCTCCCACACTCCCTATGCCACCCCTCTAGGTGGTCACAAAGCACAGAGGTGAACTCCCTGTGCTATGCTGCAGCTTCCCACTAGCTATCTAATTTACCTTTGGTAGTGTGTATATGTCCCTGCCACTCTCTCACATCGTCACAGCTTACCCTTCCCCCTCCACGTATCCTCAAGTCCATGCTCCAGTAGGTCTGTGTTTTATTCCCATCCTACCACTAATCTCTTCATGACATTTTTTTTTTTTTTTTAGATTCCATATATATGTGTTAGCATACGGTATTTGTTTTTCTCCTTCTGACTTACTTCACTCTGTATGACAGACTCCAGGTCTATCCACCTCATTACAAATAACTCAGTTTCATTTCATTTTATGGCTGAATAATATTCCATTGTATATCTGTGCCACATCTTCCTTATCCATTCATCTGTTGATGGACACTTAGGTTGCTTCCATGACCTGGCTATCGTAACTAGAGCTGCAATGTACATTTTGGTACATGACTCTTTTTGAATTATGGTTTTCTCATGGTATCTGCTCAGTAGTGGGATTGCTGGGTCATATGGTAGTTCTATTTGTAGTTTTTTAAGGAACCTCCATACTGTTCTCCATAGTGGCTGTATCATTTTACATTCCCACCAACAGTGCAAGAGTGTTCCCTTTTCTCCACACCCTCTCCAGCATTTATTGTTTCTAGAGTTTTTCATGATGGCCAATCTGGTCGGTGTGAGATGATATCTCATTGTAGTTTTGATTTGCATTTCTCTAATGATTAATGATGTTGAGCATTCTTTCATGTGTTTGTTGGCTATCTGTATATCTTCTTTGGAGAAATGTCTATTTAGTTCTTCTGCCCATTTTTGGATTGGGTTGTTTGTTTTTTTGTTATTGAGCTGCATGAGTTGCTTATAAATTTTGGATATTAATCCTTTGTCAGTTGCTTCATTTGCAAATATTTTCTCCCATTCTTAGGGTTGTCTTTTGGTCTTCTTTATGGTATCCTTTGCTGTGCAAAAGCTTTTAAGTTTCATTAGATCCCATTTTTTTATTTTTGTTTTTATTTCCATTTCTCTAGGAGATGGGTCAAAAAGGATCTTGCTGTGATTTATGTCATAGAGTGTTCTGCCTATGTTTTCCTCTAAGAGTTTGATAATGTCTGGCCTTACATTTAGGTCTTTAACCCATTTTGAGTTTATTTTTGTGTATGGTGTTAGGGAGTGTTCTAATTTCATACTTCTACAGGTAGCTGTCAAGTTTTCCCAGAACCACGTATTGAAGAGGCTGTCTTTTCTCCACTGTGTTTCCTTCCCTCCTTTATCAAAGATTAGGTGACCATATGTGTGTGGGTTTATCTCTGGACTTTCTATCCTGTTCAATTGATGTATATTTCTGTTTTTGTGCCAGTACCATACTGTCTTGAATACTGTGGCCTTGTAGTATAGTCTGAAGTCAGGGAGCCTGATTCCTCCAGCTCCATTTATCGTTCTCAAGATTGCTTTGGCTATTTGGGGTCTTTTGTGTTTCCATACAAATTGTGAAATTCTTTGTTCTAGTTCTGCAAAAAATGCCAGTGGTAATTTGATAGGGATTGCATTGAATCTGTAGATTGCTTTGGGTAGTAGAGTCATTTTCACAATGTTGATTCTTCCAATCCATGAACATGGTATATTTCTCCACCTATTTGTATCATCTTTAATTTCTTTCATCAGTGTTTTATAGTTTTCTGCACACAAGTGTTTTGTCTCCTTAGGTAGATTTATTCCTAGATATTTTATCTATTTGTTGCAATGGTAAATTGTAGTGTTTTGTTAATTTCATTCTCAGATTTTTCATCATTAGTGTATAAGAATGCCAGAGATTTCTGTGCATTAATTTTGTATCCTGCTACTTTACCAAAATCATTGATTAGTTCTAGTAGTTTTCTGGTAGCATCCTTAGTATTCTCTATGTATAGTATCATGCCATCTGCAAACAGTGACAGCTTTACTTCTTCTTTTCCTATTTGGATTCCTTTATTTCTTTATTTTCTCTAATTGCTGTGGCTAGAACTTCCAAAACTAGATTGAATACGAGTGGTAAGAGTGGGAAACCTTGTCTTGTTCCTGATCTTAATGGAAATGGTTTCAGTTTTTCACCATTGAGAACAATGCTGGCTGTGGGTTTGTCATATATTGCCTTTATTATATTGAGGAAAGTTCCCTCTATGCCTACTTTCTGCAGGGTTTTTATCATAAATGGGTGTTGAATTTTGTGAAAAGCTTTCTCTTCATCTATTGAGATGATCATATGGTTTTTCTCCTTCAGTTTGTTGATATGGTGTATCACATTGATTGATTTGCATATATTTAAGAATCCTTGCATTCCTGGAATAAACCCCACTTGATCATGGTGTATGATCCTTTTAATGTGCTGTTGGATTCTGTTTGCTAGTATTTTGTTGAGGATTTTTGCATCTATATTCATCAGTGGTATTGGCCTGTAGTTTTCTTCCTTTGTGACGTCTTTGTCTCGTTTTGGTATCAGGGTGATGGTGGCCTCATAGAATGAGTTTGGGAGTGTTCCTCCCTCTGCTATCTTTTGGAAGAGTTTGAGAAGGATAGGTGTTAGCTCTTCTCTAAATGTTTGATAGAATTCGCCTGTGAAGCCATCTGGTCCTGGGCTTTTGTTTGTTGGAAGATTTTTAATCACAGTTTCAATTTCAGTGCTTGTGATTGGTCTGTTCATATTTTCGATTTCTTCCTGGTTCGGTCTCGGCAGGTTGTGCATTTCTAAGAATTTGTCCATTTCTTCCAGGTTGTCCATTTTATTGGCATAGAGTTGCTTGTAGTAATCTCTAATAATCTTTTGTATTTCTGCAGATTCAGTTGTTACATCTCCTTTTTCATTTCTAATTCTATTGATTTGAGTCTTCTCCATTTTTTTCTTGATGAGTCTGGCTAATAGTTTATCAATTTTATTTATCTTATCAAAGAACCAGCTTTTACTTTTATTGACCTTTGCTATTGTTTCCTTCATTTATTTTTCATTTATTTCTGATCTGATCTTTATGATTTCTTTCCTTCTGCTATATTTGGGGATTTTTTGTTCTTCCTTCTCTAATTGCTTTAGGTGCAAAGTTAAGTTTTTTATTCGAGATGCTTCCAGTTTCTTAAGGTATGATTATATTGCTATAAACTTCCCTCTTAGAACTGCTTTTGCTACATCCCATGGGTTTTGGGTCGTCGTGTCTCCATCGTCATTTGTTTCTATGTACTTTTTGATTTCCTCTTTGATTTCTTCAGTGATCACTTCGTTATTAAGTAGTGTATTGTTTGGCCTCCATGTGTTTGTATTTTTTACAGATCTTTTCCTGTAATTGATATCTAGTCTCATAGCATTGTGGTCAGAAAAGATAATTGATAATATTTCAATTTTCTTAAATTTGCCAAGGCTAGATTTGTGACTCAAGATACGATCTATCCTGGAGAATGTTCCATGGGCACTTGAGAAAAATGTGTATTCTGTTGTTTTCGGATGGAATGCCCTATAAATATCAAGTAAATCCATCTTGTATAATGTATCATTTAAAGCTTGTGTTTCCTTTTTTATTTTCATTTTGGATGATCTGTCCATTGGTGACAGTGGGGTGTTTAAGTCCCCTACTATGATTGTGTTAGTGTCGATTTCCCCTTTTATGGCTGTTACTATTTGCCTTATGTATTGAGGTACGCCTATGTTGGGTGCATAAATATTTACAATTGTTATATCTTCTTCATGGATCGATCCCTTGATCATTATGTATTGTCCTTCTTTGTCTCTTGTAATAGTTTTTATTTTAAAGTCTATTTTGTCTGATATGAGAATTGCTACTCCAGCTTTCTTCTGATTTCCATTTGCATGGAATATCTTTTTCCATCCCCTCACTTTCAGCCTGTAAGTGTCCCTAGGTCTGAAGTGGGTCTCTTGTAGACAGCATATATATGGGTCCTGTTTTTGTATCCATTCAGCCAGTCTGTGTCTTTTGGTGGGAGCATTTAATCCATTTACATTTAAGGTAATTATTGTTATGTGCATTCTTATTACCCTTTACTTAATTGCTTCAGGTTGTTCTTGTAGGTCTTTTCCTTCTCTTATGTTTCTTGCTTAGAGAAGTTCCTTTAGCATTTGTTGTAAAGCTGGTTTGCTGTTGCTGAACTCTCTCAGCTTTTGCTTGTCTGTAAAGGTTTTAATTTCTCCATCAAATCTGAATGAGATCCTTGCTGGGTAGAGTAATCTTGGTTGTAGGTTTTTTCCTTCATCACTTTAAATATGTCCTGCCACTCCCTCTGGCTTGTAGAGTTTCTGCTGAAATATCAGATGTTAGCCTTATGGGGATTCCCTTGTGTGTTATTTGTTGTTTTTCCCTTGCTGCTTTTTATATGTTTTCTTTGTATTTAATTTTTGACAGTTTGATTATTATGTGTCTCAGCGTGTTTATCCTTGGGTTTATCCTGTATGGGACTCTCTGTGCTTCCTGGACTTGATTATTTCCTTTCCTATATTAGGGAAGTTTTCAACTATAATCTCTTCAAATATTTTCTCAGTCCCTTTCTTTTTCTCTTCTTCTTCTGGGACCCCTATGATTCGAATGTTGGTGAGTTTAATGTTGTCCCAGGGATCTCTGAGACTGTCCTCAGTACTTTTCATTCTTTTTTCTTTCTTGTGCTCTGCAGTAGGTATTTGCACTATTTTATCTTCCAGGTCACTTATCCGTCCTTCTGCCTCACTTATTCTGCTACTGATCCCGTCTAGAGTATTTTTCATTTCATTTATTGTGTTGCTCATCGTTACTTGCTTCCTCTTTATTTCTTCTAGCTCCTTGTTAACTGTTTCTTGCAATTTGTCTATTCTATTTCCAAGATTTTGCATCATCTTCACCATCATTATTCTAAATTCTCTTTCAGGTAGATTGGCTATTACCTCTTCATTTGTTAGTTCTGGTGTGTTTTTATCTTGTTCCTTCATCTGCTGTGTGTTTTTCTGTCTTTTCAATTTGCTTATCTTACTGTGTTTGGGGTCTCCCTTTTGCAGGCTGCAGGTTCGTATTTCTATCTATTATTGGTGGCTGTCCCCAGTGGCTGAGGTTGGTTCAGTGAGTTGAGCAGGTTTCCTGGTTGAGGGGACCAGTGCCCCTGTTCTGGTGGATGAGGCTGGATCCCGTCTCCCTGGTGGGCAGGTCCATGTCTGGGGGCGTGTATGGGGATGTCAGTAACCTTACTGTGATTCTAGGCAGCCTCTCTGCTAATGGATGGGGCTCTAGACCTCTCTCGCTCTTTGTTGGGTATAGGGTGTCCAGCACTGCTCGTTGCTTGTCCTTGAGTGAATCTGGGTCTTGGTGTTGAGATGGAGATCTCTGGGAGATTTTCGCTGTTTGATATTACGTGGAGCTGAGAGGTCTCTTGTGGACCAGTGTCCTGAGGTTAGTTCTCCCACCTCAGAGACACAGCCTTGACACCTGGCTGGAGGGGCAAAAGCCTTTAGTCCACACGGCTCAAAACAAAAGGGAGAAAAAAATAAAAGGCAATAGAGGAAGGAAGAAAGAAGGAAGGGAGGGAAGGAAGGGAGAAATGAAGGAGGGAATAAAGAAAGGAAGAGAGGGAGGAAGGAAGGAGGGAATAAAGAAAGGAAGGGAGGGAGGAAGAAAGGAAGGGAGGAAAGAAGGAGGGAATAAAGAAAGGAAGGGAGGGAGGAAGGAAGGAAGGGAGGAAGGAAAGAGGGAATAAAGAAAGGAAGGGTGGGAGGAAGAAAGGAAGGGAGGAAGCAAGGAGGGTATAAAGGAAGGAAGGGAGGAAGGAAGGAAGGAGGGAAATAGGAAAGAAAGGAGGGAAGAAAGGAAGAAAGAAAGGGGGGGGAGACAGAATAAAGCAGGGTAAAATACAGTTATTAAAATCACAAAATAATTTTTAAGAAGAAAAATTTCTATTAAAGAAAAAAAAAAAGACCAAAAAAAAAAAAAGATCGGTCTAACCCCAGGACAAATGGTGAAAACAAAGCTACACAGACAAAATCTCACACAGCAGCACCCACATACACACTCACAAAAAGAAAAAAGAGGAAAATAATAGTATATCTTGCTCCCAAAGTCCACTTCCTCAACCTGGCATATTTCGCTGTCTATTCAGGTTTTCCACAGATGCAGGGCACTTCAAGCTGACTGTGGAGCTTTAACCCCCTGTTTCTGAGGCTGCTGGGAGGGACCTCCCCCTCTCTTTATTCGCACAGCTCCTGGGGCTCAGCCCTGGACCTGGCCCCGCCTCTGTGCGCAGGTCGCTGGAGGGCGTCTGCCCTTCGCTCGGAGAGGGCGGGGTCAAAGGAGCAGCGTTAAGGGAGCAGCTGATTCGTGGTCTCTGGCTCACTCAGGCAGGGGGGCGGGGCATGGATGTGGGGCGAGTCCGCGGTGGCAGCGGCTGGCGTGACGCTGCACCGGCCCGAGGCACACTGCGCGTTTTCCCAGGGAAGCAGTCCCAGGATCCCGGAACCCTGGCGGTGGCGGGCTGCACAGGCTCCCGGGAGGGGCAGTGTGGAGAGTGACCTGTGCTTGCAAACAGGCCTCTTGGTGGCGGCAGTAGCAACCCTAGCATCCCACACCCATCTCTGTTGTCCGTGCCGACAGCTGCAGCTCGAGCCCGTTTCTGGTGCTCCTTTATGTGGTGCCCTTAATTCCCTTTCCTCGCACTCCAGGAAGCGAAGAGGCAAGAAAAAGTCTCTTGTCTCTTCGACAGCTCTGCGCCCGTTTCTGGAGCTCCTTTAAGCGGCGCGCTTAAACCCCTCTCCTCGTGCAGCAGGAGGTAAAGAGGGAAGAAAAGGTCTCTTGCCTCTTCAGCAGCTCCAGACTTCTCCCGAACTCCCGCCCGGCCAGCCCTGGTGCACTAACCCCTTCAGGCTGTTTTCACTCTGCCAACTCCAGACCTTTCTCTGGGGTCCGCCTGAGGCTCAGTTCCCGCCCCGCCCGCCGTGGCAGGTGAGCAGACAAGCCTCTCAGGCTGGTGAGTGCTGATTGGCACCGATCCTCCCTGTGGGAATCTCTCCACTTTGCCCTCCGCACCCTGTTGCTGCGCTCTCCTCCATGGCTCTGAAGCTTCCCCCTCCACCACCCACAGTCTCCACCCGCCTGCTTCATATTAATTTTAAAATTAGAAAATATTCACCTTTCTCAGACAGAGAAAATATGGCAGAGTAGAAGGACATGAGCTCACATCTTATGAAAACGCCAAAATAACAGCTAACTTCTGTACAACCATGGACAAAAGAAAACAACATGAAAACGCTGGAAGCTACCTAAGAAGATATCCTACATCCAAAGACAAAGAAGAAGACACAATAAGAGTTTAGGAGTGGTGCAATCACAATAAAATCAAATCCCATACTTGCTGGGTGGGTGACCCACAAACTGGAAAATAATTATGTCACAGAAGTTCTCCCACAATAGTGAATGTTCTGAACCCCACATCAGGCTCCCAAGCCTGGGGGGTCTGGCAACACCAATTTATGATAAAAACTCTACAGAAAGTGGGCATTGAGGTAACATACCTCCACATAATAAAGGCCATTTATGACAAACATATGGTTAATATAATTCTCAATGGGGAAAACCAAAAGCATGTCTTCTAAGATCAAGAATAAGACAAGGATGTCCACTCTCACCAGTTTTATTCAACATAGTTTTGGAAGCCCTAGCCACAGCAATCAGAGAAGAAAAATAATAAAAGGACTCAAAATTGGAACAGAAGAAGTAAAACTGTCACTGTTTGCAGATGACATGATAGTATACATATAAAATCCTAAAGATGCTACCAGAAAACTACTAGAGCTCTTCAATTAATTCAGTAAAGTTGCAGGGTACAAAATAAATACACAGAAATCCTGTGCACTTCTATACACTAACAATGAAAAATAAGAAGGAGAAATTAAAGAAACCATCCCATTTACCATCACGTCAAAACAAATAAAATAAACCTACTTAAAGAGGCAAAAGACCTGTACTCTGAAAACTATAAGATGCTGATGAAAGAAATTTAAAATGACACAAACAGATGGAAAGATATACCTTCTTCTTGGATTGGAAGAATGAATATTTTCAAAATGACTATACTACCTAAGGCAGTCTACAAATTCAATGCAAGTCCTATCAAATGACCAGTGGCAGTTTTCACAGAAATACAACAAAAAAATCTTAAATTTGTGTGGAGACAAAAAAGACCCTGAGTAGTGAAAGTAATCTTCAGATAGAAAAACGGAGCTGGAGGAATCAGTCTTCCTGACTTCAGACTATACTACAAGGCTACAGTCTTCAAAACAATATGTTACTTGCACAAAAACAGAAACATAGATCAATGGAACAGGATAGAAATCTCAGAAAAAACTTATGCACCTCTGGTCAATTTATCTATGGCAAAGGAGGCAAGAATATACAATGGAGAAAAAACCAGTCTCTTCAATAATTGGTGCTGGAAAAACTGGACAATTACATGTAAAAGTGAACTTAGAACATTCTTTAACTCCATACACAAAAATAAACTCAAAATGGATTAAAGACCTAAATGTAAGACCAGATGCTATAAAACTCTGAGAGGTTAACATAGGCAGAACACACTTCGACATAAGTCACAGCAAGATCTTTTTTGATCCGTCTCCTAGAGTAATGGAAATAAAAACAAAAATAAACAAATGGGACCCATTTAAACTCAGAAGCTTTTGAACATGAAAGGAAACCTTAAACAAAATGAAAAGACACTCCACAGAATGGGAGGAGATATTTGCAAACAATGTGGCAGACAAGGGATTCATGTCCAAAATTTACAAACAGCTCATGCAGCTCAATATCAAATAAACAACCCAACCCAAAAATGCGTGGAAGACCTAAATAGACATTTCTCCAAAGAAGACATACAGATGGCCAAGACACACATGAAAAATGCTCATTATCAGTAATTATTAGAGAAACACATGTCAAAACTCCAATGAGATATCACCTCATACCAGTCAGAATGGCCATAATAAAGAAGTCCACAAACAATAAATGCTGGCGAGGGTGTGGAGAAAAGGGAACCCTCCTACCTGTTGGTGGGAATATAAATTGGTACTGCCACTATGGAAAACAGTATGGAGGTTCATTAAGAAACTAAGAATAGAGCTACCATATGGTCCAGCAATCATATTCCTGGTCATTTATCCAGAGAAAGCCATGGTTCAAAAGGATACATGTATCCTAATGTTTATTGCAGTGCTGTCTACAATATCCAAGACATGGAAGCAACCTAAATTTCCATCGACAGATGAATGGATAAAGAAGATGTTGTACACATATACAATGGAATATTATTCAGCCATAAAAGGGAATGAAATAATAACATTTGCAGCAACATGGATGGACCTGGTGATTATCATACTAAGTGAAGTAATTCAGACAGAGAAAGACAAATATCATATGATATCACTTATATTCAGAATCTATAAAAAATCATACAATGAACTTATTTACAAAGCAGGAACAGACTCACAGACTTAGAGAATAAACTTTTGGTTACCAGGGGTCAAGGGTGGGCGTGTGATAGATTGGGAGTCTGGGATTGACATATACACACTGCTATATTTAAAATAGATAGCAAACAAGGACCTACTGTATAACACAGGGAACTCTGTTTGATATTTTGTATTAACCTAAATGGGCAAAGAACTTGAAAGAGAATAGATACTTCTATATGTATAAGTGAGTCATTTTGCTGTTCACCTGAAACTAATGCAACACTGTTAATCAACTATACTCCAATATAAAATAAAAATTAAAAAAGAAAATATTAAGCCTTCTTCATTTTTGTTTGTCTCAAAATTGTTTTGGTTGTTCTGTGTACTTTCAATTTCTATATGAATTTTACGATCAGCTTTTAAGATCTTCAAAGAAACCAGCTAGATTATTTTATAGGGATTTCACCAAATCTGTAGATCAGTTTGAGAAGTATTGTCCTGAAAACAATATTGTCTTTAATACATGAAAGTGGGATGTATATTTACTTATGTTATTTAGATTTTTTATTTCTTTCAACAAAGTTTTGTAATTTTCAGAGTCTAAGTTTTGCACTTACTTTGTTAAATGTATTTCTAAATATTTTCAATATTTTTGTTGTTTTAAGTGAAATGGTTTCCTTAATTTCATTTTTGCACTGTTTCTTGATAGTGTGCAGAAATACAATTGTTATTGTATATTGATCTTGTATCCTGCAAATTTGCTGAACTCATAGTGTGTATGTGTGGATTTCTTAAGAATCAGAGTTTGGGAGATAGGGATTCCCATTTTCTTGGCTACTCTGAGTAGTCTCTGTTACACTGAGCTGTGGTGTAAGAAGACAAGGAGTAAGTCATGGTTCAAGTGCCACAGATTCTTGCTGTTCTTCCCAATATTTTCTTGAATAAATGTTTCTTCATTTTCCATATGCCCTTAGGGCAATCTTCAGACTTTAATGCCATCCAGTACAACACAGACATAGCACTTGCCCTCTTTCCCACTCATTTGGCAATGAATGCTCCTTAGAAAGTCTCTTTGCAAATTTATTTTCCACCACTTATGGATGTTTCTGTGAATAACACAATTTAATGTACATAGTTGAAGCATTCCAATCTATGAAAAATAGGATAAATTAATTTTTGTCTCTATGAAACACTGGAAATATAATAGGTCATTGAAGTGAGAAGAGAGAACACATTACAAAATTCATTTAGTTTTAACCTTGACTGGGCATGTGTCTTCTGCCCTTGGCTTATTTTTTGTGATGTATTTGTAAAGGCTAGGGCTGCATTTGTTCCTGTAACCAGGCAGTGCTCTACCCAGCAGCCCATCCAGGGTCAGAGAATGAAAAAAAGCCAGTGTGCTGTTTCTTGTAATACTGTGTTTTTATATATGTTATCTCATTTAATTCTTACAGAAATTCTGTATGTAAATATTATTGTGTCTAATGTACAAAAAAACTAAGCTAGCTCAGAGAAATTTAAAAACTTAATGTGGAAAAACAAGTTTATAACATTTCGAGAGGGATCCAGGATACCATTGCAATGTTCATTGGGTCGGATAGGATTTATTCAATTATACACAAAGAAAATACCCACAAAAAAAAGGAGAAAATGATAAATTAGCCACCTTAAGCTTAAAATATTCTTCACAATAAGACAGCAAAACAAAATTGAAAGTAAGTCATGTATTAGAGGACATTAGCATTGTACATTACTGGCACAATGCAGAAAGAATACTTCCAAATTAATAACATAAAGAAAAATCAATGAAAATGGGCAATGTCAATGAATAGGTAATTTAAAAAAAGAATGGCCAATGAACATATAAAAAATGCTCAACTTCATTAGTAACCAAATAAATTCAAATTTTAAAATGAAGATACTATTTCACATCCATATGACTGACAAAAAAGCCAATCAGGCAATAAATGTTGGCAATGATGTGGAGAAACAGACACTGTAACATAATGAATGTGGGGTTATAAGTTGGTAAAATTATTTTCAAGAGCAATTTGACAATATCTAGTAAAGTTCAGGATACAAAAATCTAATAACCTAATCAATCAATTACAATTTAGCCTATAAAAAACTGAACATCTATGCAATGAGATGTATAAAAGTGTTCATAGTAAGCCTCTTGGTGACAGAAATGAAAAGACAAATCAATAAAAGAATGAGTGAGGTACTTATGTTTTTCTCGAAGAGTTTTATAGAGTCTGGCCTTACATTTAAGTCTTTAACCCATTTTGAATTTATTTTTGTGTATGGTGTTAGGGAGTGTTCTAATTTCATTTTTTTTACATGTAGAAAACATAAGCAGGACACTCTGACATAAATTGTAGCAAGACCTTTTTTGACCCACCTCCTAGGGTAATGAGAATAAAAACAAAAATTAAAAATGGAACCTAATTAAACTTAAAGGCTTTTGCACAGCAAAGGAAATCATAAACAAGACAAAAAGACAATCCTCAGAATGAGAGAAAATATTTGCAAATGAAGCAACTGACAAAGGATTAATCTTCAAAATATACAAGCAGCTCATGCAGCTCAATATAAAAAAAAAAAAAAAAAAAAATAAGCCAATTGAAAAATGGGTGGAATACCTAAATATACATTTATGCAAAGAAGACTACGGATGGCCAACAGACACATGAAAAGATGCTCAACATCACTAATTAATAGAGAAATGCAAATAGAAACTACAATGAGATATAGACTCACACAGGTCAGAATGGCCATTATTAAAAAATCTACAGGGGAAGAGAGAAGATGGCAGAAGAGTAAGATGCAGAGATCACCTTCCTCCTCACAGATACATCAGAAATACATCTACACGTGGAACTGCTCCTATAGAACACCCACTGAATGCTGGCAGAAGACCTCAGACCTCCCAAAAGGCAAGAAACACCCCACGTACCTGGGTAGGGCAAAAGAAAAAAGAATAAACAGAGACAAAAGAATAGGAATGGGACCTGCACCAGTGGGAGGGAGCTGTGAAGGAGGAAAGGTTTCCACACACTAGAAGCCCCTTCATGGGCAGAGACTACAGGTGGCAGAGGAGGAAAGCTTCGGAGCAATGGAGGAGAGTGCAGTAACAGGAGTGCGGAGGGCAAAGCGGAGAGATCCCTGCACAGAGGATCGGTGCCAACTGGCACTCACCAGCCCAAGAGGCTTGTCTGCTCACCCACCGGGGCGGGTGGGGGCTGGGATCTGAGGCTTGGGCTTAGGTCGGATTCCAGGGAGAGGACTGGAGTTGGCAGCGTGAAAACAGCCTTAAGGGGTTAGTGCACCACAGCTAGCCGGGAGGGAGTCCAGGAGAAGTCTGGAGCTGCCGAAGAGGCAAGAGACCTTTTCTTCCCTCTTTGCTTCCTTGAGCACGAGGGGAGGGGCTTAAGCATGCTGCTTAAATGAGCTCCAGAGACAAGCACAGAGCTGCCAAAGACACAGGAGAATTTTTCTTGCCTCTTTATTTCCTGGTGCACAAGTAGAGGGGTTTCAGCACACTGCTTAAAGGAGATCCAGAGACAGGCACAGAGCTGTGGAACAGACAAAAGACTTTTTCTTGCCTCTGTGTTTCCTGGTGCACGAGGAGAGGGGATTAAGCACACCACGTAAAGGAGCTCCAGAAATGGGTGCAAGCCATGGCTGTTGGCACAAAAAAGAGAGAGGGGTGTGGGACTCTAAGGCTGATGCTGCCGCCACCAAGAGGCCTGTGTGTGAGCACAGGTCACTCTCCACACCTCCCCTCCCAGGAGCCTGTGCAGCCTGCCACTGCCGGGGTCCAGGGATCCAGGGGCAGCTTACCCAGGAGAATGTACAGCATGCCTCGGGATGGTGCAACATAATGCTGGCTTCTGCCGCCACAGGTTAACCCCACATCCATGCCCCTCCCTCGACCCGGCCTGAGCCAGAGCCCCCGAATCAGCTGCTCCTTTAATGCTGTCCTGTCTGAGCAAAGAGCAGACGCCATCAGACGACCTACGCGCAAAAGCTGGGCCAAGTGCAAAGCTGAACCCCAGGAGCTGTACAAACAAAGAGGAGAGGGGGAGGTCTCTCCCAGCAGCCTCAGAAGCAGTGGATTAAAGCTCCACAATCAACTTGAAGTGCCCTGCATCTGTGGAATGCCTGAATAGACAGCGAATCATCCCAAGTTCAGGAGGTGGACTTTAGGAGCACGATATATTATTAATTTCCCATTTTTCTCTTTTTGTGAGTGTGTATGTGTGTGCTGCTGTGTGAGATTTTTCTGTATAGCTTTGCTTTCACCATTTGTCCTAGGGTTCTGACTGACCTGTTTTTTTTTTTTCTTTTTTTATAAAATTTTTCTTCTTAATAATTATTTTTTTATTTTTAATAACTTTTTTATCCTACTTTATTTTATTTATTTATTTTACCGTCTTCCTTTCTTTCTTCCTCTCATCCTTACTTTCTTCCTTCCTTTCTTCCCTCCTTTGTTCCTTCTTTTCTTCCTTCCTCCCTTCCTTCCTTCATTTCTTCCCACTTTCTTCCTACCTCCCTTCCCTCCTCTCTTCCTTCTTTCCTTCCTTCCTTCCACCCTTCCTTCCTTCCTTTCTTCCTCCCTTTATTCGTCCTTCCTTCCTTACTTCATTCCTCCTTTCCTTCCTCCCTTCCTTCCTCTCTTCCTTCCTTTCTTGCTTCCTTGCTTCATTTCTTCCTTCCTTCCTTCCTTCCTCCCTCCCTCCCTTCCTCCCTTCCTTCCTTCCTTTCTTTATTTCCTTTCTATTTTTTCTCCCTTTTATTTTGAGCAGTGTAGATTAAAGGCTCCTGGCCCTCCAGCCAGACCTCAGGGCTGTGTCTCTGAGGTGGGAGAACCAACTTCAAGAAACTGGTCCAGAAGATATCTTCCAGCTCAAAGCAATATCAAATGGCAAAAATCTCCCAGAGATGTCCATCTCAACACCAACACCCAGGTTCACTCAACGACCAGCAACCTAAAGTGCTGGACACCCTATGCCCAACAAATAGCAAGATAGGACTACAGCCCTGTCCATTAGCGGAGAGGCTGCCTAAAATCATAATAAGGCTACCTATATCCCAAAACACACCACCAGACGTGGACCTGCCCACCAGAAAGACAAGATCCAGCCTCTTCCACCAGAACATAGGCACTAGTCCCCCCAGCCAGGAAACCTACTCAACCCACTGAACCAACCTTAGCCACTGGGGACAGTCACCAAAAACAACAGGAAATACGACCCTGAAGCCTGCAAAGAGGAGACCCCAAACACAGTAACCAAAATGAGAAGACAGAAAAACACACAGCAGATGAAGGAGCAATGTAAAATCCCACCAGACCTAACAAATGAAGAGTAAATAGGCAGTCTACCTGAGACAGAATTCAGAATTACAATAGCAAAGATGATCCCAAGTCTTGGTAATAGAACAGACAAATTGAAAGAAACAGTTAACAAGGACCTAGAAGAAATAAAGAGGAAGCAAGCAATGAGGAGAAACACAATAAATGAAATGAAAAATACTCTAGATGGGATCAATAGCAGAATAACTGAGGCAGAAGGACGGATAAGTGATCTGGAAGATAAAATAGTGCAAATAAATACTGCAGAGCAGAATAAAGAAAAAAGAATGAAAAGAACTGAGGACAGTGTCAGAGACATCTGGGACAACATTAAATGCACCAACATTCGAATTATAGGGGTCCCAAAAGAAGAAGAGAAAAGGAAAGGGACTGAGAAAATATTTGAAGAGATTATAGTTGAAAACTTGCCTAATATAGGAAAGGAAATAATCAAGTCCAGGAAGCACAGAGAGTCCCATACAGGATAAATCCAAGGAGAAACACACTAAGACACGTATTAATCAAACTATCAAAAATTAAATACAAAGAAAACATATTAAAAGCAACAAGGGAAAAACAACAATTAACACACAAGGGAATAACAACAATTAACACACAAGGGAATCCACATAAGGTTAACAGCTGAACTTTCAGTAGAAACTCTGCAAGCCAGAAGGGAGTGGCGGGACATATTTAAAGTGATGAAGGAGAAACACCTACAAACAAGATTACTCTACCCAGCAAGGATCTCATTCAGATTTGATGGAGAAATTAAAATCTTTACAGGCAAGCAAAAGCTGAGAGAGTTCAGCACCACCAAACCAGCTTTACAACAAATGCTAAAGGAAATTCCCTAGGCAAGAAACACAAGAGAAGGAGAAGACCTACAAGAACAAACCCGAAACAATTAAGTAAATGGTAGTAGGAACATACATATTGATAATCACCTTAAATGTAAGTGGATTAAATGCTCTCACTAAAAGACACAGACTGGCTGAATGGGTACAAAACAAAACCCATATATATATGGTATCTACAAGAGACCCAGTTCATACCTAGGGAAACATACAGACTGAAAGTGAAGGATTGGGAAAACATATTCCATGCCAATGGAAATTAGATGAAAGCTGGAATAACAATTCTCACATCAGACAAAATAGCCTGTAAAGTTAAAACTATTACAAGAGAAAAAGAAGGACACTGCATAATGATCAAGGTATTGATCCATGAAGAAGATGTAGCAATTGTAAATATTTATGCACCCAACATAGGAGCACCTCAATACATAGGCAAATACTAACAGCCATAAAAGGGGAAATCGACACTAACACTATCATAGTAGGGGTCTTTAACACCCCACTTTCACCAATGGACAGATCATCCAAAATGAAAATAAATAAGGAGACACAAGCTTTAAATGATACATTACACAAGGTGGACTTAATTGATATTTATAGGACATTCCATCCAAAAACAACAGAATACACATTTATCTCAAGTGCTCATGGAACATTCTCCAGGATAGATCATATATTGGGTCACAAATCTAGCCTTGGTAAATTTAAGAAAATTGAAATCATATCAAGTATCTTTTCCAACCAGAACGCTATGAGATTAGATATCAATTACAGGAAGAGATCTGTAAAAAATACAAACACATGGAGGCTAAACAATACACTACTTAATAACGAAGTGATCACTGAAGAAATCAAAGAGGAAATCAAAAAAATACTCAGAAACAAATAACAATGGAGACATGATGATGCAAAACCTATGGGTTGCAGCAAAAGAAGGTCTAAGAGGGAATTTTATAGCAATACAATCCTATCTTAAGAAACAGGAAACATCTTGAATAAAGAACGTAACTTTGCACCTAAAGCAATAGGAGAAAGAAGAACAAAAAAACACGAAAATTTAGCAGAAGGAAAGAAATCATAAAGATCAGAACAGAAATAAATGAAAAATAATTGAAGGAAACGATAGCAAAGATCAATAAAACTAAAAGCTGTTTCTTTGAGAAGATAAACAAAATTGACAAACATTTAACCAGACTCATCAAGAAAAAATTGGAGAAGACGCAAATCAATAAAATTAGAAATGAAAAAGGATACGTAACAACGGACACTGCAGAAGTACAAAAGATTATTAGAGATTACTACAAGCAACTGTATGCTAATAAAATGGACAACCTGGAAGAAATGGACAAATTCTTAGAAATGCACAACGTGCCTAGACTGAACTAGGAAGAAATAGAAAATTATGAACAGACCAATCACATGCACTGAAATTCAAACTGTGATTAAAAATCTTCCAACAAACAAAAGCCCAGGACCAGATGGCTTCACTGTTGAATTCAATCAAACATTTAGAGAAGAGCTAACACCTATCCTTCTCAAACTCTTCCAAAAGATAGCAGAGGGAGGACCACTTCCAAACTCATTCTATGAGGCCACCATCACCCTGATACCTAAAACAAATGAAGATGTCACAAAGAAAGAAAACTACAGGCCAATATCGCTGATTAACACACATTTAAAAATCCTCAACAAAATACTAGCAAACAGAATCCAACAGCACTTTAAAAGGATCATACACCATGATCAAGTGGGTTTTATCCCAGGATTGCAAGGATTCAGTATACGCAAGTCAATCGATGTGATACACTATACCAACAAACTGAAGGAGAAAAACAATATGATCGTCTCAATAGATGCAGAGAAAGGTTTTGACAAAATTCAACACCGATTTATGATAAAAACCCCGCAGAAAGTAGGCATAGAGGAAACTTTCCTCAACATGATAAAGGCCATATATGAGAAACCCACAGTCAGCATCATTCTCAATGGTGAAAAACTGAAAACATTCCCACTAAGATCAGGAACAAAACAAAGTTGCTCATTCTCACCACTCATATTCAACATAGTTTTGGAAGTTGTAGCACAGCACTAAGGGAAGAAAAAGAAATAAAAGGAATCCAAACAGGAAAAGAAGAAGTAAACCTGTCACTGTTTGCATATAACATGATACTATACATAGAGAATCTTAAGGATGCTACCAGAAGACTACTAGGGCTTATCAATGAATTTGGTAAAGTAGCAGGATACAAAATTAATGCACAGAAATCTCTGGCATTCTTATACCATAATGATAAAAAAAGAGAGTGAAATTAAGAAAACACTCCCATTTACCATTGCAACAAAAAGAATAAAATATCTAGGAATAAATCTACGTAAGGAGACAAAAGACCTGTATGCAGAAAATTATAAGACACTGATGAAAGAAATTAAAGATGATACAAATAGATGGAGAGATATACCATGTTGTTGGATTGGAAGAATCAACATTTTGAAAATGACTCTACTACCTGAAGCAATCTACACATTCAATGCAATCCCTATCAAACTGCCACTGGCATTTTTTACAGAACTAGAACAAAAAATTTCACAATTTGTGTGGAAACACAAAAGACCCCGAATAGCCAAAGCAATCTTGAGAACGATAAATGGAGAGGGAGGAAGAAGGCTCCCTGACTTTAGACTATACTACAAAGCTACATTAATCAAGAGAGTATGGTACTGGCACAAAAACAGAAATGTAGATCAATGGAAAAGGATAGAAAGCCCAGAGCTAAACCCACACACATATGGTCACCTTATCTTTGATAAAGGAGGGATGAATATACAGTGGAGAAAAGACAGCCTCTTCAATAAGTGGTGCTGGGAAAAGTGGAGAGGTACAGGTAACAGCATGAAATTAGAACACTCCCTAACAGCATACACAAAAGTAAACTCACAATGGGTTAAAAACCTACATGTAAGGCCAGACACTATCAAACTCTTAGAGGAAAACATAGGCAGAACACTCTATGACATAAATCAGAGCAAGATCCTTTTTGACCCACCTCCTAGAGAAATGGAAAGAAAAACAGAAATAAACAAAGGACACCTAATGAAACTTAAAAGCTTTAGCCCAGAAAATGAGACGAAAATACAGTCTCAGAATGGGAGAAAATATTTGCAGATGAAGCAACTGACAAAGGATTAATATCCAAAACCTATAAGCAACTCATGCAGCTCAAGAACAAAAACCAAACAACCCAATCCAAAAATGAGCAGAAGAACTAAATAGACATTTCTGCAAAGAAGATATACAGATTGCCAACAAACACATGAAAGAATGCTCAACATCATTAATCATCAGAGAAATGCAAATCAAAACTACAATGCGATATCATCTCACACTGGTCAGAATGGCCATCATCAAAAATTGTGGAAATAATAAATGCTGGAGAGGGTGTGGAGAAGAGGGAACACTCCTGTACTGCTGGTGGGAATGTAAATTGATACCGCCACTATGGAGAACAGTATGGAGGTTCCTTAAAAAACTAGAAATAGAACTACCATACGACCCAGCAATCCCACTACTGGGCATATACACTGAGAAAACTATAATTCAAAAAGAGTCATGTACCAAAATGTTCATTGCAGCTCTATTTACAATAGCCAGGACATGGAAACAACCTAAGTGTCCATCAACAGATGAATGGTTAAAGATTTGGCACATATATACAATGGAATATTACTCAGCCATAAAAAGAAATGAAACTGAGTTATTTGTAATGAGGTGGATAGATCTGGAATCTGTCATACAGAGTGAAGCAAGTCAGAAGGAGAAAAACAAATACCATATGCTAACACATATATATGGAATCTAAGAAAAAAAAAAGTGTCATGAAGATACTAGTGGTAGGACTGGAATAAAACACAGACCTAGTAGAGCATGGACTTGAGGGTATGTGGAGGGGGAAGGGTAAGCTGTGATGAAGTGAGAGAGTGGCATGGACATATATACACTACCAAATGTAAATTAGATAGCTAGTGGGAAGCAGCCGCATAGCACAGGGAGATCAGCTTGGTGCTTTGTGATCACCTAGAAGGGTGGGATAGAGAGGGTGGGAGGGAGGGAGACACAAGAGGGAAGAGATATGGGAACATGTGTATATGTATTCCTGATTCACTTTGTTATAAAGCAGAAACTAACACACCATTGTAAAACAATTATACTCCAATAAAGATCTTAAAAATATAAATTAAAAAATAAAAATTAACAAAATATAAAATAAGAAAATAAAAATAAAAAAATCTACAAACTAAATGCTGGAGAGGGTGTGCAGAAAAGGAAACCCTCTTGTGCTGTTGGTGGGATACAACCACTATAGAGAACAATATGGAGGTTCCTTAAAAAACTAAGAATAGAATTACCATGTGACCCAGCAATCCCACTATTTGGCATATACCCTGAGAAAACCACAATTGAAAAAGACATATACACCCAGAGTTCATTGTAGCACTATTTACAATAGCCAGGACATAAAAACAACCTAAATGTCCATAAATAGAGGAACAGATATAGAAGATATTGTACGTATCTACAATAGAATATTATTCAACCATAGAAGGAACAAAATTGGGTCATTTGTAGAGACCTGGATGGACCTAGAGACTGTCATACAGAGTTAAGTAAGTCAGAAAGAGAAAAGCAAATATCATATATTAACACATGTATGTGGAATTGGAAAAAATTGGTATGGACAATCTTATTTACAAAGCAGAAATAGAGACACAGACATAGAGAACAAACGTATGGATACCAAGGGGGAAAGGGTAGTGGTGGGATGAACTGGGCGATTGGGATTGACATATATACACTATTGATACTATGTATAAAATAGATAACTAATGAGAACCTACTCTGGTGATCTAAATGGGAAGGAAATCCAAAAAATAGGGGATATATTTATACATATAGCTGTTTCACTTTGCTGTACAGTAGAAACTAACACAACATTGTAAAACAACTATACTCCAATAAATATTTTTTTAAAAAAGAATGAGTGAGTCTAAATATACATCAATTGAAAAGTGGATGAATATATTTTGGTATATACATCCAATAAAATCTATTCAGCAGTGAGAATGAATGAACTAGATCAAATGTATCAATAGGGATAAATCTTTACCACATTAGATAAAATATACAAGTTGTATATTTAAGTACAATATTATATCATGTATATAAAATGTTACATCATCACAGCAATTTTTATATCACTAATGAATGCACAGATATATAATGAATGATTATAGAAGCTCACATATGTATGAATAAGTATAAAATTCAATAATATTCAGTATAGTCATCACCAATGAGGAGAAAGACAAATGGAATTGATGAGAGATACACATGGCACTATAACTATGTGTATAACATTTTCTTTCTTTTTGTTTTGTTTGGTATTATTATTCTTAATTTTATTACATAATTTTGAGGTATACAGCATTATAATTCTACATCTGTACACACTACAAAGTGATCACTGCCATAAGTCTACTTATCATCCATCACCATACAGTTGACCTCCTTCACTCACTTTGTCCACCCCAAAACAGTTTCCCATCTGGTAACCACTAATCTGATTTAAGTTATAAGTATAAGTATAAGTATAAGTATAAGTATAAGTATAAGTATAAGTATAAGTATAAGTTTGTTTTTGTTTTATTTTGTTTCTTCATTTGTTTTGTTGTTTAGATTCATCATATGAGTGAAATCATATGGTATTTGCCTTTCTCTGACTTCTTTCACTTGGCATAATACCTTCAAGGTTCATCCATGTTGTTCACAAAAGGCAGGATTTCATTCTTTTTATGGCTGAGTACTATTCCATTTTAGAAATAGATATAGAAGATATAGATGTTTTAGATATAGATATATAGATATGGATATATACACATACATACCATATCTTTATTCATTAATTCTTTGATGAACACTTAGGTTGTTTCCATATCTTGTCTATTGTAAATAATACTGCAATGAACGTGGGGTGCACATATCTTAAATTAGATTTTTTGGATTTGATACAAAAAGAAAAGGCAACAAAGGCAAAAATACTACATCAAACTAAAAAGTGTCTGTACAGAAAAGGAAACCATCAACAAAATGAAAAGGTAACCTACTGAGTAGGAAAATATATTTGCAAATCATATATTCAATAAGGGGTTAATATGCAAAAAAATATGAAGAGTTCATACAATTCAACAACTAAAAGACAAACACCTGATTAAAAAACAGGTAGAGGATATGAATAGACATTTTTCCAAAGAAGAAATACAGATGGCCAGCATGCACATGAAAAGATGTTCAACATCACTAATTATTAGGAAAATGCAAATCAAAACCACAATGAGAGATTACCTTGCATCTATTAGCATGGTTATTATCAAAAAGACTAGAGATAACAAATGTTGGAGAGGATGTGGAGAAAATGGAATCTTTGTACATTTTTGATGGGACTGTAAATTGGTGCAGCCACTATGGAAAACAATATGGAGATTCCTCAAAAAATTAAGAATAAAATTACCATATGAACCAGCTATTACACTTTGGGGTATTTATCCAAACAACAAAAAAACACACGGTAATTTGAAAACATGTATGCATCACTATCATCATTGAAGCATTTTATTTCTTTTAAAAATAAATTGAAAAAATATGAGACTTAAAATTTTGTAATTGGTTCATGGTTGTTTATAATATTGTCTTCTACATGTTCTGCATTTGAAATGCTTTATAACAAAAACCATGTTAGAAATTTTGAAAAATTTCATGTGTTAACCTGGATAAGAGACAACTGAAGATAAATATTATAGCTCTTTCAAATCTTAGAAAATTGTCATATAGAATACTGACGAATCTCATTCTGTGTTGATCTCAATTGTAGAACAGAAAAATGAAAGCCTAAAATTATACAGAGAAATACGAAGATGCAAAATAAGAATTTTTAAATACCTTGAGGAGTAGAAATGTGTGCTCCATTTTTCTAATCCTTGTGCTCCTCCTACTCTTTAAGGAGAAACTTTTAGAGATGATATAGCAGGAATTCCTGTACTGGATGGAAAGTTGTATTAAAGCTTTAAGATTATCTTCTGGGTCTCTATGATTTGATTAAAATGAGATAATTAATCATCCTCAAGGTGAAACAAGGGGTTGTACTGCAACTCAAAATATGGTAGCTTTTGTGTTTCCTTGGTTTTAAATTTTATTTTAAATTTTATTGACTTGACAGCATGCTGGTATATTTTGTGACCAGAGACTACATTAAATACATAGTTAACAAGAAGAAAATTTCAAATCATCTTGATGGGCTGAATAAAGTGGCCTAAACAAACAAGTAAATATAAATAATAGATAATCACATATAAAAATAAGACATTTACAAGATGTACCTGTGGCCCAATTAAAAAAAAAAAAAAAAAACCTACGCCATACAAAACAAGGGATATTTTTCTCAGCATTTGTGAAAAAGACAATGGTGAGCTCCATGTCAGTCAAAAGACTGAACAGAATTCAAATGGCCATTCCCTTCCTAGAATGCACTAATAGATATTCCTGTCTAAAAAATGGAATTGATAGTATCACAGTTATAGATGACACTGTAAAAAGTATGAAACCAGAGGAGAATGACCAAATAGTGAGGGCATTCATAGCACTGATACATGAAGAAAAATTAAAGGAACTACAGAATTGGAAAAGATAAATTAAAAGGGAAGGGCAATCAATAGCTCTTCTCAAACATAAGAATGCTCTAATGTGGAAGAGGGATTAGTTTTAAGACTAATAGTTATTTTAGACCAATTTAAAAATAATGTTCTAAAAATGTAAAGAAATCCTAAAATGCAAAAGGCAACTTTGTGATATAGTAAGTTCTTCATCACTGAGACTGTTTAAGCAGATGCTGGATGACAATTTTCAAGGTTGTTTTTTCAGGCCTTCATGCATCAGGTAAAGAACTAGGTGAGTATCTATTAGTACCAAATTGGTACCAACATTAGTCCCAAAAGTAAAGGTACCTTTTATGAAGGTCTGGAAGATTGTGATTTATTTAAATCGTGGAATCATTCCATCTTGCTTTATCAAATTGTGTTTGTTGGGCTTCCCTGGTGGCGCAGTGGTTGAGAATCCGCCTGCCGATGCAGGAGACACGGGTTCGTGCCCTGGTCCGGGAAGATCCCACATGCCGCGGAGCAACTAAGCCCGTGAGCCATGGCCGCTAGGCCTGTGCGTCCAGAGCCTGTGCTCCGCAACGGGAGAGGCCACAACAGTGAGAGGCCCGCATACCGGAAAAAAAAAAAAAAAAAAAAAAAAAAAAATTGTTTGTTTTTTAACAAAAATCATTATTTTTTGTTTTTGGAAAAAATATTATATATAATTTAAGAAATTAAGGAAATGTATATAGGAAAATGCAAAAAACACACAGTTTGTTGTACCATACCTAATTATGCACATCAGCTGAATATCATTCCAGGCAATGAATTCGAAAGATATAAAGGTAAATGGATAGATGGATGGATGGACAGATGGATAAGTAGGTATTTAGATAGATGATGATAGATTGATGATAGATAAATAAATTAATATTAGAAAATGTTTTATAAGTATTGGACCTTAATGCATGCATTATTTTAAAAAATAAGTATTCAATGAAAACTTATGAGTTTAACAAGAAACTGAAGTGAAATTTAGGGAAATGCTGAAGATTTTTTAAAGTATTACTTCATCATAAGAAATTATTTCATTGACTAATACCTCCCAGTTTCCTCCTACCCCAGCCCCTGGTAACCACCATTCAACTCTCTGCTTCTATGAGTTAGACTCTTTTAAATTTCTTATCTAAGTAGTAACATGTAGTATTTGTCCTTCTCTATCTTGCTTATTTCACTTAGCCTAAGTCTTAGAGAACTACCATATGGTATAGTACCTATAGTTTATAATACTGTATTATATACTTAAAAATTAGCCAACAAGGTAGATCATATGTTGTGTTCTTATCACACAAAAATAGTAACAATAATAATAAAGAGAGTAAGAGAAAACTTTTGGAGGTGATGAATATGTTTATGGCATTGATATCAGTAGTGGTTTTATGGATGAATATTTATCTCCAAACTCATCAATTTGTATTCATTAATTATGCATAGCTTTTTTATATCAATTATACTTCAATAAAGTGTTTTTTTCAAAAAAGAAATTGTTCCTTGATATTTATCTCTAAATATAAGAAAATAGATTCTGAAAACAATTGTTTGCTTTTTGTGTCTTTAATTCCTCTTTTAAAGTTTACAGAGTATCAATTGACTCTGTGCCTAAAAGATAGACATAGTATTCTTACATGTTGTCATACCTCCCTCTCTTCCTTTTCCTGACTTGAGATTTATGTTATTATTTTTACACCATCAAGATTTATATTATTTAAGTATTTTCTGTTACTAAAATTTGCACAAGTTTATAATTTTGTGTTTTGTTCTTTATTTGATGTATCTCTTAATTCACTTGGTTTCATCATCAAGGAGTTTTTGTTTTTTCAAAAAGCTTTCAGAAATATTACTTCTTCAATTCTTTCATATTTTAGAATGCTTATTGCCTTTATGTTTCACCATTTTTTTTTGTGGGTGAAGAATTCTTGGGTCATATTTTATTTCCTTTAGGAATAAGACATTTCTTTGTCTTAAAGTTCAATCACTTAACCATGAGATATGTCTTACTTAGTGTGACCATTCAGTGTCAGTTTTCCTGGAAGCTTTTATACCTCTTTCTTCATTCTCTGGAAATTCACTTTTATTATATATTTTAATAATTTTCCTAATCAATATTTTGAGTTCTTTACTTTAGAGACACCAGTTATCCATATAGGAAATTTTCTTTGTCTTTCATATCTATTTTGTTTTGCTTAGTTGGTCTTTCACAGTTGTGTTCACTGTAATTATCTTAAGACTTTCCTCCATGTTAATAACTTGCTTTTTATCCATATCTGTTCTTTTTTTTTCTAGTTTATTAATTACCTAAAGAAATTTTGATCCGTGATTTATTAAGTCAATAATCTCATTTTTTCTCTCATATTTTAGCTCATTTTGTTTAATCCAAGTTGATCTACAGTAAAAACATTTGTGGTGACGTGCCTTGTATTCCTTGGCTTATGTTTTCTTTAGGTATAGTTTCTTTCTCTGTCTTTTGTATTGAAAATGTCTCACATTTTTCTTCTTTTGTTGTAATGCATTGCCATTAATATCCATGCCAAATCTTTTTAGCTTTTTCATACTGTGAAATCCCTGTAGCTTTGTCTAGACCTTTTCCTTTCTTCTCCTTTAAGATGGGTAACTTTAACTCCCTTGACAATGCTTCTGAGAGTTAAATGTTTCCTCCAAGGAACAGTTGTTTCAGGCTGGTCTCTTAATGTCCTATCCACTTTTTCTGTAGTCTGCTTCCATGGAGAGAAGAAAGGACAATTCTGTGCCTGGATTCCCTTTCCCAGGTTTTGTTTCATCTGCTGTACCAAGATGAACTCTCCTAATTGTCAAATGTATTCAAGTCCCTTGATGTGTATCCTCCAATTTCAAATTTACTTCACTAATTCCATTAGCCTAAGAATCTTCACTTCTGTCAGAGAAATTCAGTTACATAACTTCCTCTGTTTTACACTTATGTTCCAGCATCTGTTTTCTCTAAGAGAGTCAAAATAAGGATACCCAATTAGTCTGCTTTCCCACATTAGGTAAAATTAGTGAAAATTCTCAGGGATTTGTGGAATCACCATTACAGTTTCTAAAGTGTAGGAATGGGGTGGGCCTTGTCATATTCCTCTCTAACATCTGTTCTTCCACATTATCACTTCTTTCTTTGGTTGCCACTTTTTGAAACTAGTTACATTGGTCTGTACCTCTTGTTTAGGTTTTGCTAGCTTTTTCTTATTAATTTTAAAATTTTATTTCTTATTGTATTTGCTGTTTTTCTCATTAATATTTGCTGGTTTTTCTTAAATGTTCTTTTAAATAAGAATCTGAGAAAAATTAGAGCAGGAATATTCTCTTAGGCAGTTTTTTTCCCTTCCATTTAAAACTGAAAATCTGAAAAAAAAAAAAAAAACAAAAAAAAAAAAACTGAAGATCTGAAGATTTGCTTTTATATGGTCCAAGTCTAGAATTATTAGGAAACGAGAAAATGACTTTGTGCCTTATGGCTGAGTGATTTTAAGAAAGTTTCATTGTAAATAAAACCTTCTGAACTGTTGTAAAGTATAAAGGTACATAATCTGTGAAAGCATGAAATTTGGTTCCCATAGAAATAGTGGATATCTAGATCACAAAAAAATTATATTAAAAGCTTAAGATTTTTCCAAGTGCACAGGTTTCATGTGTGCAAATAATGTCGGAAGTCTTATTTAAGGACAAAACCCCAAAAATGTATAATGTTCCCTTGGAATTATTTATATTTATTATTCATTACTATTTCATTTTGGTCTTATCCACTATATTACCAATATGAAAGTTTTAAAATATATTCATGTGGTATCATTTTTATCTTTTTATATAACCTAATACAACATTAATGTGAACAAATGGAAAATATTTGCCACTTAATCATATAAATTAGAAATGAAAATGACATATTGATCATCTTGTCCAGCCTCCTCCATTTTTTCTAAATATATGTTTTGTTTTTAACTAAAAGTCATGGTTTTGCTATGAAACAAAAAAACATTGATTTGGTTTAATGCTGAAAGTTTAAATAAAAATTCAACCCTAATGGGAAAATACAAAGTCCTATTTTAAGTTTATGATCTTCAGCTAATTCTATGCAGTATTACATTTTATCTTCCTAGCAATCATGTGTACATGCTATCATTTTTTTTCAGTGAGAAAGTGCTGTGTATGAGTTACAAGTTATTTCAATGTCACCTAAAGCCTGACTCAGTAGAACTTCTGGCAGGAAGAGAGTAAGGTCTAAGTGTGTTTGCCAGTTATGATGCTATGCCCAATAATGAATTGTACTTCTCTGTAATTAATCTGTAGGATTAATATTCCTAAGCAGTGTGTTAACAACCAAAAATATGTAGCTTTTTAACTTCTCTCTCACATTGTTTATCAGTTTCTATTCTGTTTCAACATACCCAGAAAACCACAAATTTGTTAATATTGAAGCTTCACTGAGGTAATAAAAGTCTCTGAAATTGTGAATACACATTATTTGTAAATAGAAAGTCAGAATTAAGAATCTAGATGTTCAAAATAATATATATGTCCATCTAACACAGAAGCAAAAACAGGCAAGAAATCATTGGTGATATATATCATTTAGGCAGTGAATATGCATGGAATATAGTCACCAAAGAAGAAACGGACAAGGATTGAAACAAATGATGTTAAAATAAATCTGTAGGTAAAGAAATAATGGATGTAATAAAAAGTATTGCCCTAAACTGGATGCAATCTGGTAGGAAACTGATGTGCTATGACTTTTATCTTAAAATTACCTGTGTTCTAGTATAATAATAGCTTTAAAAGATTAAAGATTATGTTTTTGGCTTATAAATTGGCTTACTGGGAAAAATTTTACTCTTCATATATAAAAGATACACAAAGAGAAGAAACGTTTTATGAATTGGTCTCCTAAATAGTAAATAAATTGCTTACTTTCATTGTTCAATAATCCTTGATGTTTCTGCATGCTGTGCACTGGGGAAGTATGTAAACATTTTAATATTATGGAAAATCCTAGTTTTTCTTTAAAATATTGGCAACATTTTGAGTCAAAAACATGATAAAACATCATAATCTATTTCTAAATGCTTTGCATTTTAATATGGTTAAAGTTAAGGCAGTAAGTAATTTCAGAGATTTTCCCTTGAGCTACATAGTTCTTTTCATATGTAATTATTCTCTGAATGCATTAGATAATGCTATGGTTCCCACAGCTGTATACACATCTATAAATCATTAATGAGGCAGTTAACTGAAACAAAACTATAAAAGATTTGCATTGCCTGGCAGAGCCCTGCTTTAATTTACTTCTAGTTATTTACAATTAATTTTTCCTTTTGGAATAATGATTGCAAGTAATTTAGGATCCCTTTATTCATACAGAAATTAGAAGTTGTCTGTTCATCAAAAGTTTTTTATTTATTTTTTCCTATGTAACAGAGACTCTTAAGTGACCACTATGGGGCCTGAGGAAATTATTCTTTACTAGATTAAACCTCATCCCACTTTCCATTCCTACCCTGCATATTTGCCTCTCTCAAACCTAAAAAGGCAGGGATATTTTGGAGAGTCCAGAAATGGAAAAAAAAAAAAAAAAAAAAAAAAAAAAAAAAAAAAAAAAAAAAAAAAAACACTTTTGCCCAAAAATGGGGTAAGGATAATGAGCCCAGTGATAGAAATTTGGGGGAGTATATTTACTGATTATGCTTTGAAGGACTATGTTTTTTATTGTTTCTTAATTCATGAAAAGGATTCAGTGTTAAAAGTGAAAACCAAATAAAAGTTTTGAATGTATCTAATGTAAGTATAAATGAAACATACTACTTATGTGATAACAAAAGATGTCTATAAAAGAATTACCTTTCAAGTATAGAATAAAAATGCTTTGACATTTATCAACTCATTTTACTTTACTCTACCTGTCATATTGTAATGGTAATATTCATATGCCACACTTTCATATTTTCATTTCTCTACAGATCATCGTCCCCCAAACACTGATATGCAATAGTCTATTGATGCCAAAAGGATTATTCTTCTCTTGCTTTACACCCAGCAATGACAGAAACATCATGGAGAATGAAAGAGAGAAGAGTGAAGAGAGCTAATTATCACTGACAGATAAATACTTAAGGAAGTTATCCAAATAAGCAAAACTCTCATTGTGGTTTTAATATAAATTTTGAAAACAATGATTTTCTTTTTAAAGTTTCTTCTTAATGACTATCACTATGAATGAAATCTGCTTCCCAAATTTCCAGGCACTTAAAGTGAACTAGTCTGTCATTTGGCCAACAATATGGTGATTCCCACTTTACTGTCCTCAGCAGCTCAGGGAATTCTCTTAGGAAATCAGATTAGTTGGGCTGCCTCATCCTGTAAATTCAAGTGTAACATCCAAACTTTTAGAGGTTAACTGGAGGCCATCACAGATGCAAAGGATTTCCTAAAATGGAGAGATGAACTACTTTCCTTCATAAACAAAGGCTTTCAACCACCATCATGAATATCTGGGTAGTGACTTTGTGGGTTTCTTTTCTTTGGTATAATTTGCAATTCAGTTAACAGAAGAATAAACATTTGGAACAATAGTAATTTTCTTTGACTGGAAAAATATTAAAAAACATCACTTTAATCGGGGCTGCTTTAGAAAAATAAAAGTGAAATAAATGATCTTTGTCATTATTTCCCTCAAATTTCCCATTTTGTACCCTTCACTTGGACTCAATAGTGACTCTGCCCTCATTATCTGCACACTTGTTTCCTTGTAAACTTTTCCCCATAATTTTTCTTTTACTAAGAGTAACAGCTAAAATTATTACACTTTTTCATGGTAATATTATTTTAACAGAGACTGATGTACTAAACATTCTTTCCTTAACCTCATTCATCCTTAACTCATTCCTGCTCCTTGACTGCATTCCTTAATAAAGTAGTAGCCCATATGTTTTTGACTCAAGCTCTATTTCATAAAGGGCACAAGCTAAGGAAAAAATTCTACTAATATTAAGATATATTTAAAATACCAAATTATTTTAGTTTTGTTTCTTATGTGGAATTAAAAGTATAAACAATCAAATCTTTCTTAATCTGGATGAAAACTAAATTATTCTACCTGAGGACACTGTATATCCAGAAGCTCCTAACACATAATAGGTGTCCCATAAATATTTGTGAAAGTAATGGATAAATATCAACCTTTTAGATTTGGAGCTTGCCATCTATCTGTACAGTGATTCATTCATTCAATCCACAAAAATAGGTTCCAAGTACTGTTCCAAATGGTGGGGATTTAGCAGTTAATAATAACACACAAAATTCCTGCCCTCATGAAGCTTAAATGTCTGTAACATAAATATAAACTAAACGAAGACATATAATGTCAGCTAGTCATATGAACGAAATAAAGCAATGTTAAGAAATTGATAGGGGCAATGTTCTATTTTATAAAACGTAGTCAGTGAAGGTCTTTCTGATAAAGTAATATTTGAGCAGAGTCCTGAAAAGGTGAAGAGTGAGACACGTATATATCTGAGGTCAGAGATTTTTAGAAAGAAGGAGGAAAAACCGTGAAGGTATTGCAAGAAAGAACTGCAAGAAGACTGGTGTGCTAGAGTGAAGTGAATAGTGGTAACAACTAATGACATCAAAGAAATAAGGATCCAGTGTGCATCAGAATGTTATAGGCCATAGAAAGGACATAAGTTTTGTTCCACATGAGATGGGAAGATTTTGGATGGGTTGGAATAGAGAAATGACATGCTCTGACTTATGTTTTTTAAAAATTACTCTGGTTGAGTATTTAAATGTATTTAAATAAAATATTTTCTGTTGGTTAAGCATGTGGACTGAGCTCAAATCCCATTTCTGCCACTTATTAGTCATGTGATATTGGAAAAGTCAAACTATATGGGCCCTATGCTTTTTCATCTGTGAAATGAAGATATAATAGCACTTACATGATAGCTTATTATAAGGAGTTAATATAAATAAAGTACTTGGAACAGCACAATGTGAGTGCTAGCTTTTATTCTTTCTAATTAACTACATAATGTGAACATCTTTTGAAACCAATGGACTTTCTTGCAACATTTTAATAGGTTCATACTACTTCTTTATGCCGATACACAACAATTTATTTAAACTATGACTTACTCCTGGACCTTTGGGTGGTTTCCAACTTTCTTTTTTGTTTTTCTAATAGATCTTTATTGGAGTATAATTGCTTCACAATACTGTTAGTTTCTGTGTACAACAAAGTGAATCAGCCATGTGCATACATATATCCCCATATCCCCTCCTTCTTGAGCCTCCCTCCCATCCTCCCTATCCCACCCCTCTAAGTCATCGCAAAGCACCTAGCTTATCTCCCTGTGCTATGTTGCTGCTTCCCACTAGCTATTTTACATTTGGTAATGTAGTGTATATATGTTGATGCTACTATCATTTTGTGCCAGCATCCCCCTCCCCCACCATGTCCTCAGGTCCATTCTCTATGTCTACGTCTTTTATTACTGTCCTGCAACTAAGTTCATCAGTACCTTTTTTTTTTAGATTCTATATATGTGCATTGGCATACAGTATTTGTTTTTCTCTTTCTGACTTATTTCACTCTGTGTGACAGACTCTAGGTCCATCCACCTCACTACAAATAACTCAATTTTGTTTATTTTTATGGCTGAGTAATATTCCATTGTATATATGTGCCACATCTTCTTTATCCATTCAGCGGTCAATAGACATTTAGGTTTCTTCCATGTCCTGGCTATTGCAAATAGTGCTGCGATGAACATTGTGGTACATTTCTCTCTTTGAATTATGGTTTTTGCAGGGTATATGCCCAGTAGTGGGATTGCTGGGTCATATGGTAGTTCTGTTTTTAGCTTTTTAAGGAACCTCGATACTGTTTTCCATAGTGGTTGCATCAATTTACATTCCCACCAACAGTGCAGGAGGGTTCCCTTTTCTCCACACCCTTTCCAGCATTTATTGTTTCTAGACTTTTTGATGATGACCATTCTGACTGGTGTGAGGTGATACCTCATTGTAGTTTTGACTTGCATTTCTCTAATAATTAGTGATTTTGAGCATCTTTTCATGTGCCTCTTGGCCATCTGTATGTCTTCTTTGGTGAAATGTCTATTTAGGTCTTCTACCCATTTTTGAATTTTTTTTTTTTTTTGATATTGAGATCCATGAGCTGCTTGTATATTTTAGAGATTAATCCTTTGTCTATTGTTTCATTAGAAAATATTTTCCCCATTCTGAGCATTGTCTTTTCATCTTGTTTATGGCTTCCTTTGCTGTGCAAAAGCATTTGAGTTTGATTAGGTCCCATTTGTTTATTTTTTTCTTTAATTTTCATTACTCTAGGAGATGGGTCAAAAAAAGATATTGCTGCAATTTATGTCAAAGAATATCTTTCCTATTGTGTCCTCTAGAAGTTTTATAGTGTCTGGTCTTACATTTAGGTCTTTAATCCATTTGGGGTTTATTTTTGTGTATGGAGTTAGGTAGTATTCTAATTTCATTATTGTACATGTAGCTGTCCAATTTTTCAACTTTTCAATACACTTGCAGTGCATAAAATAAATTATTTTGCTCACTAACTATTATATAGTCATACTAGCCTCCTCAATGTTCCTTAAACAGGCCGCACTGTTTCTTGCCTTGGATAGGGTGATCACATAAGGTATTGTCCAAGCCATGTTGCTAATGAGATTGAAGGAAAGTGAAAATGAGTACTATTAATGAATATACTAAGGTAACAGATAACCTGACAAGAGTAGGACAATTTGTCTTGCTACTTCTAAAGCATTTGCATTGTTTTTTTTTTTTTTTTTTCTCCCTTTTCTGGCGTTATATAGCCTCATATATCTGTATGACTCACCATCTCATTTCCTTCAAATATATGTTAAATCTTCACCTCATTGAAGATGTCTTTCCTAACCACCTACAGACAACAGCCTAACCCTAACAAAAGCATATACTACTTTATTTTTCTTCAAACTCTATTGCTGCATAATATATTTTTATGTGCTTTTTGTTGTTATCTATCTTCTCTTACTAAAATAAAAACCATCTGTAATAGAGTCATTGTTTTATTCATTGCTATAACCCTAGTAATTAGAATAGTATTTGGCACATAGCAGGGACTCAATGAACATCAGATAAACAAATAAGTGAATGATTGAAGGAATAAAATTTTTCCTAACTCTTCACCAGCCCAGAAACTTAATTCATGCAACTGGATTAGGATATTTAACATTAAAATATAACTTTAAGATAGTTTCAGTTTGGGGTAAGATGGAATAAACACACACTACCTTACTCTCCCATTGAAAGCAGCTATAACAAAATGCATGACCCAGCTATTAGAGAATGCTTAAAAGTGAATAGCAACAGGCAGTTAAGGGAAATACACCAGCATATGAAGAATCACTAACTGGCAGTGAGTTTACCTTTTCTTCCCTACAGTATCCCCTGGTCTAAATTCATGCAATACATAATCTATAAGTGAACACAGAGGTAAAATAATTCAGGGTAAACTTGTCTCTAAGAGTGAGAAAGTGAACTTCTGAGGCTCAGAGAGAGGAAACAAGATCGCCTTCGTTTTTCTCTCCTTTTTCTCTTTTCTCTTGTGCCCCAGCCCCAGGCTATACCAAGCAGCAGCGATAGTAGCCAGCAATGGGAGCTTAACAGAGCCAAAATTCTTAAGATAAGAAATATTCTTCTACATTAGGTGGAGCTGCAGCAAGAGAGCAAAGTCAAGCATTGTTTTCCCCCCCTTCTCTCTCTCATTTCTCCCATTCTTGAACTATGATTTCAGAAGTGAGTGGTTTCTGGCCACATGACTATAAAGTAGAACCCCAGGGAAATGAAAATTCTTGGAAGATAGTGTAAAAGGAAAAGTTCAGAAAAGCAAACTTACAAATCTGTTTGTAAGCTCCTGAGTTCACCCATGACCTGAGCATTTCAAATCTAAATTAGCATAACAAAACTTTTGAAAACTGAGCTAACATAGATCTCCACTTAAGCCCTAGACTGACCACTGGGTGACAGACATGCAGGACAAATCCAAATCACACTGTAAAGGCTTTGACAAAAGAACTGACACTGACACCACAGCCCATGAAAGGCAGTTTGTAACTTGCAGCCTGAATGAAACAGATCAATTTCCTTTTAAACCAGTAATATCAACTTGCTCCACAGAATTTAAACAAGACCCAGAGCAACAAAAGGTATTGTTCAAAATGTCCATGATACAGTTCAAAACTACTTGGCATATGAAGAACCACAAAAATATCAGTTTCCATGAGAAAATAATGAAACACCAATGAGATAAAACAGATGTTGAAATTGTCTGACCAAGACTTTAATTCAATTATTATATAAAAGTTTGAATAAGTAATCATGAACACTCTACAAACAAATGGTAAAGCAGAAAATTTCAAGAAAAAATAGAAGATATAATGAAGAACTTAATGGAAATTTTAGAATTGAAAAATACAATAACTAAAAATGACACTAGATGGACTTAATGACAGAATATATATGAGGAAAGAGTAAGGGTACTTGAAGATAAGTAAGTCAATAGAACATATCCTATCTGAACAACACAGCAAAAATTGTGAAAATAGAAACAGAGGTTCAGAAAATCTGTGGAGCACCAACAAAATGTCTAATGATTGTGTTATTGGATTCCTAGAAAGGGAGGAGAAAGAGTACACTGCTGAAAAGACATCTGAAGAAAAAAAATGGCTGATAAAATATTGCTTGATTAAATACATAATTCTACAGATTAAAAAAGCTAAGCAAATTACAAAGAGGATAATCTCCCCCACAAAACAAAAGTCCTTGCCTAGATGGATCATAACCAAATTACTGAAAACAAAAGTCAGAGAATAACTTATGTGGGAATGATGATATGAATGACAGAAAAGTTTTCACCTAAAATCAGAGACCATAAGAAAGAGGTGAAACATTTTTAAACTGAGGATGATGATGAAAGAAAATAACTGTCAACTCAAAATTCTACCTCAAACGAAAACAATCTTCAGGAATAAAAGTGAGACAAAAAGAATTTCAAATGAAAGAAAACTAGCAGAATTTGTTGCCAGCAGACCAGCTCTAAAGAAATTACTAAAGAAATTTCTTCAGACAGAAAAATTAATGATTCCAGAAGGAAACTTGGAACATCAGAAATTAAAGAAGAACAAACAGAATGTTAAATATCTAGGTAAATATAATAGATTTTCTTATCTTGACTTCTTTAAAATAGATTTTTAGTTACAAGCCAAAATTATAACACTATCTAATGGAGTTTTCAAGTATGTAGATAATATATAAAATAACTACAACATAAGGGGAGAGTATAAAGGACACTATATGATGTAAGTCTCCTATAGTGCAATTGAAGTGGTAAAATATTGTTTCAAATTAGACTATAAAAATTAAGCATATATATAATATTTATACATTTAATACTAAACAGCCACTAAAAAATTATGCAGAGATATAGACAAAAACACCACAGATAAGTAAAAATTCAATATTAAAGAAAGTATTCAAATAAACCAAGGGAGGAAGAAAAGAAGGAAAGGGAACAAAGAGAAAACACATAGTAAAATGGTAAACCTAAATCTAAACATATAAAGTTTCATTAAGTTAAAATCATCTAAACAAATCAATTCAATTACCGAGATTACCAGATGAATAAATATGACCCAACTATATGTTCTCCACAATAAATGCACTTGAAATATAATATAGAAAGATTAAAATTAAAAGGGTGGGAAAAGGTATACTATACACACATTCATCAAAAAATATGGGGTGGTTATATTAATATCAGAAAACGTAAATTTTAAAGCATAGAAAATTACCAGGGTTAATGAGGGACATTACAAAATGATGAGTCAATTCTACAAGAAGATATAACAAACCTACATGTGTACTCACCTAAAAATAAAGCTTCAAATTACATGATTTTTTTTACAATGCTGCAAAAGAAATTCAATGGGGAAAGTATGATCTTTTCAACAAATGCTGAAAACAGAGAACTTTGATCTAAACTCCACACTTTATTTAAAAATTAATTCAAGATAGACTGTAGATCTAAATGTAATGCATAAAATTAAAAAAACTTTTAGAATAAACCACAGGAGAAAAATTTTGTGACATAAAAATCACCATCTCTGGAAGAAAAAACTGATAATGTGGATTTCAAAAAACTTAAGAATTTTGCTCTGCAAAATACACAGTAAAAAGAAAAGACAAATTGCTGGTATAGGAGAAAATTTTACAAAATGTATATCCAACAGAGGAAATCTATACAGAATATATAAAGAAGTATCAAAGTTCAACAAGAAAAGAAAGAATCCAATTAAAAATGGACAAAAAACTTGAATAAGTACTTCACCAAAGAGGATATAAGGATGACAAATAAGCACATGAAAAGATGTTCAATATTATTAGCCATTTATTAAAACCATAATCAGCATGATCAGATACCTCTACATTTTTATTAAAATGGTTAAAAGAAAACCGTTAATATCATTTGCCACTAAGGACACAGAATTACTAGAAAACTGATTCATTGTTGGTGGGAATGCAAAATGGTAAAGCCTCTGTAAAATAGTTTGGCAGTTTCTTATAAGTTAAACATTCATGGTAATTAGTCTATACCTTGGACTTATGCTTGAAGAAGCATAAGTTCACACACAAAAAAGCTGAATGATTATAGCAGCTTTATTCATATTTGCCCAAAACTTGAAACAACCCAAGTGTTCTTCCATACAATGGAATACCACTTAGAAAAAAAAGGAATGAACTACTGGTATAATGCAAAGTCTTGGTTGAATCTCAAAGGCATTATGCTGAGTTAAGGAAGCCATTCACCAAAAGCTACATATTGTATGACTCCAAGTATACAATGTACTTGTCAGTTTATTCCAGAGAAATAGAACCAATAAGATGTATTGGTCTGAAGTCTAAAGGACGGAGAACCAGAAGACCTAAAGATGCAGTTGCTGTTGGAAGGCTGGCAGGCTCAAGATGCAGATGTACTCATTTGAAGGAAATCAAGCAGGAAAATCCTTCTTTATTTGGAGGAGTATCATTCGTTTTCTTCTATTAAGACCTTCAACTGATTCGATGAGGTCTACTCACATTAAGGAGGGCGATCTGTCTTATTCAGTCTACTGATTTAAATATTAATCTCATGTAAAAACACCCTCACAGAAACATCCAAAATAATGTTTGACCAAATATAGACACTCCATGGCCCAGTCAAATTGATGCATAAAATTAACCATTATGTCTCTTGTCAATTTGGCACCCATATGCATCTCCTTCAATTTCCAAAACAGTATAATAAAAAGGTGATGATTCTGCCTAATAGGATACAACTATCCTGTGTACAACTGAAAACTTACTAACTCCTTCCCCAGAAGAAGAGGTAAAGTCCTTGAGTGATGTTTACTCTAGTTAATATTCCACAACTTAAATACAATAATGTAAAGTTAACAACATTTAAATATCATGACATAAAGTCTACACATTGTATGTTACATGATAGAGTGACAAGAGAGGGAAGAAAACAAAGATATTTGTATACACACACATACACAATTATATTCCTAAGGAAATAAGGAAGAAATACTCATGACAGTTACAGTCTTCATTTCTGTAAATGGTCACTTGTTCATAGCTGGTATTTACAAATACACCAGGTAGAGTGCTGATCACAATGAGAAATGATGCAATGGTGCCATATCATGATTCAGTGTTTGTCTCTGCTGCTGGCAGATAGGACATTAAGCAGTGGTCATAGACAGGTCAGCCTTAGTGAATGAAAGTCCATGTTGCTGAGCCAATGCATAAATCCTATCCCTGCTAAAGTAACCTCTGGAGACTTTGTTCATGAACCCATTGGGTAATGTCATGGGTGGCTAGAGAAAGAGGTTGACCAGTATCTACAGAATGGGTTATACTATCCATTTGATTATTAAAGTCTTCCTCTGTTAAGGTGATCCTCTGATGATCATTCACATGATACACAAATATCTTTTTTTTGCCCTTTCAGAGTTATCTATCTACATAACTCTTTCTCCAATTCCCTTATCTTAACTTTTCCAATAATGTTCCCTGCCAGTCCCTGACCATCCAGCCAAACCATTGGTGACAGCTCCTGAGCCAGTATAAAAGTGCACATCAGGACATTTCTCCTTCCAAGAAAAGTCAGCAACCAGGTGCATTGTATGGAAATTTTCCCAGAGGATTTCCCTTTACCATTATCCTTCAGGGATGACCCAGAAAGGAATCGGAGTGCTACAACTGTCCATTTATGGGGGCAGGGTGCCTGAATATCACACAGAATGATCTGTAAACTAGGCCTGGGTCTTCTCTTCCTCTTTGAACTAATCATAGGGAATTCCCCCATGAGACCATAGCTATAACTGGGAGAGATAAAGTAGTGTAGCAAGAGTGGGGACCATGAACATTTGGGCCAATTCTTCATATAACTTACTCGTGCCCTAAGGGCCAGCTGGGGCCTGACTATACATATAATTTCCACTTGATGATATATTGCTGCTGTTCATGGCCAAATTCATGACTTTGTAGGTCAAATAATAACCAGTACATGATGAGTAGCTCACATGGCTTGGTAAATTGATAACTCATAATTAAATATTCAGTCTCTCCTAAGGCCCAGTAGCAGGTCAAGAGCTCTATCTCAGAGGACAGTAGGGTTTTCTTAGAAAACCCTAAGGGTCTGTGGTGATTTACTTCTTGGGGCATTCAAAAGGTTGCAAAGAACACTCCTATCTGCCACTGACCCTTCAGACACCACTGAATCTGTTGGACCATATGGCCCAGGTGGCAGAACAGATTTATAGGCAGCCTGGACCTTTCAGACAACTTTCTTTTGTTCTAGGCCTCACTCAATATTTGTATCTCTTCAGGTCACTCAGTCAATGTGCTGGAGTAATATACCCAAATAGGAATATGTTGCCTCCAAAATTCAAAGGGGCCCATTAGGTGCTGTGTCTCTCTTTTGGTGGTAGGAGGAGCCAGATAAAGTAACTTATCCCTCACCTTAGAAGGGACATCTTGACATACACTACATCTCTGGACTTCTAGAAATTTCACTTAGGTAGAAAGACACTGAAGTTTTCTCAGATTTAATACCCACCCTCTGATGCACAAATGTCTTCACTGTAAGTCTAGAGGAGTTGCTACTTCTTGATCACTGGTCCTATGAGCATAATGTTATCAGTATAATGGACCAGTGATCTTGTGGAAGGGAAAGGAGATCAAGATCCCTGCAAAGTACATTAAGATGTAGATGTTGAGAGTTAAAATATTTCTTATTTATTTATTTATTTTTATCGAAGTATAGTTGATTCATAATATTATGTTAGTTTCAAGTGTACAGCAGAGTGATTCAGTGTTTCTGCAGTCAGTTTATAATCCATTATAGGTTATTACAAGATAATGTTTATAATATCCTGTGCTATACAGTATATCTTTGTTGTTTATCTATTTTATAAATAGTAGTTTGTATCTGTTAATCCCATAGCTTTAATTTGTTCATCCTCCCTTCCCTCTTCTCCTCTTTGGTAACCACAAGTTTGTTTTCTATATTTGTGAGTCTGTTTCTGCTTTGCATATATATTCATTTGCATTATTTTTTAGATTTCACATATAAGTAATATCATATGCTATTTGTCACTCCTGGTCTTACATTTCACTAAGCATAATATTCTCTAGGTCTATCCATGTTGCTGCAAATGGCAGTATCCCATTCATTTTTGTGACTGAGTAATATTACACTGTGTACATATACCATATCTTCTGAATCCAATCAACTGTTGATGAGTACTTGGGTGGCTTCCATGTATTGGCTATTGTAAATAGTGCTGCTATGAACATTGGGGTGCATATACCTTTTCAAATTAGTGTTTTATTTCCAGATATATACCCAGGAGTGGAATTGCTGGATCATATGGTAGTTCTAGTTTTAGTTTTTGAGGATCCTCCATACTGATTTGCATACCAGCTTCACCAATTTATTTTCCCTACCAACAGTGTCCAAGGGTTCCTTTTTCTCCACATCCTCACCAACATTTGTTATTTGCAGAAGTTTTGATGATAGTATTTCTGACAGGTGTGAGGTGATATCTCATTGCTGTTCTGATTTGCATTTCTCTAATAATTAGTGATGTTGAGAATCTTTTCATGTGCCTGTTAGCCATCTGTATGTCTTCTTTGAAAAAAATGTCTATTCTGGTCTTCTGCCCACTTTGTATTTTTATTTTTTTATATTGAGTTGTATGAGCTGTTTGCATATTTTGAATATAAACCCCTCGTTGCTCGCATCATTTGCAAATATTTTCTCCCAATCAGTAGGTTATCTTTTCATTTTGTGTATGGTTTTCTTTGCTGTGCAAAAGGTTTTAAATCTAATGAGGTTCCATTTGTTTATTTCTGCTCTAATTTCTTTTGTCTTAGGAGATGATCCAAGAAAATATTGCCATTATTTATGTCAAAATATTTTCTGCCTATGTTCTCTTATAGGAGTTTTATGATTTCAGGTCTTACATATAGGTGTTTAAACCATTTTGAGTTTATTTTGTATATGGTGTAAGGAGATGTTCTAGTCTCATTGTTTTACATCTAGCTGTCCAGTTTTCCCAGCACCACTTATGTAAGAGACCATCTTTTCTCCATTGTATATTCTTGCTCCCTTTGTCATAGATTAATTGACCATAGGTGTGTAAGTTTATTTCTGGGCTCTCTATTCTGTTCTATTGATCTATGTGTCTCTTTTCACGCCCATAGCACACTAATTTGATTACTTTAGCTTTGTAGTATAGTCTGAAGTCAGGGTGCATGATACTTCCAGCTTTGTTCTTTTTGCTCAAGATTGCTTTGGCAATTCTCGGTATTTTGTGGTTCCATATGAATTTTAGAATTTTTTTTTCTAGTTCTGTGAAAAATGTGATGGGTGTTTTGATAGAAATTACATTAAATCTCTAGATTATTTTGAGTAGCATGGCCATTTTAACAATACTAGTTCTTCTAATCCAAGAGCACAGGATATCTTTCCATTTATTTTTGGCATCTTCAATTTCTTTCATCAATGCTTTACAGTTTTCAGAATATAGATCTTTCACTTCCTTGGTTAAATTTATTCCTAGATATTTTATTCTTTTTGATGTGATTTCAAATGGGATTAAAAAAAATCCATTTATGTTATTTCAGTATCAGAAATGTGAGATTTCTGTATATTAATCTTGCATCCTGCTATCTTGCTGAATTCATTTATTTGTTCTAATAGTTTTTGAGTGGAGTCTTTAGGGTTCTCTATATAAAGTATCATGTCCTCTGCAAATAGTGACTTTTTTACCTGTTCCCTTCCAATTTGGATAATGTTTATTTTTCTTGTCTGATTGCTATGCCTAAGACTTCCAATACTATGTTAAAAAAATTGACAGGAGTGGCCATCCTTGTCTTTTTCCTGAACTTAGATGATAGGATTTTAGCTTTTTATGGAAGACTATGATGCTAGCTGTGGACTTGTCATAAATGGTCTTTGTTATGTTGAGATATGTTCCTTCTATACTCACTTTGATGAGAGTTTTTATCATAAATGGATGTTGAATTTTATCAAATGCTTTTTCTGTGTCTGTTGAGATGATCATCTGAGTTTTATCCTTCTTTTTGTTAATGTGTTGTCACGTTGATTGACTTCCAAATGTTGAACCATACTTGTGACCCTTGAATAAATCTAACTTGATCATGATGTATGATCATTTTTGTGTACTGTTGGATTCAGTTTGTTAATATTTTGCTGAGGATTTTTGCCTGTAATTTTCTTTTTTTGTAGTGTCTTTTTCTGGTTTTGGTATCAGGGCAATGGGTATCTTGTAGAATGAATTGGAGAGTATTCCATCCTCTTCAATTTTTTAAAATAATTTGAGAAGGCTAGCTATGAGTTTTTCTTTATATGTTTGGTAGAATTCCCTGTGAAGCAATACAGTCCTGGACTTTTGTTTGATGGAAAATGTTTTATTACAAACTCATTTTCACTTCTAGTGGTAGGTCTGTTCAAATTGGCTGTTTCTTCTTGATTTAGTCTTGGAAGATTTTATGTTTCTAGAAATTCATTCATTTGTTCTAGGTTTTCTAATTTGTTGGTACATAACTTCACAGTACTCATGATTTTTTGTATCTCTCTGGTATCTGTTGTTATTTCTCCTCTTTCATTTCTTATTTTGTTTATGTGAGCCTTTTCTCTTTTCTTCTTAGTGAGCCTGGCTATAGGTTTATCAATTTTGTTTATCTTTTCAAAAAACCAGCTTTTGGTTTCCTTGATATTTTCTATTACTTTGATAGTTGAAATGTTTGTGATATAGGGGAATAAATGTGTATTTCTGAACTTGTCAGCTGAAAGCAAAGTGTTTCTGGTGGTATTTCTTTATAGGAATGGAAAAAATGTATTTTGCAAATAAATAGCTGCATAACAGGTATCAGGCAATATATTAATTTGCTCAAGCAATAAGACCATATCTGGTAAGGTAGCTGCAATTGGAGTCACCACCTGGTTAAGCTTATGATAATTCACTGTGATTCATCAAGATTCATCTGTCTTCTGCACAGGCCACATAGTCCAATCAAATGGAGGTGTTGAGGGAATCATCACCTCTGCAGTTTTCAAGTCCTTGATGGTGGCACTAATGTCTGCAGTCTCTTCAGGAATGCAATATTGCTTTTATTTTAAATTTTCCTAGATATAGGAATTTATAATGGTTTTCACTTCACCTTTCCAAATGTATAACCATCACTCCATATGTCAGGAAACCAATATGGGGATTCTACCAGTTGTTAAATATGTCTATCTCTTTTTGTTATTTTTTTGAGGTATAGTTGATATACAATATTTTATAAGTTTTGGGTGTGGGAATCAATTGAGGAGTCATTCTCTGTTTTTATGAATCAAGTTAGACTTTTTCTCACTTTACACTTCCACTATGAAGATTAAGTAACGATTTAGTTGAATTTTCATCTGTTTCACTTTTAGGAACATCAAGATCAAGTAGCCAATGTCATATATCTCTACAAGCCAGATTATTCTGATTGTTGTTTTGACTCTGATATCCAATCAAACAAACTGTTATACCCCCTCCTAATCCCCTCTCCTGCAACATTAAACACAGGATCACAGTTCATTGGGCCCATGTTAATAACTTGGTTTTGATGCAGTTTTATGTCTTTTTCATTATTGTTCACATCCTTAATATCCACTCCCACACATAGTCCCCAGATTTCCATCCATATAAATTGGAAAATCATGTAGTTCTTTTGGAGTGCAGTGTACCTCCTTACGGATAATATTTTGTACCTCACTTTTCATAGCCTTCTTGTACTTGAATGTAGTTATAGTTCCAGAAACAAAGAAGGGTTTTGTGGATGGGATATGAGAAGAATCCTCATTGTTTTGAAAGGCAACTAACTCAGTGGAATCGGTTACAGTTTCCTCAGGAAAAGCAGGGCTAACCTCCTCAGGCAGGGGTGGAATAGCTGCTTCTACTGGCAGTGAAGATTGATCAGAATTTAGGGGTTCAGTGTCCTCAGCTCATCAGTATCTTTCCATAAATCCCAACTTTAGGGATCTTATTCCTTCCTAGTCAATGCCCTCACTTTAGTAGCATAAAACTTGAGGATGGAAATTAAATTCAAGTTATAATTTAACTACTCACAAGATGAGACTCTGGGTCTGGTTTTCAGCAATCTCAGAGCTATAGTTAGAGAAGATAAGGGTTTCTTTTGAGCAGATGTAGAAACTTTTATATCAGGTATGGGGTATTTGATCTAGAAATTATAATTCATGAGCTCAAACATTTCTTTCCTCACTTTATCCAGCACAATTAGGAGCAGACATCCAATCTTAATATATTCATAAATTTGAAAAAGATGTTACAAATTGTCAAATGCATGGTAACTTTGAAAATTGTTTTTTATTAGGAGCATCCAATTGTAATATTTTGTGTAACTCTATTGCCATATCATGCCACAGACTACCAGTGCTCTCTTCACTACTAAAAATAGTCATTAGTGCCTTTAAATCTAATCAAATTAGATAATATCAGAAATCAAAGAATAAAATCAGAAAACACATTTATATCTCTATCTCTCTATATCTATTTATCTATATCTATATACTTATATCTACCTATAGATATATCAAGATAGATAGATAGATAGATAGATAGATAGATAGATAGATAGATAGGTCTGTTGAGAGAGAGAGAGAGAGAGATTTAACTAAAGGAATTGGCTCACACAATTCGTGAAGGTGGCAAGTTCCAAATCTGCAGGGCAGGCTGGCAGGCTGCCAATTCTGGCAAGCATTGATGTTGCAGTCTTGAGTCCAAAGTGAGTCTCCAGGCAAAATTCCTTCTTTCTCAGGAGAACTTAGTCTTTTCTCTTAAAGCCTTCAATTTATTGGATGAGGTCCATCCACATTATTGGGGGTAATCTGCTTTACTTAAAGTCCACTGATTTAATATTAGTCATATCTAAAAAATACCTTCATGGCAACATCTATACTGGTGTTTGACCAAGCAGATGGATACTAGCATTTAACTAAATTGACACATAAAGCTAACCATCACATAGCTTTAGAAAAGAAGAACGGTATGACTAAGGAGAAGAATAAGTTTTAAAAAGTTAAAGTCACCAAAGCCTACCAATGCCTTTAAGCCTCAAGATTTAAAGGTCTTCAGGCTTCAATGATCCAGGTCCAAACTAAGAGATAGTTTCTTAGTGAGATATAGGTACTCCTTGAACAACTACAGCAATTACAATGTGTTACCTCCCACATATGAGCCACAAAATGACCCTAGAGGTTAAAACACCACCTTAATAGGGTTTTTTTTGGCAAGAGTGTAAGAGTTATTATTTTCTACAGAAATGTACAAAACTGTTCATTTATGAAATTATATGATGCCTGAGATTTACTTCAATATGAGACAGGTGTGGGAAGGAGTGAAGTGTAAATAAAAATTGATTAGTGATGTGTTGATAATTTTTGAGGTTGCATTATAGGTACATATGCTTTTTCATTACCATTGTCTTTACATTGGTAAGTGTTTGAAATTTTCCATATTTAATGGCCTCCCTCTCACCCTGCAAAGAAGAAAGTAAACTGCTTCTTACTACATGTCATTGCTAAACCTAACCTCTCTGCCAGAAATCTCTAACATCAAGCTCCCTTTAAATCATTAACTTCTAACTATGGTTTAAAGCTCAGGATTTGATACATATGTCACCTCCTTTAGTAAGCCTTCCCTGACATTATTCTATGCTAGGTTAAGTGTCTGTACTCTTTATTCCTACAAGACAATATTCCTTTTTATTTAGCTATTGATTTAGCATCCACCTTCCAATTCTGCCTGCTAAACTGTGAATTCCTTGAGGAGTGGGATTTATTATCTTGGTATGAAGCAAAGTACTCGGAACATGGTAGATACTCAAAGAGTTCTGAATAAAAGAATCAACACTCTGGGAATCTACACTGATGTAATTTTTATAATTGTATTATACAATTGTATTGTTATAAATATATTGTCATATATATAATTGCTAGGAATGCCAAAGGAAATAAAAATCAAAATGCCTGCCTTCAAAGAGTTTACAGCATAGTGAGGGATTACATGGATGTGAAAATATATAAATATATGTAATAATAATGAAATAAAAGCTAGTTGAAGATAATTAAGTTTTGGACGTGCTGAGTTAACAGAACTTACTGAAAACACAGAGAAATGTTCAATGTGTCATATTGTACATATGTATATATATTCTGTATTTGTAGGAATCAGTATTTTATTATATCACCTAGCCTAGCGCCTGACATTAGCATGATTGGTACACAGTCAAGATTGACAAGGTTTGGTAGGAACGTTTTGGTTTAAAGAGAACATTTCAGAGCAAGAAACACAATCTCAGGAGTGTAGGTGTGAGTGGAGTACTACAGTGTAGTGAGGTTTTCTTTAGTATAATTCCTTAGCTATTCTTGGTTTTTCTACCCTTCTTCATTTTTATTCCCTCAATCCCAAGTCAGTGTTTTGATGGTCTAGATTTGTTTTCCATTTTTATGTAAATAGCCTTCTTCCATGGCTTAACTTGGATCTAACAATTAATCTTCTGAATAATAAGTGATATTTAGTTTCCCTGGTATATTTTCTTGTCTTGTCTGTATTTTCACTATGTATATACATTTATTTTCCAAGTAAAAATGCAAATAATTTAAAATAACAACAACCATAAAGGGCAATTTCTAACAACATGACTTGAGATGTTTTGGAACTGAGAAATAGGTTTATATAGCAGTGCTCCTGTCATGCTATTTAGACAACTGCTTACTTTCTCAACATATGGAACACTGGAAACAAACTTCATCTATATCACATTTTAACCTCAGGCTAAGTCAGCCGTGATTAGTAACGGATGCCAGATCTTGTAATTCTGAGTCACATTTTTAGCGTTGATGCCTTAAAAGGAAAACATTGTATAAGAGGTTTAGAAAAACTTAATTGTGAAAAGTACATTTCCTTTCCTAAATAAAGTCAATTTCATTGTGTGGTCTTAGTTAATATGTAAATGATAATTATATATATCTATAGATATCTCAAAAAATTAGTTAAAAAGCATATAATTTTGCTGTACATATATATATTCTATCTTGATCAATAGACACAATTCCTCACAAGAGTGTTTTCAAGATTCAGAGAATTATTTATAATCAAAAGGTACTGACTGATTATCAGATATCATAACTTAAAAAAAATTAATTCCTGGAATTTTATCAGGTAAGTACCTTCACATGTCTATAATATTTTTGTGACCCTGGCAAACTTAGATTATATTCTTTTCAAATATTTGAAAGCCAAATATTCTTTAGCTCCCCGTCAAAGTGGGTGCAGCCAAAGGAAGCTAAGGTTCTTTACCTGTCAGAATATGAATTATTATCTATTATATGTCATTTGTGGTATATGAAGTACTTTGAAGAATAAATATATATGATTTCAGTCCCCAGGAATCACGAGGAATGAACCTTCTCATAAGGCTATCTTACTTATAAGATATATCTTACTGTGTAAGGTATTTAAATACCTTAAAATATTTTTCTTACAAAAAAACATTTGGGCAATCCCATTAAAACCATGAGAAACATCACAAAGTGAACTAATACAACGTCATTAAGAGAAAAGTCTACCTATATTAGGTTTCATATAGGTATATCAAAATAAAATTATAGAAGTGTGCCATTTGATATGGCCCACTACAAATATTTTGTCAATCAGGCAATTATGTGTGAACTACAAAGGAAGACACAGCTCTAGAGAGTTAACTTTAAGTAGAAGCTTTCCTCAAAATGTTAATATAGTGTTCTTATAATGTACAAAGCATGTGAAATCATTCCTTTTATTTTAAAACAAAAGGATTAGAGAAGTAAAGCTTTCTGAAAAATTAAGGCACTGTGCCAATAAGACTTAACTCAGTAGGATAAGTTTAATATTATTTAGATGGATGTGTGTAGTAAAATACACTCATGGATGTGTGAGTAAAATTGAACTATTTACTTAAAATCATATACACTATTTGAAAAACAGTCTTTCTTGAAATTTTCATTTTGTACAAAAGCATGTCCCTCTTTATTTGTAAAAATATGAGTGTTTATTATTGAACAGAGAGAGGCTGAAAATAAATCTCAGAAGAAGAAATATCATCCCTTTAAATTAAGAAAATTACGATATATCAAAGGCAGTTTATAACATCAAGCCACATAAGTCACGACTTTAGTTTTATTCTTCTTAATTGAGTGCCTGCAGGGAAAAAATCCCAGACCCACTAAATGAGTATGAAGTTAATTTTCTTTAGAGATTAAACAGGTACAGAGAAAGGGTTCTCTACTGACAGATACTTTACATCCCAAGTACTAAATTACCATAGTAAAAAGACTGAAAGTAACATTGGAGAGACAAAATCCTGCTTCATCATTTCTGAGACAACTTGGAGAAAGCCAAATCAAGAATGGGGCTGCTTAATACAGAGAAAGACAGATATAGTGTAATATCACATACATCTGGAATTTGTAAAAGCTGAACTCACAGAAACAGAAAGAACATAGTTACCAGGGGCAGGAATGGGGTGGAAATTGAGGAGATGTTGGTCAAAAGGTAAAAATTTGCAACTAGAAAATGAATAAATTCTGAAGATCTAACACACAGTGTTATGATTATACTCAATAATACTGTATGATATATTTAAAAATTGCTAGGAGACTAGATATAAATATTATCACCACCAAAAGAAATGATAATTATGTGACATGATAGAGATGATAAGTAGTGCTACAGAGGTAATCACATCACATTATATAAATTTATCTAATCAACTGGTTGTACGCCTTAAACTTAAACATTATATATCAATTACATCTCACTTAAAAACACACAAATGTAATAAAATGGTTATAAGAGTAATAAAAAGAATCAGGCTTCCTATTAAAATCTATGAACTTCAAGTCTTTATAACTCATCTCGAAATCAAACTCAAGATTACTTCATTTTAATTCTTGATACTTTTACTACCAAATGAATAAGCATACCTCAGTCTCCTCAGAACAAATGAATCAGCCATGGAGTAAAGTAGTTTCACCTTGAAGTCAAATGTTGTAACAATAGTGGCATACAAAAGAGGAGCTCCAAATTCAATGAACAATTTAGAAATGAAACATCTGTAAATGACATTATCTTATAAGTTGAAATTAAGTCATTGAGAAATACCTATTGAGCATCTACTTTATATTAGAAGGTAAATTAACCCACAATTATCTTTTGAAAACCTACAATGATTAGGATATATACTGAGAAGTACACAAAAGACGTAAGTGATATGTTCTCTGAAGAAATGTTGATCTTGATGGTGACACACTAATTTAACTAGTGAGTAAGATCTGGCTAAACTGATGCAAACAAATGTGATAGGAAGATAAAAGGTGTGTCTTCCACTAAGACTGTACATTTAATTGTTTGAGCTTCACTTTCCTAGAGTTAAATTCTGCATTTTTTGGAATTATATTTTATTTATTTTTTATACACCAGGTTCTTATTAGTTATCCATTTAATACATATTAGTGAATATATGTCAATCTCAATCTCCCAATTCATCACAGCACCAACACCACCCCCCGCTGCTTTCCCCCCTTGGTGTCCATACGTTTCTTCTCTACATCTGTGTCTCAATTTCTGCCCTGCAAACTGGTTAATCAGTACCATTTTTCTAGGTTCCACATATATGCATTAATATATGATATTTGTTTTTCTCTTTCTGACTTACTTCACTCTGTATGACAGTCTCTAGATTCATCCATGTATCAACAAATGACCCAATTTTTATCCTTTTTATGGTTGACTAATATTCCATTGTATATATGTACCACAACTATTTTATACATTCTTCTGTCAATGGACATTTAGGTTGTTCCATGACCTGGCTATTGTAAATAGTGCTGCAATGAACGTTGGGATGCATGTGTCTGTTTGAATTATGGTTTACTCTGGGTATATGCCCAGTAGTGGGATTTCTGGGTCATGTGGTAATTCTATTTTTAGTTCTTTAAGGAAACTATATACTGTTCTCCATAGTGGCTGTATCAATTTACACATTCCCAACAACAGTGCAAGAGGGTTACCTTTTCTCCACCCCCTCTCCAGCATTTGTTGTTTGTAGATTTTCTAACTGGTGTGAGGTGACAGCTCATTGTAGTTTTGATTTCCATTTCTCTAATAATTAGTGATGTTGAGCAGCTTTTCATGTGCTTTTCACCACCTGTATGTCTTATTTAGAGAAATGTCTATTTTGGTCTTCTGCCCATTTTTGGATTCAGTTGTTCTGTTTTTAGTATTGAGCTGCATGAGCTGTTTATATATTTTGGAGATTAATCCTTTGTCTGTTGATGTGTTTTCAAAAATTTTCTCAATCTAAGGGTTGTCTTTTCATCTTGTTTGTAGTTTCCTTTGCTTTGCAAAAGCTTTTACATTTCATTAGGTCACATTTGTTTATTTTTGTTTTTATTTCCATTACTCTAGGAGGTGGATCAAAAAAGATCTTGCTATGATTTATGTAAAAGAGTGTTCTTCCTATGTCTTCCTATAAGAGTTTTATAGTGTCTGGTTTTACATTAAGGTCTCTAATCCATTTTGAGTTTATTTTTGTGAATGGTGTTAGGGAGTGTTCTAATTTCATTCATTTACATGAAGCTGTCCAGTTTTCCCAGCACCACATATTGAAGAGACAGTCTTTTCTCCATTGTATATCCTTGCCTCCTTTGTCATAGATTAGTTGACCATAGGTGCGTTGGCTTATCTCTGGGCTTTCTATCTTGTTCCATTGATCTCTATCTCTGTTTTTGTGCCAGTACCAAATTGTCTTGATTACTGTAGCTTTGTAGTATAGTCTGAAGTCAGGGAGTCTGATTCCTCCAGCTCTGTTTATATCCCCCAAGACTGCTTTGGCTTTTCGGCATCTTTTGTGTCTCCATACAAATTTTAAGATTTTTGGTTCCAGTTCTGTAAAAAATGCCATTGGTAATTTGACAGGGATTGCATTGAATCTGTAGATTGCTTTGGGTAGTAGAGTCATTTTCACAATGCTGATTCTTCCCATCCAAAAACATGGTATATCTCTTCATCTGTTTGTATCATCTTTGATTTCTTTCATCACTGTCTTATAGTTTTCTGCATACAGGTCTTTTGTCTCCCTAAGGAGGTTTATTCCTAGGTATTTTATTCTTTTTGTTGCAATGGGAGTGTTTCCTTAATTTCTGTTTCAGATTTTTCATCATTAGTGTATAGGAATGCAAGAGATTTCTGTGCATTAATATTGTATCCTGATACTTTACAAAATTCATTGATTAGCTCTAGTAGTTTTCTGGTGGCATCTTTAGGATTCTGTATGTATAGTATCATGTCATCTGCAAAGAGTGACAGTTTTACTTCTTCTTTTCCAATTTGTATTCCTTTTATTCCTCTGATTGCCATGGCTAGGACTTCCAAAACTATGTTGAATAATATTGGTGAGAGTGGACATCCTTGTCTTATTCCTGATCTTAGAGGAAATGCTTTCATTTTTTCACCATTGAGAATGATGTTTCTGTGGTTTTATCATATATGGCCTTTATTATGTTGAGGTTGCTTCCCTCTCTGCCCACTTTCTGGGGAGTTGTTTTCGTAAATGGGTGTTGAAATTTGTCAAAAGCTTTTTCGGTATCTATTGAGATGATCATATGGATTTTATTTCTCAGTTTGTTAAAATGATGTATCACATTGATTGATCTGCATATATTCAAGAATCCTTGCATCCCTGGGATAAATCCCACTTAATATGGTGTATGATCCTCTAAATGTGCTGTTGGATGCTGTTTGCTAGCATTTTGTTGAGGATTTTTGCATCTGTATTCATCAGTGATATTGGTCTGTAATTTTTTTTTTGTAATATCTTTTTCTGGTTTTGGCATTAGGGTGATGGTGGCCTCATAGAATGAGTTTGGGAGTGTTCTTTCCTCTGCAATTTTTGGAAGAGTTTGAGAAGGATTGGGTGTTAGCTCTTCTCTAAATGTTTGATAGAATTCACCTGTGAAGTCATTTGGTCCTGGACTTTTTTGTTGTAAGATTTTTAATCACAGTTTCAATTTCATTACTTGTGATTGGTCTGTTCATATTTTGTATTTCTTCCTGGTTCAGTATTGGAATATTATAAATTTTTAGAATTTGTCTATTTCTTCCAGGTTGTCCTTTTTATTGTCATAGAGTTGCTTGTAGTAGTCTCTTAGGATGCTTTGTATTCCTGAGGTGTCTGTTGTAACTTCTCATTTCTCATTTCTAATTTTACTGATTTGAGTCATCTCCCTCTCTTTCTTGATGAGTCTGACTAATGGCTTATCAATTTTGTTTATCTTCTAAAAGAACCAGCTTTTAGTTTTATTGATCTTTGCTACTGTTTTCTTTGTTTCTATTTAATTTATTTCTGTTATTATCATTATGATTTCTTTCCTTCTACTAACTTTGGGTTTGTTTGTTCTTCTTTCTCTAGTTCCTTTAGGTGTAATGTTAGGTTGTTTATTTGAGATGTTTCTTTTTTCTTGAGGTAGGCTTGTATTGCTATAAACTTCCCGCTTAGAACTGCTTTTACTACATCCCATAGGTTTGGATCATCGTGTTTTCATTGTCATTTGTCTCTAGGTATTTTTTGATTTCCTCTTTGATTTTTTAGTGATGTCTTGGTTCTTTAGTAACGTCTTGTTTAGACTCCATGTGTTTCTGTTTTTTACATTTTTTTCCCTGTAATTGATTTCCAATCTCATAGTGTTGTGGTCAGAAATGATGCTTGATCTGATTTCAATTTTCTTAAATTTACTGAGGTTTGATTTGTGACCCAAGATGTGATCTCCTGGAGTGTTCTGTGTGTACTTGAGAAGAATGTGGAATCTATTGCTTTTGGAAGGAATATAGTATAAATATCAAATATAACTATCTGGTCTATTGTGTCATTTAAAGCTTGTGTTTCCTTAGTAATTTTCTGTTTGGATGATATGTCCATTGGTGTAAGTGGTGTTAAACTCCCCCACTATTATTGTGTTACTGTCAATTTTCTCTTTTATAGCTGTTAGCAGTTACCTCATGTATTGAGGTGCTCCTATGTTGGGACCATATATATTTATAATTGTTATATCTTCTTCTTGGATTGATCCCTTGATCATTACATAGTGTCCTTCCTTGTCTCTTTTAACACTTTTTTATTTTAAAGTCTATTTTGTCTGATATAAGTATTGCTACTCCAGCTTTCTCTTCACTTACATTTGCATGGAATATCTTTTCCCATCCCCTCACTTTCAGTCTGTATATGTCCCTAGGTCTAAAATGGGTCTCTTGTAGACAGCATATATATGGGTCTTGTTTTTGTATCCATTCAGCAATCCTGTGTCTTTTGGTTGGAGCATTTAATCTGTTCATGTTTAAGGTAATTATTGATATGTATTTTCCTGTTACCATTTTCTTAATTGTTTTAGGTTTGTTTTTGTAAGTCCTTTCCTTTCATTTTTTTTTCTTTTAACATCTTTATTAGAGTATAATTGCTTTACACTGGTGTGTCAGTTACTGCTTTATAACAAAGTGCATCAGTTATACATATACATATGTCCTCATATTTCTTCCCTCTTGCAACTCCCTCCCTCCCACCCCCCATCCCACCACTCTAGGTGGTCACAAAGCACCGAGCTGATCTCCCTGTTCCATGCAGGTGCTTCCCACTAGCTATCTATTTTATCTTTCGTAGTGTATATATGTCCATGTCACTCTCTCACATTGTACCAGCTTACCAATTCCCTGCACCCCCGTATCCTCAAGTCCATTCTCTAGTAAGTCTGCATTTTTATTCCCATTTTGCCTCTAGGTTCTTCTGACCATTTTTTTTTTCTTTACTATTTTTTTAGATTCCATATATATATGTTAGCATACAGTATTTGTTTTTCACTTTCTGGCTTACTTCACTCTGTATGACAGTCTCTAGGTCCATCCACCTCACTACAAATAACTCAGTTTCTTTCTTTTTTATGGAGGAGTATTATTCCATTGTATATATGTGCCACACTTTCCTTATCCAATCATCCGATGATGGACACTGAGGTTGCTTCCATGTCCTGCCTAATGTAAATAGAGCTGCAATGAACATTGGGGTACATGACTCTTTTTCAATTATGGTTTTCTCAGGGTATATGCCAAGTAGTGTGATTGCTGGGTCATATGGTAGTTCTATTTTTAGTTTATTTTTTTTTAAACATCTCTATTGGAGTATAATTGCTTTACAATGGTGTGTTAGTTTCTGCTTTATAACAAAGTGAATCAATTATACATATACACATATTCCCATATCTCTTCCCTCTTGTGCCTCCCGTCCTCCCACCCACCGTATCCCACCCATCTAGGTGGCCTCAAAGCACCAAGCTAATCTCCATGTGTTATGCGGCTGCTTCCTACTAGCTATCTATTCTACGTTTGGTAATGTATATATGTCCATACCACTCTCTCACTTTGTCACAGCCTACCCTCCCTCCTCCCCACATCCTCAAGTCCATTCTCTAGTAGTTCTGCATCTCCATTCCCGTCTTACCCCTGGTTTCTTCATGACCTTATTTTTTGTTGTTTGTTGTTAAATTTGAAATATATGTGTTAGAATATGGTATTTATTTTCCTCTTTCTGACTTACTTCATTCTGACAGACTCTAGGTCCATCCACCTCACTAAAAATAACTCAATTTCGTTTACTTCTATGGCTGAGTAATGTACCATTGTATATATGCACCATATCTTCTTTATCCATTCATCCGATGATGGACACTTAGGTTGCTTCCATCTCTTGGCTATTGTAAATAGAGCTGCAATGAACATTTTGGTTCATGATTCTTTTTGAATTATGGTTTTCTCAGGGTGTATGCCCAGTAGTGGAATTGCTGGGTCGTATGGTAGTTATATTTGTAGTTTTTTAAGGAACCTCCATACTGTACACCATAGTGGCTGTATCAGTTTACATTCCCAACAGCCGTGCAAGAGTCTTCCCTCTTCTGCACACTCTCTCCAGCATTTATTGTTTCTAGATTTTTTAATGATGGCCATTCTGACTGGTGTGATATGATATCTCATTGTAGTTTTGATTTGCATTTCTCTAATGATTAATGATGTTGAGCATTCTTTCATGTGTTTGTTGGCAATCTGTATATCTTCTTTCGAGAAATGTCTATTTAGGTCTTCTGCCCATTTTTGGATTGGGTTGTTTGTTTTTTTGATATTGAGCTGCATGAGCTGCTTGAAAAATTTGGAGATTAATCCTTTGTCAGTTGCTTCATTTGAAAATAATTTCTCCCACTCTGAGGGTTGTCTTTTGGTCTTGTTTATGGTTTCCTTTGCTGTGCAAAATATTTTAAGTTTCATTAGGTTCCATTTGTTTATTTTTGGTTTTATTTCCATTTCTCTAGTAGGTGGGTCAAAAAGGATCTTGCTGTGATTTATGTCATAGAGTGCTCTGCTTATGTTTTCCTCTAAGAGTTTCATAGTTTCTGGCCTTATGTTTAGGTCTTTAACCCATTTTGAGTTTATTTTTGTGTATGGTGTTAGGGAGTGTTCTAATCTCATACTTTTAAATGTATCTGTCCAGTTTTCACAGAACCATTTATTGAAGAGGCTCACTTTTCTCCACTATATATTCTTGCCTCCTTTATCAAAGATAACGTGACCATATGTGGATGTGTTTATATCTGGGCTTTCTCTCCTGTTCCATTGACCTATATATCTGTTTTTGTGTCTGTACCATACTGTCTTGATTACTGTAGCTTTGTAGTATAATATAGAGTCAGAGAGCCTGATTCCTTCATCTCCATTTTTCATTCTTAAGATTGCTTTGGTTTTTCAGGATTTTTTGTGTTTCCATACAAATTGTGAAATTTTTTGTTCTAGTTCTGCGAAAAATGCCACTGATAGTTTGATAGGGATTGCACTGAATCTGTACATTGCTTTCGGTAGTAGAGTCATTTTCACAATGTTGATTATTCCAATCCAAGAACATGGTATATCTCTCCATTTGTTTGTATCATCTTTAATTTCTTTCACCAGATTCTTAGAGTTTTCTGCATACAGGTCTTTTGTCTCCTTAGGTAGGTTTATTCCTACATATTTTATTGTTTTTGTTGTAATGGTAAATGGGAGGGTTTCCTTAATTTCACTTTCAGATTTTTCATCATTAGTGTATAGGAATGTCAGAGATTTCTGTGCATTAATTTTGTATCCTGCTACATTACCAAATTCTTTGATTAGCTCTAGTAGTTTTCTGATAACATTTTTAGGATTCTCTATGTAGAATATCATGTCATCCACAAACAGAGACAGCTTTACTTCTTCTTTTCCAATTTGGATTCCTTTTATTGTTTTTTCTTTTCTAATTGCTGTGGCTAGAACTTCCAAAACTATGTTGAATAAGAGTGGTGAGAGTGGGTAACCTTGTCTTGTTCCTGATCTTGGTGGAAATGGTTTCAGTTTTTCACCATTGAGGACAATGTTGGCTGTGGGATTTTCATATATTGCGTTTATTATATTGAGGAAAGTTCCCTCTATGCCTACTTTCTGGAGGGTTTTTATCATAAATGGGTGTTGAATATTGTCGAACGTTTTTCTGCATCTATTGAGATGATCATATGTGTTTTCCCTTCAGTTTGTTATTATGGTGTAGTATATTGATTGATTTGCCTATATTGAAGAATCCTGACATTCCTGAAATAAACCCCACTTGATCATGGTGTATGATCCTTTTAATGTGCTGTTGGATTCTATTTGCTAGTATTTTGCTGAGGATTTTTGCATCTATGTTCCTCAGTGATATTGGCCTGTGGTATTCTTTCTTGGTGACATCTTTGTCTGGTTTTGGTATCATGGTGATGGTGGCCTCGTAGAATGAGTTCGGGAGTGTTCCTCACTGTGCTATATTTTGGAAACGTTTGAGAAAGACAGGTGTTAGCTCTTCTCTAAATGTCTGATAGAATGCCCCTGTGAAGCCATCTGGTCCTGGGCTTTTGTTTGTTGGAAGATATTTAATCACAGTTTCAATTTCAGTGCTTGTGATTGGTCTGTCATATTTTCTATTTCTTTCTGCTTCAGTCTTGGCAGGTTGTACATTTCTAAGAATATGTCCATTTCTCCAGGTTTACCATTTTATTGGCATAGATTTGCTTGAAGTAATCTCTCATGATCTTTTGTATTTCTTCAGTGTCAGTTGTGACTTCTTTTTTATTTCTAATTCTATTGATTTGAGTCTTCTCCATTTTTTTCTTGATGAGTCTGGCTAATGGTTTATTAATTGTTTTTGACTTCTCAAATAACCTTCTTTTAGTTTTATTGATCTTTCTTATCATTTCCTTCATTTCTTTTCCATTTATTTCTTATCTGATCTTTATGATTTATTTCTTTCTGCTAAATTTGGGGGTTGTTTTGTTCTTCTTTCTCTAATTGCTTTAGCTGCAAGTTTAGGTTGTTTATTCGAGATGTTTCCTGTTTGTTAAGGTAGGATTGCATTGCTATAAACTTTACTTTTAGAACTGTTTTTGTTGCATCCCATAGGTTTTTGGTCATTGTGTCTCCATTGTAATTTGTTTCTAGGTATTTTCTGATTTCCTTTTTGATTTCTTCAGTGATCACTTCGTTATTAAGTAGTGTATTGTTTAACCTCCATGTGTTTGTACTTTTTACAGATTTTTCCTGTAAATGATATCTAGTGTCATAGTGTTGTAGTCGGAAAAGGTACTTGATACAATTTCAATTTTCTTAAATTTACCAAGGCTTGACTGGTGACCCAAGATATGATCTATCCTGGAGAATGTTTTATGAGCACTTGAGAAAAATGTGTATTCTGTTGTTTTTGGATGGAATGTCCTATAAATATCAATTAAGTCCATCTTCTTTAATGTATCATTTAAAGCTTATGTTTCCTTATTTATTTTCATTTTGGATGATCTGTCCATTGGTGAAAGTGGGGTGTTAAAGTCCCCTATTTTTAATGTGTTACTGTCGATTTCCCCTTTAATGGCTGCTAATATTTGCCTTATGTATTGAGGTGATATGATGTTGGGTGTATAAATATTTATAATTGTTATATCTTCTTCTTGGTTCAATCCCTTAATCATTATGTAGTGTCCTTCTTTGTCTCTTATAGCAGTCTTTATTTTAAGGTCTATTTTTTCTTATATGAGAATTGTTACTCCAGCTTTCTTTTGATTTCCATGTGCATGGGATATCTTTTTCCATGTCCTCACTTTCAGTCTGTATGTGTCCCTAGGTCTAAAGTGGGTCTTCTGTAGACTGCATATATATGGGTCTTGTTTTTGTATCCATTCAGCCAGCCTGTGTCTTTTGTTGGGAGCATTTAATCCACTTCATTTAAGGTAATTAACAATATTTATTTCCTATTCCTATTTTCTTAATTGCTTTGTGTTTGTTATTGTAGGTCTTTTCCTTCTCTTGTGTTTACTGCCTAGAGAAGGTCCTTTAGCATTTGTTGTAAAGCTGCTTTGGTGCTGCTGAACTCTCTCAGCTTTTGCTTATCTGTAAAGATTTTAATTCCTCCTTCAAATCTGAATGAGATCCTTGCTGGGTAGAGTAATCTTGGTTGTAGGTTTTTCTCCTTCATCACTTTAAATATGTCCGGCCACTCCCTTCTGGCTTGCATAGTTTCTGCTGAAAGATCAGCTGTTAACCTTATGGGGATTCCCTTGAGTGTCATTTGTTGTTTATCCCTTGCTGCTTTTAATATGTTTTCTTTGTTTTTAATTTATGACAGTTTGATTAATATGTGTCTTGGCATGTTTCTCCTTGGATTTATCCTGTATGGGACTCTCTGTGCTTCCTGGTCTTGATTAACTATTTCCTTTCCTATATTAGGGAAGTTTTCAACTATAATCTCTTCAAATAATTTCTCAGTCATTTTCTTTTTCTCTTTTTGTTCTGGGACCCCTGTCATTTGAATGTTGGTGTGTTTAATGTTGTCCCTAAGGTTTTGAGACTGTCCTCAGTTATTTTCATTCTTTTTTCTTTATTCTGCTCTGCAGTAATTATTTCTACTTTTTATCTTCCAGGTCACTTATCCGTTCTTCTGCCTCAGTTATTTTTCTATTGATCCGATCTAGCGCATTTTTAATTTCATTTATTGTGTTGTTCATGGTTGCTTGTTTCCTCTTTAGTTCTTCTAGGTCCTTGTTAAATGTTTCTTGCATTTTCACAATTCTATTTCCAAGATTTTGGGTCATCTTTACTATCATTATTCTGAATTCTTTTTCAGTTAAACTGCCTATTTCTTCTTTGTTTGTTATGTCTGGTGAGTTTTTACCTTGCTCCTTCATCTGCTGTGTGTTTTTCTGTCTTCTCGTTTTGCTTATCTTACTGTGTTTGGGGTCTCCTTTTTGCTGGCTGCAGGATTGTAGTTCCCATTGTTTCTGGTGTCTGTCCACAGCAGCTAAAGTTGGTTCAGTGCATTGTGTAGGCTTCCTAGTGGTGAGGACTACTGCTTGTGTTCTGGTAGATGTTGTTGGATCTTGTCTTTCTGGTGGGGAGGTCCACGTCTGGTGGTGTGTTTTGGGGTGTCTAAGGTATTATTATGATTTTAGGCAGCCTCTCTGCTAATGGGTGGGATTGTGTTCCTGTCTTGCCAGTTGTTTGCCATAGGCTGTCCAGCAATGTAGCTTGCTGGTCGTTGAGTGAAGCTGCGTGTTGGTGTTGAGATGGAGATCTCTGGGAAATATTCACCATTTGATATTACATGGAGCTTGGATATCTCTTGTGGACCAGTGTCCTGAAGTTTGCTCTCCCACCTTAGAGGCACAACACTGACTCTTGGCTGGAGAACCAAGAGGCTTTCAGCCACATGGCTCATAATAAAAGGGAGAAAACGTAGAAAGAAGGATAGAAAGAAAGAGGATAAAATAAAGTTATTAAAATTAAAAATAATTATTAAGAAAAAAAATTTATGTAAAAAATGAAAATAGACAAAAACAACAAAAAGAACGGATGGACAGAACCCTAGGACAAATGGTGAAAGCAAAGCTATACAGATGAAATCTCACACAGAAGAATACACATAAACACTCACAAAAAGAGGAAAAGGGGAAAAAATAATATGCCTTGCTCTCAAAGTTCACCTCCTCAATCTGGGATGATTTGTTGTCTATTCAGATATTCCACTGATGCAGGGTACATCAAGTTGATTGTGTAGATTTAATCCACTGCTATTGAGGCTGCTGGGAGAAATTTCCCTTTCTCTTCATTTTTTGCACAGCTCCCGGATTCAGCTTTGGATTTAGCCCTGCCTCTGAGTATAGGTCATCAGAGGGTGTCTGTTCTTTACTCAGACAGGACAGGGTTAAAAGAGCAGCTGATTTGGGGGCTCTGGCTCACTCAGGCTGGGGAGAGGGAGGGGCACAGAGTGTGGCATGAGCCTGCTGCAGCAGAGACTGGCTTGACGTTGCACCAGCCTGAGGCATGCTGTGTGCTCTCCCAGGGAAGTTGTCTCTGGATCACAGGACCCTGTTAGAGGTGGGCTGCACAGGCTCCTGGGAGGGAAGTTGTGGATAGTGACCTGTGCTCCCACACAGGCTTCTTGGTGGCAGCAGCAGCATCCATAGCATCTCATGCCCGGCTCTGGGGTCCACGCTGATAGCCGTGGCTCGTGCCCGTCACTGGAGCATCTTTAAGCAGCGTTCTTAATCCCCTGTCCTCACGCACCAGGAAACAAAGAGGGAAGAAAAAGTCTCTTGCCTCTTCAGCAGGTCCAGACTTTTTCCCGGACTCACTCTCTGCTAGCCATAGTGTGCTAACACCTTCAGGCTGTGTTTGAGCTGCCAGTTCTCTCCCCGTGATCTGACTGAAGCACGAGCCTCAGCTCCCAGGCCCCTCCTGTTCCAGCTGGTGAGCAGATAAGCCTCTCCAACTGTTCAGTTCTGGTCAGCACTGATCCTCTGTGCAGGAATCTCTCTGCTTTTCCCTCCGCACCCCTGTTGCTGTGCTCTCCTCTGCAGCTCCAAAGATTCTGCCCTCTTCTACCCACAGTCTACACCCATGAAGAGGCTTCTAGTGTGTGGAAACCTTTCCTCCTTCACAGCTCCCTCCCACTGGTGCAGGTCCCGTCCCTATTCTTTTGTCTCTGTATATTCTGTTTTCTTTTGCCCTACCCATGTATGTGGGGATTTTCTTGCCTTTTGGGAGGTCTGAGGTCTTCTGCCAGAGTTCAGTGGGTGTTCTATAGGAGCATTTCCACATGTAGATGTATTTCTGATGTATCTGTGGGGAGGAAGGTGATCTCCACATCTTACTCTTGCACCATCTTCCCAGCTCTCCTATTTTTAGTTTTTTAAGGAACCTCCATAGTGTTTCCATTGTGGCTGTATCAGTTTACATTCCCACAAACAGTGCAAGAGAGTTTCCTTTTCTCCATACTCTCTCCAGTATTTATTGTTTTAGACTTTTTAAAAATTTTTTCTGTGCATGGGCCTCTCACTGTTGTGGCTTCTCCTGTTGTGGAGCACAGGCTCCAAACGTGCAGGCTCAGAGGCCATGTCTCTTGGGCCTAGCTGCTCTGTGGCATGTGGGATCTTCCCAAACCAGGGCATGAACCTGTGTCCTCTGCATTGGCAAGTGTACTCTCAACCACTGCACCACCAGGGAAGCCCTGTTTTTAGATATTTTGATGATGGCCATTCTGACCGGTGTGAGGTGATATCTCATTTTGGTTTGATTTGCATTTCTCTAATGATTAATGATTTTGAACATTTTTTTCATGTGTTTTTTGGAGTCTGTATATCTTCTTTGGAGAAATGTCTATTTAGGTCTTCTGCCCATTTTTAGATGGGGTTGTTTGTTTTTTTGATATTGAGCTGCATATGTTGCTTGTATGTTTTGGAGATTAATCCTTTGTCAGTTGCTTCATTTGAAAATATTTTCTCCCATTCTGAGGGTTGTCTTTTTGTCTTGTTTATGGTTTCCTTTGTTGTGCAAAAGCTTTTAAGGTTCATTAGGTCCCATTTGTTTATTTTTGGTTTTATTTCCATTTCTCTAGGAGGTGGGTCAAAAAGGAGCTTTCTATGACTTATGTCATAGAGTGTTTTGCCTATGTTTTCCTCTACGAGTTTGATGGTATCTGGCCTTACATTTAGGTCTTTGATCCATTTTGAATTTATTTTTGTGTATGGTGTTAGAGAGTGTTCTTATTTCATTCTTTTACATGTACCTGTCCAGTTTTCCCAGCACCATTTATTGAAGAGGCTGTCTTTTCTCCACTATATATTCTTGCCTCCTTTATCAAAGATAAGGTAACCATATGTGCGTGGGTTTATCTCTGGGCTTTCTATCCTGTCCCATTGATCTATATTTCTGTTTTTCTGCCAGTACCATACTGTCTTAATTACTGTAGCTTTGTAGTATATTCTGAAGTCAGGGAGCCTGATTCTTCCAGCTCCATTTTTCTTTCTCATGTTTGTTTGTGTATTCAGAGTCTTTTGTGTTTCTATACTGTAGGTCCTTTACTTCTTTTCTGTTTCCCACTAAGAGAAGTTAACATTTGTTGTAGAGCTCGTTTGCTGATGGTGAATTCTCTTAGCTTTTGCTTGTCTTTAAACTTTTGATTTCTCCTTTGAGTCTGAATGTGATCCTTGCTGGGTAGTGTAATCTTGTTTGTGGGTTCTTCCCTTTCATAACTTTAAATATGTCATGCCACCCCCTTCTGCCTTGTAGAGTATCTGCTGTTAACCTTATAGGAGTTCCCTTGTATGTTATTTGTCATTTTTCCCTTGTTGCTTGCAATAATTTTTCTGTGTCTTTATTTTTTTGCCAAATTGATTACTATGCATCTTGGTGTGTTTCTACTTGGGTTTCTTCTGTATGGGACTCTCTGTGCTTCCTGGACTTGGGTGGCTTTTTCCTTTCCCATGTTAGGGAGGTTTTCAACTATTTTCAAATATATTCTCAGATTCTTTCTCTCTCTCTTCCCCTTCTGGGACCCCTCTAATGTGAATGTTGTTATGTTTAATATTGTCCCAGAAGTCTCTTAGGCTGTCTTTATTTCTTTTCATCCTTTTTTCTTTATTCTGTTCTGCAGCAGTGAATTCCACCATTCTGTTCCAGGTCACTTATCTGTACTTCTGCCTCAGTTATTCTGCTATTGATTCATTCTAGTGTATTTTTCATTTCAGTTATTGTATTTTTCATTTCTGTTTGTTTGTTCTTTAATTCTTCTAGTTCTTTGATAAACATTTCTTGTGTCTTCTCGATATTTGCCTCCATTCTTTTTCTTAGGTGCTGGATCATCTTCACTATCATTATTATGAATTCTTTTTATGGAAGGTTACCTAACTTCACTTTGTTTGTTTGTTTTTCTGGAGTTTTATCCTGTTCCTTCCTGTGGTACATAGCCCTCTGCCTTTTCATCTTTTCTAACTTTCTGTGAATGTGGTTTTTGTTCCACAGGCTTCAGGATTGTATTTCTTCTTGCTTCTGCTGTCTGCCCTCTGTTGGATGAGGCTTGAGCAAGTTTCCTCTCTGTCTTTTCTTTGAGTCCTACTTAGTTGGCATAAGAAAACTAAGGTATTAAGCAAATATAAAATTTTCCTATTGCAAAATCCTGCTTCCTTGCTTTTACACCACTCTTCATTGCTTTGGAATGATATCAGATGGTTGAGCAGGAATTTTCTCACCTCAGGTAGCTCCTTTTCCCTGCTTGTAAACAAGGTTTATAATACTTAGCTTGCTAACAGATTTCCTCTGTTGTGGTGTGTAGAAATATTAGAAGAGGAGTATGAAAAGACAGGGAAATACAGACAAGTGAAAACCACAGATGTGTAAGGATATCAAGAAAATTACTATCTAGGGATAAATATAGAATCTGTTCTTTGAAATAGAGGACTATAATATTCCAGAACCACATAACTCAAATTCATGAAATGACATCAAATCTCATTTTTAATATGAGAGAGTTGGTCAATCAAATTGGATTAATCCACTTGGATTGAAGTGTGCCCTTATGACTTGATTTAAGCAATTAAATGTGATTACCTTTTGGTGGAAGATTAAGAACTGGTATTCAATTTGCCATGCTTTATCTTTCTTTCTCTTTTTTTAAATGATTATCCATAAGTCTCCAGTTAATAGATACTCTGTCACCATGGGGACCAGAAAGGAGCCACAATTCAACTTCAATGAAATTGTAAAGTGAAAAAGAAAAAAAAAAAAAACAACCTTTGTTGTTTTAAGTCAATGAGACTGTAGGATAGTTCATTATTGCAACATAATAAACTGAAATGGAAGTTATGGGAATCTTCTTGAGAAAAGCTCAAAATATTTGGCACTGGATTATTGGTTGGTCAGTAGGCAGCAAATAAGTTATAATCAGCGCCTAGAAAGGTTGTTAGCTCTGTTATGCAGTAGCAAAATGTGTAAATGTCTTCCATGTAATAATGTGAAAGACAAATCATGTACCTGGTCAAATTGTTATTGTAGAGGAAATGGTTTGAAAACAGAATTTTAAAAGCATGTGTTGCTTGTTGTTGGCTGTATTTGCAAAGGTATTACAAAAAAGAGATAAACTCAAAAATGAACTAGTCCAATTTAAAACATAAATGAAAGGGACTTTAAAGAATAGTCAAAATATTTATAGTATTGGAAGAGACAGCTACTTCTCAAACCCAAAGGGTAAAACCTGAGAAATTCTCTAAGATGATTAAAACGTATCTTTGCAATGAGAATCAAATCAATGATATGGCCTTCACTCCCTTTGTAAAAATTCTTTGAAGGGATTAGGGTGGCACTGAGTGAATCATTTCAATGGGAGTAATACTTCTCAGAGAAAGGAGACAAAGGTGTGGTTCTCCCACCAAAGCCTGAAATCTACCCTTAATTATGTCAAGAAAGATAATTAGAGAGAGGGGGAGGGGGAAGATGCAGAAGAACATGGGAGTGAGAAAGTAAAATGGCATACATCTGTAAGGTAGGAATTGGGTCTAAAAGATATGTTAGGATGCAAGAAACAATGGTGAGTGAAAACAAAGTTATACATGAGAATAGTTTATATAGCCACTGACTATAAAAATAATTCAATGTAATAAAGAATAATATTGGGAATAAAAAATGCTTGATTAAACTAAATCCTAGACAATAAAAACATAGAAACTGATGGAGGAAAATCAGAGTTAGTGAGATTTAAGGAGGATTAAGATTTTTACTAACTTTATAAAATTTGTTGAGTATGCAAAATTTTAAGATTTTTAACTAGAAAAACAGAAATAATAACTATCATATAGTGAGCCATAATTTTCTAAATACTTTACATTTAGTCTTTTAGTTCCCACAAAAACACTATTAAGTAGGTATTACTATAACCCACATCTTATAGGAAGGAAACTGAGGTTAAAATATTAGTTACTTTTCCCAGGTTATTAGAATTGTTGAATTGTCTGTGGTTTCAAACTCAGGTGGTATAACTTCAGAAATGATGCTCCTAGTCACTATTTTGTACTGAGTTTTCCAATGCTAAACAAGAGATATACCAATAATAAAGTGGCAAAGAAGGTGAATTAAATGGATAGGAAAAGATATACCAAGGAGATAATTACTAACTAAAAGACATCTGCTATGGCAGCATTGTTATCAAACTATAGCAAAAGTTGTTCCTGTCTTTGCTTGATCCACTCTACCAAGTTGAGCATTCCAGTTGTTGTAGCATTGGCTGCTAATAGCTCGCACCTCCACCCTTCTCCAGAGGTTTGTCCTTAGCCTCATGGGTGATCCCTGGCCAGTGACTGGTTAATGTGTGGTTATAAAAGCCCAGACCCCTTGCTTCAAGAAATTGCAAACTCTGTGGTGCAATCCACACTACAGAAATGATCATGGGAATAGACTAAAACTATACATTTCCTGAAATTGCATTTGGCCTTACTTCTTCTGCTGTCCAATCCTGCTTCCATTACTTCTCTCAGAGAAGTCCTTCAGTAAACCCTTTGCACATCACAGCCTCCAGTTCTAGGAAACCCAACTAACACACAAACAAATAAATGTTAAAGAAAATAAAAATATGATAAGTGGTAAAGGGGATAATTAATTCATGATAAATTGATCCATTCAAGAGGAATATGAAACAATCACAAAAATACCTCAAAATACATGCAGAAAACTTTGACAGAGTTACAAAAACTCTGTATAAAAATCTACAAAGTTGGAATTATTTAACAAAATTTGTTTATAATTCAGAGTTAATAAAACATTGCTGAAGATATAAATGATTTGAACAAAACAATTAAGAATTTAATTTAATGGCAAAGTAGTGACCCTTGGAAATAACAATTAAAGAATAGGTTTTCTTTTCATATGGAATATTTGCAAAATTGACCATGTACTAGGCAACACATTTTAAAAATATTTTCTAAAAAAATTCATTTTATTAAAAAAAAATCCTGGAAAAAATAACCAAGAAAGAAAACCTATGCATATTTATTTTTCAGCTGCACCCCTCAGCATGGGGGAACTTAGTTCCCTGACCAGGGATCGAACCCAAGCCAGCTGCATTGGACATGTAGAGTCTTAATCACTGAACTGCCAGGGACACCCCTGGAAATTTATAGTTTTAAGTGAATACGTACAATAGTAAAAATTATTGAAAATTACTGAGCTATGCTTTTAACCTAAGATATTGAAAAACAACAGTAAAAAAAACCCAGATACATCATTGGCTAGTACACATTTAGAAAGTGGGCTTCCCCTATGATTATATGATACAGGCAATGTAAGGACTGTGTGTTATATGTGACATACATGTCAATAAATAATAGAATCATCACAATAATATAGACATGAGAATGGTAGAATGCATGTAAAATAGAAGGAAATAAATAAGAGCAGAACCTAATGAATTATAAAACCAAGAAACAATAAAGATAATAAAGACACTAAAGGCTGGTTCTTTGGATGAATTATAAAATAAGGAAACATATGTCAAAACCAGTGAAGACAAAAAGAGAAATGATACAAATATTAAGAATGGAAAAGGAACAGATATATTAAAAGCAGAGAGTATTAAAAGAAAAATTGTTATTTTTTAATAAGTGAGGAGAAATGGAAGCATTTCCAGAAAAAAATCAAGAGACACTGAGTCAAGAAAAGTCTTGTGTCTTATGAAACATGGAAAAATATATTCCTTTTTTTTTTTTTTTTTTTTGTGCTAGGCGGGTCTCTCACTGTTGTGGCCTCTCCCATTGCGGAGCACAGGCTCCGGACGAGCAGGCTCAGCGGCCATGGCTCATGGGCCCAGCCGCTCCACGGCATGTGGGATCTTCCCAGACCAGAGCATGAACCCGTGTCCCCTGCATCGGCAGGTGGATTCTCAACCACTGAGCCACCAGGGAAGCCCGAAAAATATATTCTTAAAGGTTCTCTAATTTCAATATTTTTTTAATTTTGTAAATTGATATCTGATGATTTCTAAAACTTTCAAGATAACCCCTCTCTGCCATACTGAGCTCAAATCAAAGCAGGAGCAGCAGGAAAACACAAGAGGTCATGTTTCCCAGAGAGTGGATATTCAATTCAGTGCTACAGGTGATAGCGTGATAAAGAAACTGAATGATTTGCAAGCATTTTCTCCATTCCATCAGTTGTTTTTTCACATTGTCAATTATTTCTTTCGTGGTACAGAAGTTTTTAGAGTGATCTAGTCCCACTTATTGATTTTGTTGTTTGTTCTTTTGGTGTCATATCCAAAAAGTTATAGCTGATACCAAAGTCAAGGACCTTTTTCTCTGTATTTTCTCCTAGGAATTTAACTTTCAGACCATGTGTTTTTGTATTTAATCCATTTCAAATTAATTTTTGTGATCAGTGTAAGTTAGGGATCTTATTCATTTGTCTGCATATGGTTATCTAGTCACTCAGCACCATGCATTCAAGAGAATATTCTTTCCCCACAGAGTGTTCTTGATTTCCTTGTTGACTATTAGTTCACCATATATGTTGAAGTTTGTTTCTGGGCTCTCTATTCTGTTCCATTGGTCTATGTGTTTATTTTTATACCAGTACCATACTCTTGATTAGTATAGCTTTGTAGTATAGTTTGAAGTCAACAAGTGTGAGGTCTCGGTCTTTGCTCTTCTTTCTCAGGTTTGTTTTAGCTATTTGGGGTCTTTTGTGATTGCATACAAATTTTAGGATTTTTTTTTTTTTCTGTGAAAATGACATGGAAATTTAATAGGGATTTCAGTGAATCTATAGATGGCTTTGGGTGGGATGGACATTTTGAAAACATTAATTCTTCCAATCCATAAACACAGGATATCTTTCCATTTGTTTTAGTCTTCAATTATTTTCATCAAACCTTATAGTTTTCATATTGTCACCATGAGAAAGAAGGAAATTCTTCCATTTACAACAACATGGATGGATGCTGAGGGCATTGCTAAGTGAGAGAAATCAGACCAAGATAGACTAATACTGTCTGATATCACTTATATGTGAAATTTAAAAATTTTGAATTCATAGAAAAGTAATAGAATGGTGATTATCATGGGTTGGGAGTATGTCAATTAAGGAGATGTTGGTCAAAGGGCAAAAACTTGCAGTTAGAATATGAATAAGTCTAGAGATCTAATGCATAATGTATTATATATTTCAAATTTGCTACAAGTCTAGATGTTAAATATCTTTACCTGAAAAGAAAATGATAATTATGGAACATGACAGATATATTACGTAATGCTGTGGTGATTTTATTGCAATATATAAATGTATCAAATCAACACATTATACTCCTTAAACACAAACAACATTATATGTAAATGATATCTCAATAAATTAAAAAAACCTAATTGACAGTGTTGGGAAACTGATCAAGACACCCACAAAAGCAGGGATTTAAAGGTAGTTAAAGTGGCCCCAGATTTGTACCACCCACAAACTCACAGTAGCCCAGTGAGAACAAAAGCATCTCCGCAATGTGGAATTCTAACAGATTAAGAAAAATTGAGGGGCATAGAGAAGATGGCGGAAGAGTAAGATGCAGAGATCACCTTCCTCCCCACAGATACATGAGAAATACATCTACAAGTGGACCTGCTCCTATAGAACACCTACGGAACGCTGGCAGAAGACCTCAGACCTCCCAAAAGGCAATAAACACCCCACGTACCTGGGTAGGGCAAAAGAAAACAGAATAAACAGAGACAAAAGAATAGGGATGGGACCTGCACCAGTGGGTGAGAGCTGTAAAGGAGGAAAGGTTTCCACACACTAGAAGCCCCTTCACAGGCAGAGACTACTGGTGGTGGAGGAGGGAGCTTCAGTGCCATGGAGGAGAACGCAGTAACAGGATACAGAGGGCAAAGCAGAGAGAATCCCGCACAGAGGATTGGTGCTGACCAGCACTCATCAGGCTGAGTGTTTGTCTGCTCACCAGCAGGGACAGACAGGGGCTGGGAGCTGAGGCTTGGGCTTCGATTGGATCCCAGGGAGAGGACTCGTGTTGGCAGCGTGAACACAGCTTGAAGGGGTTAGTGCCCCAGAGCTAGCAAGGAGGGAGTCCGGGAGAAGTCTGGAGCTGCCGAAGAGGGAAGAGACCTTTTCTTCCCTCTTTGCTTCCTGGTGTACGAGGAGAGGGGTTTAAGCGCGTTGCTTAAAGGAGATCCAGATATGGGCGCAGAGCTGCCAAAGAGGCAAGAGACTTTTTCTTGCCTCTTTGTCTCCTGGGGCGAGAGGAGAGGGGATTTGGCACACCACAAGCTCCAGAAATGGGTCTGAGCCACGGCTATCAGCGTGGACACCAGAGACGGGCATGGGATGCTAGGGCTGCTGCTGCAGCCAACAAGAGGACTGTGTGCAAACACAGGTCACTCTCCACACCTCCCCTCCTGGGAGCCTGTGCAGCCCGCCAATTCCAGGGTCCCTGAATCCAGGGACAGCTTCCCCGGGAGAACACGCAGTGCACCTCGGGTTGGTGCAATGACACACCAGCCTCTTTTTCTTTTTTTTTAATAAAATTTTTCTTCTTAATAATTATTTTTTATTTTAATAACTTTATTTTATCCTACTTTATTTTATCTTCTTCCTTTCTTTCTTACTTTCATCCTTTCTTTCTTCCTTCCTTTCTTCCCTCCTTTCTTCCTTCCTCCCTTCTTTAATCCTTTCCTTCCTTCCTTTCTTGCTTCCTTCCTTTCTTCCTTTGTCTTCCCTTCCTTCTCTTCCATCCTTCCTTCCTTCCTTCTTTTCTTCCTTCATTTCTTCCTTCCTTCCTTTCTCCCTTTCTTCCTTCCTCCCTTCCTTCTTTCCTTTATTTCTTTCTTTCCTTTCTATTTTTTCTCCCTTTTATTTTGAGCCATATGGATTAAAGGCTCTTGGTGCTCCAGCCACACCTCAGGGCTGTGTCTCTGAGGTGGGAGAACCAACTTCAAGACACTGGTCCACAAGACACCTCCCAGCTCCATGTAATATCAAATGGAAAAATCTCCCAGAGATCTCCATCTCAACACCAACACCCAGCTTCACTCAATGACAAGCACCCTACAGTGCTGGACACCCTATGCCCAACAAATAGGAAGATAGGACTACAGCCCCATCCATTAGCAGAGAGGATGCCTAAAATCAGAATGAGGCTACCGTCATCTCAAAACACACCACCAGACGTGGACCTGCCCATGAAAAAGACAACATCCAGCCTCATGCACCAGAACACAGGCATGAGTCCCCCCAACCAGGAAACCTACTCAACCCACTGAACCAACCTTAGCCACTGGGGACCAACACCAAAAACAATGGAAACTACAAACCTGCAGCCTACAAAAAGGAGACCCCAAACACAGTAAGCAAAATGAAAATACCGAAAAACACGCAGCAGATGAAGGAGCAAGATAAAAACCCTCAAGACCTAACAAATGAAGAGGAAATAGGCAGTCTACTTGAAAAAGAATTCAGAATAATCATAGTAAAGATGATCCAAAATTTGGGAAATAGAATAGACAAAATGCAAGAAACATTTAACAAAGGCCTAGAAGAAATAAAGAGGAAGCAAGCAATGATGAGCAACACAATAAATGAAATGAAAAATACTCTAGATGGGATAGATAGCAGAATAACTGAGGAAAAAGAATGGATAAGGGACCGTATCTGTTCCATTTATCCAGAAGATAAAATAGTGGAAGTAACAACTTCAGAGCAGAATAAAAAAAAAAAGAATGAAAACAACTGAGGACAGTCTCAGAGACCCCTGGGACAAATTTAAATGCATCATGCACCAATATTCGAATTATAGGGATCCCTGTAGAAGAAGAGAAAAAGAAAGGGACTGAGAAAATATTTGAAGAGATTATAGTTGAAAACTTCCGTAATATAAGAAAGGAAATAATTAATCAATTCCAGGATGCACAGAAAGTCCCATACAGGATAAAAACAAGGAGAAACACACCAAGAAACATATTAATGAAACTATCAAAAATTAAATACAGGGCTTCCCTGGTGGCACAGTGTTTGAGAGTCTGCCTGCCAATGGAGGGGACATGGGTTCGTGCCCCGATCCGGGAAGATCTCACGTGCTGCGGAGCGGCTGGGCCCGTGAGTCATGGCCACTGAGCCTGCGCGTCTGGAGCCTGTGCTCCTCAACGGAAGAGGCCACAGCAGTGAGAGGCCCATGTACCGCAAAAATAAATAAATAAATAAATAAATAAATACAAAGACAACATTTTAAAAGCAGCAAGGGAAAAACAACAAATAACACACAAGGGAATCACCATAAGGTTAACATCTGATCTTTCAGAAGAAAATCTGCAAGACAGAAGGGAGTGGCAGGACATATTTAAAGTGATGAAGGAGAAAAAACTACAACCAAAATTACTCTACCCAGCAAGGAACTCATTCCGATATTATGGAAAAATTAAAAGCTTTACAGACAAGCAAAAGCTGAGAGAGTTCAGCACCACCAAACGAGCTTTACATCAAATGCTAAAGGAAATTCTCTAGGCAAGAAACACAAGAGAAGGAAAAGACCTACAAGAACAAACCCGAAACAATTAAGTAAATGGTAATAGGAACATATATATCGATAATTACGTTAAACGTAAATGGATTAAATGCTCCCACCAAAAGACACAGACCAGCTGAATGGATACAAAAACAAGACCCATATATATGCTGTCTACAAGAGACCCACTTCAGACCTAGGGACACATACACACTGAAAGTGAGGGGATGGAAAAAGATATTCCATGCAAATGGAAATCAGAAGAAAGCTGGAGTAGCAATTCGCATATCAGACCAAATAGACTATAAAATAAAAACTATTACAAGAGACAAAGAAGGACACTACTAAAAGATCAAGGGATCAATCCATGAAGAAGATGTAATAATTGTAAATATTTATGCACCCAACACAGGAGCACCTCAATACATAAGGCAAATACTAACAGCCATAAAAGGGAAAATTGATGGAAAGACAATCAGAGTAGGGGACGTTAACACCCCACTTTCACCAATGGACAGATCATCCAAAATGAAAATAAATAAGGAAACACAAGCTTTAAATGATACATTACACAAGGTGGACTTAATTGATATTTATAGGACATTCCATCCAAAAACAACAGAATATACATTTTTCTCCAGTGCTCATGGAACATTCTCCAGGATAGATCATATTTTGTGTCACAAATCAAGCCATGGTAAATTTAAGAAAATTGAAATATTATCAAGTATCTTTTCTGACCAGAATGCTATGAGTCTAGATATCAATTACAGGAAAAGCTCTGTAAAAAATACAAACACATGGAGGCTAAACAATATACTACTTAATAACGAAGTGATCACTGAAGAAGTCAAAGAAGAAATCAAAAAACACTTAGAAACAAATGACAATGGAGACACGATGACCCAAAACCCATGGGATGCAGCAGAAGGAGTTCTAAGAGGGAAGTTTATAGCAATACAATCCTACCTTAAGAAACAAGAAACATCTGGAATAGACAACTTAACTTTGAACCTAAAGCAATTAGAGAAAAAAAAAAAAAAAACAAATTTAGCAGAAGGAAAGAAGTCATAAATATCATATCAGAAATAAAAGAAAAAGAAATGAAGGAAACAAAAGCAAAGATCAATACCTCTAAAAGCTGGTTCTTTGAGAAGATAAACAATATTAATAAACCATTAGCCAGACTCATCAAGAAATAAAGGGAGAAGACTCAAATCATTAGAATTAGAAATGAAAAGGGAGAAGTAACAACAGACAATGCAGAAATACAAAAGATTATGAGAGATTGCTACAAGCAACTGTATACCAATAAAATGGACAACGTGGAAGAAATGGACAAATTCTTAGAAATGCAAAACCTACTGAGACTGAACCAGGAAGAAATAGAAAATATGAACAGACCAATCACAAGCACTGAAATTGAAACTGTGATTAAAAATATTCCAACAAACAAAAGCTCAGGACCAGATGGCTTCACAGGTGAATTATATCAAACATTTAGAGAAGAGCTAACACCTATCCTTCTCAATCTCTTCCAAAAGATAGCAGAGGGAGGAACACTTCCAAACTTATTCCATGAGGCCACCATCACCCTGATACCAAAACCAGAGAAAGACGTGACAAAGAAAGAAAAGTAAAGGCCAATATCACTGATGAACATAGATACAAAAATCCTCAACAAAATACTAGCAAGCAGAATCCAACAGCACATTAAAAGGATCATACACCATCATCAAGTGGGGTTTATTCCTGGGATGCAAGTATTATTCAGTATATGCAAATCAGTCAATGTGATTACCATATCAACAAACTGAAGGAGAAAAACAATATGATCATCTCATTAGATGCAGAGAAAGCTTTTGACAAAATTCAACACCCATTTAAAATAAAAACCCTGCATAAAGTTGGAATAGAGGGAACTTTCCTCAACATAATGAAGGCCATATATGACAAACCCACAGACAGCTTAATTCTCAGTGGTGAAAAATTGAAATCATTTCCACTAAGATCAGGAACAAGACAAGGTTGCCCACTCTCATCATGCTTATTCAACATAGTTTTGGAAGTTCTAGCCACAGCAATCAGAGAAGAAAAAGAAATAAAAAGAATTCAAATTGGAAAAGAAGAAATAAAGCTGTCAATGTTTGCATATGACATGATACTATAGATAAAGAATCCTAAGGATGCTACCAGAAAACTACTAGAGCTAATCAATGAATTTGGTAAAGTAGCAGGATACAAAATTAATGCACAGAAATCTCTGGCATTTTTATACACTAATGATGAAAAATCTGAGAGTGAAATTAAGAAAACACTCTCATTTACAATTGCAACAAAAAGAATAAAATATCTAGGAATAAACCTACCTAAGGAGACAAAAGACCTGTATGCAGAAAATTATGACACTGATGAAAGAAATTAAAGATGATACAAATAGATAGAGAGATGTACCATGTTCTTGGATTTTAAGAATGAGTATTGTGAAAATGACTCCACTACACAAAGCAATCTACAGATTCAATGCAACCCGTATCAAATTACCACTGGCATTTCTCACAGAACTAGAACAAAAAATTTCACAATTTGTAAGGAAACACAAAAGACCCCGAATAGCCAAAGCAATCTTGAGAAAGATAAATGGCGATGGAGGAAGCAGGCTCCCTGACTTCAGACTATACCAAAAAGCTACAGTAATCAAGAGAGTATGGTACTGGCACAAGAACATAAATATAGATCAATGGAACAAGAGAGAAAGTCCAGAGATAAACCCACACACATATGGTCACCTTATCTTTGGTAAAGGAGGCAAGAGTATACAGTGGAGAAAAGACAACCTCTTCAATAAGTGGTTCTGGGAAAACTGGAGACGTACATGTAAAAGTATGATATTAGAACAGTCCTTAACACCATACACAAAAATAAACTCAAAATGGGTTAAAGACCTAAATGTAAGGCCAGACACTATCAAACTCTTAGAGGAAAACATAGGCAGAACACTCTATGACATAAATCACAGCAAGATCCTTTTTGACTCATCTCCTAGAGAAATGGAAATAAAAACAAAAATAAACAAATGGGACCTAATGAAACTTAAAAGATTTTGCACAGCAAAGGATACCATAAAGAAGACTAAAAAATAACCCTCTAGAATAGGAGAAATTAGTTGCAAATGAAGCAACTGACAAAGTATTAATCTCCAACATTTTTATGTAAACCATGCAGCTTAATAAGAAAAAAATAACAACCCAATCCAAAAATGAGCAGAAGAACTAAGTAGACATTTCTCCAAAGAAGATATACAGATTGCCAACAAACACATGAAAGAATGCTCAACATCAGTAATCATTAGACAACTGCACATCAAAACTACAGTGAGATATCATCTCACAACCATTAGAATGGCCATCATCAAAAAAATCTAGAAACAATAAATGCTGGAGAGGGTGTGGAGAAAAGGGAACCCTCTTGCACTGCTGGTGGGAATGTAAATTGATACATGCACTATGGACAACAGTATGGAGGTTCCTTAAAAACTGCAAATAGAACTACCATATGGCCCAGCAATCCCACTACTGGGCATATACCCTGAGAAAACCATAATTCAAAAAGAGTCATTTACCAAAATGTTCATTGCAGCTCTATTTACGATAGCCAGGACATGGAAGCAATCTAAGTGTCCATTAACAGATGAATGGATAAAGAAGTTGTGGCACATATATACAGTGGAATATTACTCAGTCATAAAAAGAAATGAAACTAAGTTATTTGTAATGAGGTAGATAGACCTGGAATCTGTCATACAGAGTGAAATATGACAGAAGAAGAAAAACAAATACCGTATGCTAACACATATATATGGAATGTAAGAAAAAAATGTCGTGAAGAGACTAAGGGTAGGACGTGAATAAAACACAGACCTACTAGAGCATTGACTTGAGGATATAGGGAGGGGGAAGGGTAAGCTGTGACAAATTGAGATAGTGACATGGACATATATACAGTACCAAACATAGGTTGGATTACTAGTGAGAAGCAGCTGCATGGCCCAGGGAGATCAACTAAGTGCTTTGTGACCACCTTGAGGGGTGAGATAGGGAGGGTGGGAGGGAGGGAGACACAAGACAGAAGAGATATGGGAACATATGTATATGTATAACTGATTCACTTTGTTGTAAAGGAGAAACTAACACACTGTTGTAAAACAGTTATACTCAAACAAAGATGTTAAAAAAAAATCCACACATTTATACCCTCAGGACTACATTTATTAGAATTATTGGATGCAGAACATGAAATAACTGTATAGTAAATATACAAATAATAAATGGAATTCCCAAAATGGATAAACAAAACTAGTATACACACAAATGAAGCATATTAGGGGGAAATAATGTCTTGACATAAAAAACAAGGAATTGATAAAAAGAAACCCACTGGATGAGTTAAACAAAATATCAGATACAGTAGAAGAGCCAACTAGAAGATATACCCAATGAAATTATGCAGATTCCAAAAGTAGATAATAGAAAGTATTTAAGGGAAACAGCATATTTTTATAGAGATATGATTGACATATAACATTATATTAGTTTTAGGTGTACAACATAATGATTTGATATATACTGCAAAATGACTATCACAATAAGTCTAGTTAACATCCATCATCACTTAGTTACAAATTTTTTTTCTTTTGATGAAAAATTTTAAGATCTACTGTCTTAGCAACTTGCAAATATACAATACAGTATTATTAACTATAGGTACCATGCTGTTGTATATTACATACCCAGGACTTATTTATTTTAGAACTAGAAGTTTGTACATTTTGACTACCTCCACACATTTCAGCCCCCATTCCCCACACCATCTTCCACCTCTGGCATCCACAAATTTCTTCTCTGTACCTATCAGTTCCTTTTATTTCTTTGTTTAGATTCCACGTTTAAGTGAGATCATATGGTACTTGCTTTCTCTTTCTGAATTAGTTTACTTAGCATAATGCCATTGAAGTCCATCCTTGTTCTTGCAAGTGGCAGGATTTCCTCCTTTTATAAGGCTGAATAATATTCCTGTGTTTGTGTACACATACACAAAATGGAATATTACTTGGGAATGTATTTTCTTTATCAATTCATCAATCAATGGACACTGGAGAGGTGATACTTGGTATATATATATATATATATATATATATATATATATATATATATATACACACACACACACACACAAATATATACAAAGAGAGAGACAGAGACAGAGACAGAGACAGAGGAGAGAGAACTACTAGAAGAAATTTGAAAAGAAGTATAACAGATATGCTTACAAAGAATGTGTTGCCCTTGTTATTTGTGCCTAGTTTGTCATCCACACTTTTACTGCCTTCTGTGGTTTTAAGAGCATTTTATTGATTTCATTTTTTATTCTTTGTAAGCATATCTGTTATAGTTCTTTTCAAATTTCTTCTAGTAATTGAGAGATTGCTATTGACACATATACACTAATATGTATAAAATTGATAACTAATAAGAACCTGCTGTATAAATAAATAAATTAAATTAAATTAGAAAGAAACAAAAAATATCATAGATATTTATCCAACTATATCAAAAATCACTTTAAATGACAATGGACTAAATACATTAGTTACAAGATAGGAATTTTAAGAGTGGATAAAAAAACAAAAGCCAGCTATATGTTGTCTACTAGAAAACCACTTTAAATATAAAGTCACAGCTTGATTAAAGTAAAGGGATGGTGAAAGGTACTTCATTCTGGCACGAATCAAAAGAAAGTTGGAATAACGACATTAATATAAGACAGAGAAGACTTCAGAACAAAGAATGTTATCAGGGAAAAAGAAGGACATTAAATACTGAAAAAAAGGTTCAATACTCCAAGAAGACATAATAATTCTTTTTCTTAAAAAAATTATTTATTTAATTAATTTATTTTTGGTTGCATTGGCTCTTTGTTGCCGTGTGCAGGTTTTCTCTAGTTGCGGCTAGTGAGGGTTACTCTTTGTTGCAGTGCATGGGCTTCTCATTACAGAGGCTTCTCTTGTTGCTGAGCACAGGCTGTAGGCACGCAGGTTTCAGTAGTTGTAGCACACGGGCTTAGTAGTTGTGGCTCCCGGGCTCTAGAGCACAGGCTCAGTAGTTGTGGCACACTGGCTTAGTTGCTCCACGGCATGTGGGATCTTCCCAGACCAGGGCTCAAACCCATGTCCCCTGCATTGGCAGGCAGATTCTTAAACATTGCACCACCAAGGAAGCCCACAGACATAATAATTCTTAATGTGTATGAACCTAACAAAAGAGTGTCAAAATATGTGAGGCAAAAAATATTAGGACTGCAAGGAAAAATAGATGAATCCACTACTGTAGTTGAGAAATTTAACACCCTTCTATCAGAAATGGGCTGATACAGGAGGCAGAAAGTCAGTAAAGATATAGTTGAGTTTAACAGTATCATCAATCAACTGGATAAAATTGACATCTATAAACTACCCAACAACAGCAGGTTACACATTCTTCTCAAGCTCACATGGAACATTAACCAAGATAAAACTCATTCCGTGCCATATAACAAAACTTAACAGTTTCAAAGAATAGAAATAATGCAATGCCTGATCTCAGACCACAATGGAATTAAACTAGAAATGAATAACAGAAAGATAGATGGAAAATTCCCAAATACTTGGAGATTTAAAAACACTTCTAAATTAAACATAAGTCAAAGAAAAACTCTCAAGAGAAATTTTAAAATATATTGAACTAAATGAAAATAAAAAATACAACCTATTAAAATTTGTAAGATGTAGCAAATGCAATATCTAGTGAAAAATGACAGTACTGAATGCATATATCAGGAAAGAAGAAAGTCTAAAATAAATAATCTAAGCTTTTATTTAGGAAATTAAAAAAGAAGAGCAAATTAAATCCAAAGTAAGAAGAAGAAGAGAAATAACAAATTTGAGCAGAAATCAATAAAATTTAAAACAGGAAATCAGTAAACAAAATCAATAAAACTAGAAACTTCTTCTTTGAAAGATGAATAAAATTGAAATGCCTCTCGACAAGGTTAACTGAGAAAAAATATATGTTATTAAATTAGAAATCAAGGAAGGAAAATCACTACAGAGCCAAAGAACAAGAGAAAGATAATATTGTAGTATTAGAGAACAACTCTACACTTACAAATTTGATAACATGGATGAAATGGACGAATTTCTTGAAAGACACAACCTTCCTAAACTCACATAGAATCAAATAGAAAATTTGAATATGCCTACGTCTGTTAAAGACATTAAATCAATAATTAACAACTTTTCAAAACAGAAAACACCAAGCCCAGTTGGATTCATTGGTGAATTCAACCAAACCTTTAAGGAATAAGTTATACAAATTATCTACAATCTTTTTTTTAACAGAGATGCAGAGGCATACTCAACTTATTCTAAAAGGTCAGTATTATCTTTATATCAAAATTGAACAAAGACATTATAAGAAAACTAGAGACAACTATTTCTAAGGAACGTAGATGTAAAAATTCTCAACCAGGTATTAGAAAATCAAATCCAACAATGTATAATAATAATTATACACCACTATCTAGTGGGATTTATTGCAGGTATGAGAATGTTTCAACATTCAAAACTCAATAATATGACCAAACATATCAATATGTTAAAAAGAAAAATCACACAATCATGTCAATAAGTGCAGATAAAGCATTTGAAAAAATCCAACATTCATCCATAATAAAGACTTTCATCAATCCAAGAACATAGGAACTTCCTCAACTTGATAAATACTATCTACAAGAAAAAATACATCTAACATCATATGTAAAAGTATGGAACTCCAAACTTTCCCACTAAGATCAGGAATGAGGCAAGAATATTGCTTCTAGAGAATGGACTTGAGAACATGGGGAGTGGGAAGGGTAAGCTGGGATGAAGTGAGAGAGAGGCAAGGACATATATACACTACCAAATGTACAATAGGTAGCTAGTGGGAAGCAGCCAAATAGCACAGGGAGATCAGCTCCGTTCTTTCTGTACATCTAGAAGGGTGGGATTGGGAGGGTCAGAAGGAGACACCAGAGGGAGGAAGTATGGGGATATATATATATATGTATATGTATAGATGATTCACTTTCTTATAAAGCAGAAACTAACACACCATTGTAAAGTAATTATATTCAAATACAGATGAAAATAAATAAATAAATAAAGAGTGTTACTTTTTACTACTGCTTTTCACCATTGTACTGGAAGCCCTAGCTAATTCAGTAAGACAAGAAAAAGGAGGGAAGTGTATACCAATTGAGAAGGAAGTAATAATACTGTTTTATTTTGTAGATGACATAATCATCTGTGTCAAAAATCTGAAGGAATCAACCAATAACACTCCTGGAAAGTATAAGCAATTATAGATCTCCCTTCACTTACAATGGGGTTATATCCTGATAAATCCATCCTAAGTTGAAAATATTGCAAGTCAAATGTGGATTTAATACACTTAACCTGCTAAAAATCATAGCTTAGCCTAGCCTACCTTAAACATACTCAGAACACTTACAATATCCTACCTTTGTGCAAAATCATTTAACACAAAGCTTATTTTATAATAAAATGTTTAATATCTCATGTGATTTACCAAATATTGTATTGAAAGTTAAAAAAAGAAAAGAATGTCTATACAGATACAGAAAAGATTGTAATTGTATCAGTTGCTTACTCTCGTGATCACATTGCTGACTGTGAGCTATGGTTCATTGCCAGTGCCCAACATTACAATAGAGTATCATACGGCATATCACTAGAACAGGAAAAGATCAAAATTCAAAACTCAAAGTGTTGTTTCTACAGAATACATATCACTTTTGCACCATTGTAGAGTCAAAAAAAATTGTATGTCAAAACATCTTAAAAGTCAGAGACTATCTGTATATCAATCATGCAGGTTATAAGGTTGATATACAAAAGACAAGTGCTTTTCTATAATGGGCAATGAACAAATGAAATATGCAGTTTAAAACATATTTACATGTACCAGCTGTCTCATCACTGTTACTCTTATTATTGTTATATAAAAAATATAATTACCAAGTGAAAAAATGTCAGGTTAAAAACGGTGTGTACAGTATCATTCCCCTCTTAAATGTATGTTGGCATAAATATCTGGAAGGCTCTAAATAAAAATTTAAGTGTTATCTTGTAACGGTAGGATTCTAGACGAGTTTTCATTTTCTTCTTTTGGCTTATCTTTCTTTTCAAAATGAATGCCTACTGTCTATAACAGAAAAGTTAAAATTATAATAAAAAGTGAAGGGAGAGGGCAGATATGGAGGAAGAAATATATGGAGTTGAGGAAAGAAAAAATTGTTTTGAGGTCTGTGATAATCCAGATATTTAATCAAGCTATAAATTTCCCTGTATTAATTGTCTGCACTTTGCAACTCAGAGTAGCCATTTGACTACTAGTTACAGGTTTTTAAGGCCTCTAATTTTTAAATCTGTAGCTCTGTATTTCTTAACCAGAGGTGTGCATGGGAATCAGCAGGGAAAATTTTTCAAAATATTCTTGCCAAGTTTCCACCCTCAGAAGTTCTGATTCAGAATGTCCTGGTAGGGCCTGGGTAGGAGCCATTTGAAAAAGCTTCCCAGGTGTTCTGATCCTCAACTCATGCTGATTGAGGATTCCATGGTGTGCAAGATGATTTACTGGGGTAGGTAAGAAAACTATTTGAACTTCTAATTTTATTTATTTTTATTTCATTCTTAACAAACTTTACTTGTATATGTATTAATATTGTATATAATATTGCTATAGTGAGATGTATAATTTTCAAATAAATAAATTTACTTATTTGGAAAAATCACATTTACATTAGTACTGAAAATAAATTAATTATGCACATCCATCACTATGGTTTGAGAGGACTACCCTGGTGGTGCAGTGGATAAGAATCCACCTGCCAATGCATGGGACACGGGTTCAAGGCCTGTTCTGTGAAGATCCCACATGCTGTGGAGCAATTAAGCCCGTATACCAGAACTACTGAGCCCGCATGCCTAGAGCCTGTGCTCCACAACAAGAGAAGCCACTGCAATGAGTAGCCTGTGCACCACAATGAAGAGTAGCCCTCACTAACCACATCTAGAGAAAACCCATGTGCAGATAGGAAGACCCAGCACAGCCAAAAAAAAGATCGGTTTGAGAGTCTCCCAGCATCTGTAGCTGGGCTGATTCTTTCTATGTCAAGCCAGTCCATGTCAAGCCAGTCCATAAAAACTTGGAGAACTGCTTGTTTCTTTGTCATGTATTGACACCAACACAAAGAATCAGGGAAATATGACAAAACAAAAGGGAAGAATATAAACCTCCAGTAACCAACTTTAAAGAAATGGATATCTATGAATTATCAGAGAAAGGATTTTTTTAAATCATCTTAAGGAAGCTCAGGGCTTCCCTGGTGGCGCAGTGGTTGAGAATCTGCCTGCCGATGCAGGAGACACGGGTTCATGCCCTGGTCCGGGAAGATCCCACATGCCACGGAGCAACTAAGCCCGTGAGCTATGGCCGCTAGGCCTGCGCGTCCGGAGCCTGTGCTCCGCAACGGGAGAGGCCACAACAGTGAGAAGCCTGCATACCACACACACACACACACAAAAAAAAAAAAAAAAAAAATTAAGGAAGCTCAATGAGTTACAAGAGGACACAGAGAGACCACTAAACAAATTCAGAAAAATTTATTCTCAGGAACAAACAAATGAGAATTTATTCTCATGAACAAATGAAAATAATTACAAAGAGATAAAAAGAGTTGAAAGAAACAAAACAGAATTCTGGAAGAATAGAACTGAATGAAATAAAAATGAATAGAGAATTTCAAGAGAAACCTTGATCAAGCAGAAAAAAGAATTAGTGAACTTGAATAGAGGTCATTTGAAATGATCTAGGCAGAGGAAAAACAACAGCAAAAGGAATGAAAAAGAGTGAATAAAGCCTAAGGGACTTAACAGAAACCAGCATGGGAATCAATGTATGCATTATGGGAGACCCAGAAGGAGAAGAAGGGGCAAAAAGCTTATTAAAAGAAATAATGGCTGAAATCTTCCCAAATATGAGGTAAATGTACATCCAGATTCATGAAACACAAATAATTCAAATAGGGTGAACCCAAAGAAGACTGCACTGAGACATATAATAATTCATCAAAAGTCAAATAAGAGAGTTTTCCAGGTCCATCCATGTTGCTGCAAATGGCATTATTACACTATTTTTGTGGCTGAGTAATATTCCATTGTACATATATACCACATCTGTATCCATTCATGTGTCGATGGAAATGTAGGTTGCTTCCATGTCCTGGCTACCGTAAATAGTGCTGCCATGAACATGGGGTGCATGTATCTTTTCAAATTATGATTTTCTCTGGGTGTATGCTCAGTAGTGGGATTGCTGGGTCATATGGTAGTTCTGTTTTTAGTTTTTAAAGGAGCTTCCATACTGCTCTCCATAGTGTCTGTACCACTTTACATTCCCATGAACAGTTTAGGAGCTCTCCCTTTTCTGCACACCTTCTCCAGCATTTATGGTTTGTACATTTTTTGTTGATGGCCATTCTGACTGGTGTGAGATGATACCTCATTGTAGATTTGATTTGCAGTTCTCTAATAATTAGTTATGTTGAGCATCTTTTCTTGTGCTTTTTAGCCATCTATATGTCTTCTTTGGAGAAATGTCAATTTAGATTTTTTGCCTTTTTTTTGATTGAGTTGTTTGGGTTTTTTTGATATTGAGCTGCATGAGATGTTTGTATATTTTGGAGATTAATCCCTTGTCAGTTGTTTTGTTCACAAATATTTTCTACACCTGAAACTAACACAACATTGTAAATCAACTATACTCTTACAAAATTTTAAAAAATAAAATAATTTTAAAATTAAAAGAAATAAATAAGAGAATTTTGAAATCAGTAAGAGAAAAGCAACTTACCACATCAAGGGAGCCCCCATATGACTATCCGTGGATTTCTCAGAAGAAACCTTGAAGGATAAAAGAAAATGGTATGATATATTCAAAATGCTAAAAGAATAAAACTGCTAAACAAAATATTATAACTGGAAAAGCCGTACTGAAAATTGAAGGAGAGATAAAAAATTTTTCAGGCAAACAAAAGCAGATAGAGTTGATTACACACTAGACCTGACTCACCAAAAAATGCAAAAGCATATTCTTCAATTTAAAACAAAAGGATGCTAAGTAGCAACATGAAAGCATATGAGAATCTAAAAGTCACTGGTAAATGTATGCATATAGGCAAATATAGAATTCCATAACACTGTATTTGTTGTGTATTAATAACTTTTAAATATAAAAGTTAAAAGAAAAATGTATTAGGAATAAATGTAAATACCAAAACTTGTTAATGGTACACAATAAAAAAAGATGTAAAATGTGACATGAATAACATAAAGTCATAGTGTATGTGATTAAAGTTATCAGCTTAAAATAGACTATTGTAACTATAAGATATATAAATTATATGGTAACCACAAAGAAAATACCTGAATAAGATACACAAAAAAGGTAAAAGGATCAAAACTTAACACTACCAAAAAAGGTACTAGAAAGGAAAAAAGCAAGAAAGGAAAAGAGGAACAATGAAACACAAGATTTACAGAGAATAATTAACAATATAGCAATATTAATTATTTCCCTATCAATAATTACTTTCAACATAAACCTATTTAACTCATTAATCAAAGGATATAGAATGGATGAGTAGAATAAAAATTTAGATTCAACTATATGCTTTATAAAAGAGGTGCACATTACATTTAAGGACACATATTGGCTGAAAGTGAACTGATGGGGGGAAAAGATCTTGCATTCAAATGGTAAGCAAAAGGGAGCAGCAATGGCCATACATACATCACTTCCAAACTCATTCTATGAGACCAGCATCATGTTTATACCAAAACCAAGAAAAGATATCATAAAAAAAAGAGAAAACTACAGGCAAATATCACTGATGAACACAGGCACAAAAATCCTCAAAAAATATTAGCAAACCAAATCCATCAATGCATTAAAAGTATCATACATCATGATGAGTGGGATTTATCCCAAGTATGCAAGGATTTTTCAGTTCCTACAAATCATTCAATGTGATACACCACATTCACAAACTGAAGAATAAAAACAATATGATCTTCTCAGTGGATGCAGAAAAAGGTTTTGATGACATTCAACATTAATTTATGATTAAAGACACTCCAGAAACCGGGCATAGAGGGAATATAACTCAACATGATAAAAGCCATATATGAAAAACCCACAGCTAACATCATACTCAATTGTGAAAACCTGAAAGCATTTCCTCTAAGATAGGGAACAAGACAATGCTGCCCACTGTCACCTTTTTTTATTCAACATAGTTTTGGAAGTCCTAACCACAGCAATCAGAGAAGAAAAAAATAAAAAGAATCCAAATTGGAAAAGAAGAAAGAAAACTGTCACTGTTTCTAGATGACATAATACTACACACACAAAAATCCTAAGGAGGCCACCAGAAAACTACTAGAGTGTATCAATGAATTCGGTAAAATTGCAGGATACAGAAATTAATATACAGAAATTTGTTGCATTATTATACACTAACGATTAACTATCAATCAGAAAGAGAAAATTATTATACAGAAATCTGTTGCATCTTTGTACATTAAAATGAACTTTCAGAAAGAGAAATTCAGGAAACAATCCCATTCACCATAGCTTCAAAAAAATTAAAAATATAGGAATAAATCTACCTAATTAGTAAAAAACCTGTACTCAGAAAACTATAAGACACTAATAAAAGAAACTGAAGACAACACAAACAAATAAAAAGAGATACTGTCTTCTTGAATTGGAAGAATTAATATTACTAGAATGGCCATACAACTCAATGCAATCTATGGATTCAATGCAATTCCTATCAAAATACCAATGGCATTTTCTACAGAACCAGAACAAAAAAAATTAAATTTATATGAAAACAGAAAAGACCCCAAATAGCCAAAACAATCTTGAGAAACAACAGAGCTGGAGGAATCATGCTCCCTGACTTCAGACTATAATACAAAGCTAAAGTAATCTATACAGTGTGGTACTGTCATAAAAATAGACACATAGATCAGTTGAGTCCCTGTTTTCATTTCTTTTGTGTGCATATATACACACACACACACACACACACACACACATATATATATGTATATATATATGTGTATATATATATGTATATATATATGTGTATATATATATATATGAGTGGAATTCCTGGTCTATACTGCAATTCTGTGTTTAAATTTCGGAAAAACTTGTAAACTGTTATCTACAGAGCTTGTGCCATTTGATATTCTCACCTGCAGTGTACAAGGATAAAATTATTCTATATCTTTACCAAAAATATTGTTATTTTTCTTTTTTTTATTCGGGTATAGTTGATTCACAATGTTGTGTTCGTTTCTGCTGTACAACAAAATGAATCAGGTATATGCATACATATATCCCCTCCCAGTTAGATCACCCGCCTACCAACCCCCATCCCACCCATCTAGGTCACCAAAGAGCATGGAGTTGAGCTCTCTGTGCTTTACAGCATGTTGAAACTTGCTATCTATTTTATGCATGGTAGTGTATATATGCCAACCCCAATCTCCCCATACATCCCACCCTCATTCCCACCCTGGGTCCACACGTCCATTCCCTACATCTGTGTCTCTATTTATGCTTTGGAAATAAGACATCTAGACCAATTTTTTCAGATTCCACACATATGTGTTAATATATGATATTTGTGTTTCTCTTTTTGACTTACTTCACTCTATATGACAGACTCTAGGTCCATCCACATCTCTACAAATGACCCAAATTCGTTCCTTTTTATGGTTGAGTAATATTCCATTGTATATGTGAACCACATCTTCTTTATCTATTCATCTGTCGATGGACATTTAGGTTGCTTCCAGGTCCTAGCTGTTGTAAATAGTGCTGCCATGGACATTGCAGTACATGAGTATTTTTGAATTAAGACTTTCTCTGGGTATATGCCCAGTAGTGGGATTGCTGGGTCATATGGTAGTTCTATTTTTAGTTTTTAAAGGAACCTCCATACTGTTCTCCATAGTGGCTGTATCATTTACATTCCCAACAACAGTGTAGGAGGGTTCCCTTCTCACCACACTGTTTCCAACACTTATTGCTTGTAGATTTTTTGATAATGGCCATTCTGACCAATGGGAGGAGATACCTCATTGTACTTTTGACTTAAATTTCTCTAATAATTAGTGATGTTGAGCATCTTTTCAGGTGCTTTTTGGTCATCTGTATGTCTTATTTAGAGAATGTCTATTTAGGGCTTCTGCCCATTTTTTGATTAGGTTGTTTGTTTATTTGATATTGAACTGTATGAGCTGTTTGTATATGTTAAAGATTAGTCCTCTGATACTTCCTTCTTTCACAAGTATATTCTTCCATTCTGAGGGTGGCCTATTTGCCTCATATATGGTTTTCTCTGCTGTGCAAAAGCTTTCAAGTTTAACTATGTTCCATTTGTTTATTTTTGTTTCTATTTTCATTAGAAGGTTGGTGAAAAAACATCTTGCTGCAATTTATGTCAGGAAGTGTTCTTCCTAAGTTTTCCTCAAGGAGTCTTATATTTTCCCACCTTATATTAAGGTCTTTAATCCATTTTGAGTTTATTTCTGTGTATAGTATTAGGGAGTGTTCTAATTTCCTTCATGTATATGTAGCTGTCTAGTTTTCTGAACACCACTTATTGAAGAGACTGTCTTTTCTCCATTGTATATTCCTGCCTCCTTTGTCAGAGATTAGGTGACCATAGGTGCCTAGATTTATCTCAGAAATTTCTGTCCTGTTTCATTGATCTATATTTCTGTTTTTGTACGAGTACCATACTGTTTGGTGTTTTTTTAACATCTTTATTGGAGTATAATTGCTTTACAATGGTGTGTTAGTTTCTGCTTTACAACAAAGTGAATCAGTTATACATATCCATATACATATGTTCCCATATCTCTTCCCTCTTGCATCTCCCTCCCTCCCACCCTCCCTATCCAACCCATTTAGGTGGTCACAAACCAACGAGCTGATCTCCCTGTACCATGCGGCTGCTTCCCACTAGCTATCTACCCTACATTTGGTACTGTTTATATGTCATGCCACTCTCTCACTTTGTCACAGTTTACCCTTCCCCTTCCCAATATCATCAAGTCCATGGTCTAGTAGGTCTGTGTTTTATTCCCATCCTACCCCTAGGCGCTTTGTGCCATTTTTTTCCTTATATTCCATATATATGTGTTAGCCTATGGTATTTGTTTTTCTCCTTTGACTTACTTCACTCTGTATCCCCCTCACTACAAATAACTCAATATTGTTTCTTTTTATGGCTGAGTAATATTCCATTGTATATATGTGCCACATCTTCTTTATCCATTCATCTGTTGATGGACACTTAGGTTGTTTCCATGTCCTGGCTATAGTAAATAGATCTGCAATGAACATTTTGGTACATAACTGTTTTTGAAATATGGTTTTCTCAGGGTATATTCCTAGTAGTGGGAAGGCTGGGTCAACTGGTAGTTCTAGTTGTAGTTTGTTAAGGAACCTCTCTACTGTTCTCCATAGTGGCTATATCAATTTACATTCCCACCAACACTGCAAGAGTCTTACCATTTCTCCACACCCTCTCCAGCATTTATTCTTTCTAGATTTTTTTGATGATGGCCATTCTAATGGTTGTGAGATGATATCTCACTGTAGTTTTGATGTGCAGTTGTCTAATGATTACTGATGTTGAGCATTCTTTCATGTGTTTGTTGGCAATCTGTATATCTTCTTTGGAGAAATGTCTATTTAGGTCTTCTGCCGATTTTTGTATTTTTTTTTTTTTTTTTTTTTTTTTTTTTTTTGGTATGTGGGCCTCTCACTGCTGTGGCCTCTCCTGTTGCGGAGTGCAGGCTCTGGAAGTGCAGGCACAGCGGCCATGGCTCACAGACCCAGCAGCTCCACGGCATGTGGGATCTTCCCAGACCAGGGCACAAACCCATGTCCCCTGCATTGGCAGGCAGATTCTCAACCACTGTGCCACCAGGGAAGCCCCCGATTTTTGGATTGGGTTGTTTGTTTTTTCTTATTGAGCTTCATGTGTTACTTGTATGTTTTAGAGATTAATCCATTGTCAGTTGCTTCATTTTCAAATATTTTCTCCTATTCTGAGGTTTGTCTTTTCGTCTTGTTTATGGTTTCCTTTGCTGAGCAAAAGCTTTTAAGTTTCATTAAGTCTCATTTGTTTATTTTTGTTTTTATTTCCATTTCTCTAGAAGGATCTTGCTGTGATTTATGACATAGAGTGTTCTGCCTATGTTTTCCTCTAAGAGTTTGATACTGTCTGATCTTACATTTAGGTCTTTAACCCATTTTGAGTTTATTTTTGTGTATGGTATTAGGGAATGTTCTAATCTCATACTTTTACATGTAGCTGTCCAGTTTTCCCAGCATCACTTATTGAAGAGGCTGTCATTTTTCCACTGTATATTCTTGCCTCCTTTATCAAAGATAAGGTGACCATATGTGCATGAGTATGTCTCTGGGCTTTCTGTGCTGTTCCATTGACATATATTTCTCTTTTCATGCCAGTACTATACTGCCTTGATTACTGTAACCTTGTAGTATAGTCTGAAGTGAAGGAGCCTGATTCTTCCAGCTCCATATTTCATTCTCAAGACTGCTTTGGCTATTCAGGGTCTTTTGTGTTTCCATACAAATTGTGAATTTTTTTGTTCCATTTCTGTAAAAAATGCCAATGATAGTTTGATAGGGATTGCATTGAATGTGTAGTTTCCTTTGGGTAGTAGAGTCATTTTCACAATGTTGATTCTTCCAATCCAAGAAGATGGTATATCTCTCCATCTATTTGTATCATTTTAAATTTCTTTCATCAGTGTCTTATAATTTTCTGCATACAGGTCTTTTGTCTCCTTAGGTAGGTTTATTCCTAGATATTATATTCTTTTTGTTGCAATGGTAAATAGGAGTGTTTATTAATTTCCCTCTCAGATTTTGCATCATTAGTGTATAAGAATGTCAGATATTTCTGTACATTAATTTTGTATCCTGCTATTTTAACAAATTCATTGATTAGCTCTAGTAGTTTTCTGGTAGCATCTTTAGGATTCTCTATGTAGAATATCTTGTCATCTGCAAACAGTGACAGCTTTACTTCTTCTTTTCCCATTTGGATTCCTTTTATTTCTTTTTCTTCTCTGATTGCTGTGACTAAATCTTCCAAAACTATGTGGAATAAGAATGGGAAACCTTGTCTTTTTCCTGCTATTAGTCGGAAAAAGTTTCAGTTTTTCACCATTGAGGATGATGTTGGCTGTGGGTTTTTCATATAGGGTCTTTATTTTCTTGAGGAAATTTCCCTTTATGCCTACATTCTTCAGGGTTTTTATCATAAACGGTGTTGAATATTTTCAAAAGCTTTCCCTGCATCTATTTTGATGATCATATTGTTTTTCTCCTTCAGTTTGTTGATATGGTATATCATGTTGATTGCTTTGTGTATATTGAAGAATCCTTGCATTCCTGGAATAAACCCCACTTGATCATGGTGTAGATCCATTTATTGTGCTCTGGATTCTGTTTGCTAGTATTTTGTTGAATATTTTTCATCTATATTCATCAGTGATATTGGCCTGTAGTTTTCTTTCTTTGTGACGTCTTTGTCTGGTTTTCGTATCAGGGTGATGGTGGCCTCATAGAATGAGTTTGGAAGTGTTCCTCCCTCTGCTATGTTTTGGAAGAGTTTGGGAAGGATAGGTGTTAGCTCTTCTCTAAATGTTTGATAGAATTTGCCTGTGAAGCCATCTGGTCCTTGACTTTTGTTTGTTGGAAGGTTTTTAATCACAGTTTCAATTTCAGTGCTTGTGATTGGTCTGTTCATATTTTCTATTTCTTCTTGGTTCAGTTTTTGCAGGTTGTGCATTTCTAAGAGTTTGTCTATTTCTTCCAGGTTGTCCATTTTATTGGCATAGAGTTGCTTGTAGTAATCTCTCATAATATTTTGTATTTCTGCAGTATCCATTGTTACTTCTCTTTTTTCATTTCTAATTCTATTGATTTGAGTCTTCTCCCTTTTTTTCTTGATGAATCCGGCTAATGGTTTATCAATTTTGTTTATCTTCTCAAAGAATCAGCTTTTAGTTTTATTGATCTTTGTTATCATTTCCTTCATTTCTTTTTCATGTATTTCTGATCTGATCTTTATAATTTCTTTCCTTCTGCTAAATTTGGGGTTTTGTAATTCTTCTTTCTCTAACTGCTTTAGGTGCAAGTTTAGTTTGTTTATTCAAGATGTTTCTGGTTTCTTAAGGTAGGATTGTATTGCTATAAACTTCCCTCTTAGAAATGCTTTTGCTGCATCCCATAGGTTTTGGGTTGTCGTGTCTCCATTGTCATTTGTTTCTAAGTATTTTTGGATTTCCTTTTTGATTTTTTCAGTGATCATTTCTTTATTAAATAGTGTATTGTTTAGCCTCCAGGAGTTGGTATTTTTTACAAATCTTTTCCTGTAATTGATATCTAGTCTCATAGCACTGTGGTCAGGGAAGATACTTGATACGATTTCAATTTTCTTAAATTTACCAAGGCTAGATTTGTGACACAAGGTATGATCTATCCTGGAGAATGTTCCATGACCACTTGAGAAAAATGTGTATTCTGTTGTTTTTGGATGGAATGTCCTATAAATATCAATTAAGTCCATCTTGTTTAATGTATCATTTAAAACTTGTGTTTCCTTATTTATTTTCATTTTGGATGATCTGTCCATTGGTGAAAGTGGGGTAGTAAAGTCCCCTACTATGATTGTGTTTCTGTCGATTTCTCCTTTTATGGCTGTTAGCATTTGCCTTTTGTATTCAGATGATCCTATGTTGGGTGCATAAATATTTATAACTGTTAAACCTTGTTCATGGTTTGATCCCTTGATCATTATGTAGTGTCCTTCTTTGTCTCTTATAGCAGTCTTTATTTTTAACTCTATTTTGTCTGATATGAGAATTGCTACTCCAGCTTTCTTCTGATTTCCATTTACATGGAATATCTTTTTCCATCCTCTCACTTTCAGTCTGTATGTGTCCCTAGGTCTCAAGTGGGTCTCTTGTAGACAGCATATATATGGGTCTTATTTTTGTGTACTTTCAGCCAGTCTATGTCTTTTAGTTGGAGAATTTAGTCCGTTTATTTTTTTTATTTTAAAAATAAATTTGTTTATTTATTTTTGGTTGTGTTCGGTCTTCGTTTCTGTGCGAGGGCTTTCTCTAGTTGTGGTAAGCGGGGGCTACTCTTCATCATGGTCCACAGGCCTCTCACTGTCGCGGTCTCTCTTGCTGTGGAGCACAGGCTCCAGACGCACAAGCTCAGCAGTTGTGGCTCATGGGCCCCATTGCTCCACGGAATGTGGGATCCTCCCAGACCAGGGCTCGAACCTGTGTCCCCTGCATTGGCAGGCAGATTCTCAATGATTGCGCTATCAGGGAAACCCAGTCCATTTATTTTTAAGGTAGTTATCAATATGTATGTTCCTATTACCATTTACGTAATTGTTTCTTGTTTGTTCTTGTAGGTTTTTTCCTTCTCTTGTGTTTCTTGCCTAGAGATGTTCCTCTAACATTTGTTGTAGAGCTGGTTTGGTGCTGATTAACTGGTCTCAGCTTTTGCTTGTCTGTAAAGTTTTTAATTTATCCATCAAATCTGAATGTGATCCTTGCTGGGTAGAGTAATCTTGGTTGTAGGTTTTTCTCCTTCATCACTTTAAATGTGTCCTGCCACTCCCTTCTGGCTTTCAGAGTTTCTGCTAAATGATCAGCTGTTAACTTTATGGGGATTCCCTTGTGTGTTATTTGTTGCTTTCCCTTGCTGCTTTTAATACGTGTTCTTTGTATTTAATTTTTGATATTTTGATTAATATGTGTCTTGGAGTGTTTCTCCTTGGATTTATCCTGTATGGGACTCTGTGCTTCCTGGACTTGATTAACTATTTCCTTTCCCATATCAGGGAAGTTTTCAACTATAATCTCTTCAAATATTTTCTCAGTCCCTTTCTTTTTCTCTTCTTCTTCTGGGACCCTTATAATTTGAATGCTGGTGTCTTTAATGTTTTCCCAGAAGTCTCTGAGAGTGTCCTCAGTTCGTTTCATTCTTTTATCTTTATTCTGCTCTGCAGTAGTTATTTCCACTATTTTATCTTCTGGATAATTGGAAGAGATACAGTCATATCTATTCTTCTTCCTCAGTTATTCTGCTATTGTGACCATCTAGAGTATTTTTTTTTTTTTTTTTTTTTTTTTTTTTTTTTTTTTTTTTGCGGTACGCGGGCCTCTCACTGTTGTGTGGCTCACGGGCCCAGCCACTCCAGGGCATGTGGGATCTTCCTGGACCGGGGCACGAACCCGTGTCCCCTGCATCGGCAGGCGGACTCCCAACCATTGCGCCACCAGGGAAGCCCTAGAGTATTTTTAATTTCATTTATTGTGTTGTTCATCATTGCTTGCTTTCTCTTTAGTTCTTCTAAGTCCTTGTTAAAAGTTTCTTGCATTTTGTCTCTTCTATTTCCAAGATTTGGATCATCTTTACTATCATTATTCTGAATTCTGTTTCAGGTAGACCGCCTATTTCCTCTTTAATTGTTAGGTCTGGTGGGTTTTTAACTTGCTCCTTCATCTGCTGTGTGTTTTTCTGTCTTTCAATTTTGCTTATCTTACTGTATTTGGGGTCTTCTTTTTGCAGGCCACAGGTTCGTATTTCCCATTGTTTTTGGTGTCTGTCCCCAGTGGCTAAGGTTGACTAAGTGGGTTAAGTAGGTTTCCTAGTTGAGAGTACTATTTTCTGTGTTCTGGTGGATGAGGCTAGATCTTGTCTTTCTGTGGGCAGGTCCACCTCTGGTGGTGTGTTTTGCAGTGTCTGTGGCCTTATTATGATTTTAGGCAGCCTCTCTGCTAATGGATGGGGCTGTGGTCCTTTCTTGCTAGTTGTTTGGCATAGGTTGTTCAGCACTGTAGGTTGCTGGTCTTTGAGTGAAGCTGGGTGTTGGTGTTGAGATTGTGATCTCTGGGAGATTTTTGCCATTTCATACTATGTGAAGCTGGGAGGTCTATTGTGGACTAGTGTCCTGAAGTTGGCTCTCCCACCTGAGAGACACAGCCCTGATGCCTGACTGGAGCACCAAGAGCCTTTAATCCACACAGCTCAGAATAAGATGCAGAAAAAATAGAAAGGAAAGAAAGAAAGGAATGAAGTCACCAAGGAAGGATGAAAGGAAGGAAGAAAGGAAAGAAGAAAGGAAGAAAGAAGGAAGAGAAAATAAAGTAGAATAAAATAAAGTTATTAAAATATAAAATAATAATTAAGAAGAAAAATTTTTTAAAGTAAACAAAAAACCCCAGGACGGTCAGAACCCTAGGACAAATGGTGAAACCAAAGCTATGCAGACAAAATCTCACACAGAAGTATACACATACACACTCACAGAAAGAGAAAAAGGGGAAAAGAATAATATATCTTGCTCCCAAAGCCTACCTCCTCAATTTGAGATGATTCGTTGTCTATTCAGGTATTCCACAATCACAAGGTACATCAAGTTGATTGTGGAGATTTAATCAGCTGCTACTGAGGCTGCTGGGAGATATTTCCCTTTCTCTTGTTTGTTTGCACAGCTCCTGGCATTCAGTTTAGGATTTGGCCCCACTTCTGCATGTAGGTCGCCTGAGGGCGTCTGCTCTTGGCTGAGACAGGATGGGATTAAAGGAGCAGCTGATTCGGGAGCTTTGGCTCACTCAGGCCAGGGGGAGGGAGGGGTATGGATGTGGGGCAAGCCTGTGGCAGCAGAGGCTACCATGATGTTGCACCAGCCTGAGGCACACAGTGCATTCTCCCGGGAAAGTTGTCCCTGGATCCTGGGACCCTGGCAGTGGTGGGCTGCACAGGCTCCTGGGAGGGGAGGTGTGGAGAGTGACTTGTGCTCACACACAGGCTTCTTGGTGGTGGCAGTAGCAGCCTTAGCATCTCATGCCTGTCTCTGGTGTCCACGCTGGGCCCTACCCAGGTATTAGGGCAGTGAAAATACTCTGTATGATACGATAATAATTGACACGTCATTACACATTTGTCCAAATTCATATAATGTATAACACCAAGAATGAACCCTAAGGTAAACTATAGACTTTGGGTGATTGTCATGTGTCAATGTTGGTATGTCAAAAGTACCACTCTGGTGGGGTATGGTGATAATGGGGGAAAGCTATGCATATGTGGGGGCAAGGGGTTTATGGGAAATCTCTGTACCTTCCCTGAAATTTTGCTGTGAACTTAAAACTGCTCTAGAAAATAAAGTCTTAACAATTTTTAAAAATGGTGTGATAAGAACAAGTGCTGTCCAGAATGTGGGAAAACCTCAATCTTCATACACTGCTTTTAGAAATGTAAAATGTTGGAATCACTTTGGAAAGCAGTCTGGCAGTTCCTCAAACAATTAAACACAGAGTTACCATATTACTCAGTAACTCCACTCCAGATATAAACCCAAGAGAAATCAAAACATATGTCCACACAGAAACTTGTACATGAATGTTTATAGTAGCATTATTCATATTAGAAAAAGGTGGAAGCAACTCAAATGTCCATTATGGTACGTGGGGAGTTTCTTGCTTTTTGGAATGTCTGCGGTCTTCTGCCAGTGTTCAGTGGGTGTTCTATAGGAGAAGTTCCACGTGTAGATGTATTTCTGATGTATCTGTGGGGAGAAAGGTGATCTCCATGTCTTTTTCTTCTGCAATCTTCTCTTGAACCCCCATATTGATTTCATTATTGTAGTTTTGTAGCAGAGTCTGAAGTCAGGGAGCCTGATTCCTCCAGCTTAGTTTTCTTTCTCAAAATCGCTTTGGCGATTCAGGGGTCTTTTGTGTTTCCATACAAATTGCAAAATTTTTTATTCTAATTCTGTGAGAAATGCCTTTTGCTCATTTGATACAGATTGCACTGCCTCTGTAGATTGCTTTCAGTCGTGTATTCATTTTCACAATTTTCATTCTTCCAGTCCAAGAACATGGTATATCTCTCCATCTGTTTCTGTCATCTTTGATTTCTTTCATCAGTATATTAGAGTTTTCTGAGTACAGGTCTACTGCATCCTTAAGTAGGCTTATTCCTAGGTATTTTATTCTTCTTGTTGTGATGGTAAATGGGATTGTTTCCATAATTTCTCTTTCTGATCTTTTGTGGTTAGTGTATATGAATACAACAGATTTCTGTGTATTGATTTTGTATCCTGCAACTCTGCCAAATTCATTGGCAAGCTTTATTAGATTTCTGGTAGCTTCTTTAGGATTTCCTATGTAGAGTATCATGCCATCTGCAAACAATGACAGTTTTACTTCTTCTTTTCCAATTTGGATTTCTTTTATTTTTTTTTTCTTCTCTGATTGCTGTGTCCAGGACTTCCAAAACTATGTTGAATAAGAGTGGTGAGAGTTAACATCCTTGTCTTGTTTCTGATCTTAGAGAAAATGCTTTCAGGTTTTCACCATTGAGAATTATGTTTGCTGTGGTTTTGTCATATACTGACTTTATTATGTTGAGGTGGCTTCCCTCTAGACCCAATTTCTGTAGAGATTTTATCATAAAATGGTGTTGAATTTTCTCAAAAGCTTTTTCTGTACCTATTGAGATTATCATATGGTTTTTATTCTTCAATTTGTTAATATTGTATGTCACAGTGTTTGATTTGCATATATTGAAGAATCCTTGCATTTTGGGGATAGATCCTAGTTGATCATGGTGTATAATCCTTTTAATGTGTTTTGGGATTTGGTTTGCTAGTATTTTGTTGAAGATTTTTGCATCTATATTCATCAGTGATGTCAGCCTGTAATTTTCCTTGTTTGTGTTATCCTTGTCTGGTTTTCGTATCAAGGTGATGGTGACCTCATAGAATGAGTTTGGGAGTGTTCCTCCCTCTGCTATATTTTGGAAGAGTTTGGGAAGGATAGGTGTTAGCTCTTCTCTAAATGTTTGATAGGATTCGCCGGTGAAGCCATCTGGTCCTTGGCTTTTGTTTGCTGGAAGATTTTTAATCACAGTCTCATTTTCAGTGATTGTGATTGGTCTGTTCATATTTTCTCTTTCTTCCTGGTTCAGTCTTGGAAAGTTGTACCTTTCTAAGTATTTGTTCATTTCTTCCAGGTTGTCCATTTTATTGGCATATATTTATAGGTGCTTGTAGTAGTCTCTTATGTTCCTTGGTATTTCTGTGGTATCAATTGTAACTTCTGTTTCATTTCTAAATTTAGTGATTTGAGCCCTCTCCCTTTTTTTCTGATGAATCTGGCTAAAGGTTGATCAATTTTGCTTATCTTTTCAAAGAATCAGGTTTTAATTTCATTGATCTTTGCTATTGCTTCCTTCGTCCCTATTTTATTTATTTCTGCTCTGATCTTTATGATTTCTTTCCTTCTAATTAATTTGTGCTTTGTTTGTTCTTCTTTCTCTAATTGCTTTAGGTGTGAGGTTAGGTTGTGTATTTCAGGTTTTTCTTGTTTCTTGACATAGGATTGTATTGCTATGAACTTCCCTCTTAGAACTGCTTTTGCTGTGTCCCATAGCTTTTGGATTATCATGTTTTTGTTGTCATTTGTCTCTAGGTATTTTTAAATTTCCCCTTTAATTTCTTCAGTGATCCACTGGTGTTTTAGTAATATATTGTTAGGCTCCATGTGTTTGTGTTTTTTTATTCTTTTTTCCTTTAATTGATTTCTAATCTCATAGTGTTGTGGTTGGAAGAGAAGCCTGATATGATTTCAATTTTCTTAAATTTACTGAGGCTTGATTTGTGACCCAAGATGTGATCTATCCTGGAGAATGTTCCGTGTGCCCTTGAGAAGAAAGTGTATTCTGCTGCTTTTGGATGGAATGTCCTATAAGTATCAATTAAGTCTATCTGGTCTAATGTGTCATTTAATGCTTGTGTTTCCTTATTAATTTCCTATCTGTATGATCTATCCATTCATGTAAGTGGGATGTTAAATTCCCCAACTATTATTGTGTTACTGTCATTTTCCCCTTTTGTGGCTGTTAGCATTTGCCTTATATATTGAGTTGCTCCTACTTTGGATAAATATATATTTATAATTGTTATATCTTCTTCTTGGATTGATCCCTTAATCATTATGCAGTGTCCTTCATTGTCTCTTATAACATTTTTTTTAAAGTCTATTTTGTCTGATATGAGAATTGCTACTCCAGCTTTTTTTGATTTCAATTTGCATGGAATATCTTTTTCCATCTCCTCAGTTTCAGTCTTTATGTGTCCCTAGGTCTGAAGTAGGTCTTTTGTAGACAGTATATATATGAGATTGTTTCTGTATCCATGCAGCCAATCTATGTCTTTTGGTTGGAGCATGTAATCCATTTACATTTAAGGCAATTATTGATATGTGTTCCTAATTCCATTTTCTTAATTGTTTTGGTTTTGTTTTTATAGGTCTTTTTCCTTCTCTTCATTTTTTTTTTTGTCTTCTCTTGTGTTTCCTGCCTAGAAAATTTCTTTTAGCAATTGTTGTAAAGATGGTTTGTTGGTGTTGAATTTTGCCTGCCTGTAAACTTTTTGAATATTCAGTCTAATCTGAATGACAGCTTTGCTGGTTAGAGTATTCTTGGTTGTAGATTTTTCCCTTTCATCACTTGTAATATATCCTGCTGTGCCCTTCTGACCTGCAGATTTTCTGCTGAAAAATCAGTTGATAACCTTATGGGGATTCCCTTGTATGTTATTTGTTGCTTTTCCCTTGCTGCTTGTAATATTTTCTCTTTGTCTTTAATTTTTGTGAGTTTTGTTAATATGTCTCAGCATGTTCCTCTTTGGGTTTATCCTGTATAGGATTCTGTGATTCCTGAACTTTGGTGACTATTTCCTTTTCCATGTTAGGGAGCTTTTCAACTATAATCTCTTTAAGTGTTTTCTCAGGCCTGTTCTCTTTCTTCCTCTTCTGGGACCCCTATAGTTTGTATGTTGGTGCATTTAATGTTGTCCCAGATGTCTCTGAGACTTTCCTCATTTCTTTTTATTCTTTTTTCTTTATTCTGTTCTGTGGAAGAGATTTCCACCATTCTGTCTTCCAGGTCACTTATCCATTCTTCTGCCTCAGTTATTCTGCTACTGATTCCTTCTGGTGTATCTTTCATTTCAGTTATTGTGTTGTCCACCTCTATTTGCTCTTTAGTTCTTCTAGGTCTTTTTAAATCATTTCTCGTATCTTCTCAATCCAAGCCTCCAATTTTTTTCCAAGATCTTGGATCATCTTTACTATCTTTTCTCTGAATTATTTTTCAGGTAGATTGCATATCTCCTCTTCATTAATTGTTTTTGTTGGTTTTTATCTTGCTCCTTCATCTTCAGCATATGTCTTTGTTCCCTCATTTTGTCAGACTTATCATGTTTTTGGTCTCCTTTGCTCAGGCAACAGGATCCTAGTTCCTCTTGCTTCTGTGTCTGCCCCCTGGTGGGTACAGTTGGTCCAGGGGCTTGTGTCATTAACCCCTTGATAGGGGTTTGATTGGTGTTGTGTTGACCAGGGTCTGCCCTAGATATTGATCATGGCCTCCCCTTGGCCCTGTGGTTGTCACTGCCCTGTGAGGGGCAGTGTCTTCTTCCTAGTTGTTGGAGTAGAGGCCCCCAAATATATTTCTTAGCTGATAATCTGATCTGTGGTGCAAGGTAAGTGGGATTGGAGCACTCCTAATGGGAAAGAAGTCACCGAGTATTCCTCCCCTGGAGCAATTCACCTGTGGATGTATTCTATTGTGTCCCATTTTATCCATTGTGTTGGCTCACAAAGTACACTATAGTTGGCACTGCTCTTGTTCCCTTGTTCCTGCCTTAACTGTGGGTATGCCAGTAATTGGCTCTGGTGACTCTCAGTCATTGATTTCACCAGGTCACTGGCACAGATCCACTAAGGTCAGGTCCCAGGACTGCAGTAGTCGTGCACCTGTACCCACTTTGGGGACTCTGGAGGCAGCTCAGATTCTGGCGTGACCCAACCACTGCATTTGCATGCCTTCAAAGCCCACTGGTGTTAAAGCCAGACCCATCCCATCTGCAGGAGCATTTGTTGTCTTTTCAGATGTTTCCTAGGTGCTAAATTTAGGATGCTGTCAATGGAGATGTGACTCTGCATTTCATGCAGCCATGAGGAGAGATTTCTGCTCTTCTTCCTTAGCCACACAGCCCCTGTGGCTCATCTGTGCTTTCAGATCCTCTACTGGGAGGATTTCCTAGTGGGAGAACTATCCATGCCCTCTTGGGACAGCATGGGCTGGTCCTGGCACCTGCTGATGGATTTCTTAGTGGGAAGGTACTATCCACGTTCTGCTCAGATAGCCAGGGAGTTTCCAGCATGCACTGATGGATTTCCTAGTTGTGGAAGCTCTCAGTGCCCTTCTGGGACAGCATTGGTGGGTCCTGGCACTGGCTGGTGCAATCTTAGTGGCTAGAACTATCCACGCCCTTCTAGGTCAGCAGGGACAGATTCTGTGGTCTGTTGGCAGAATTCCTATTGGGGGAAGCTGTCTGAGCCCTCTGGGTCAGTGCTGAGTTTTTTTTAATTGGAAAATTTTTGATTACTGATTCAATGTCTTTACTTGTTATGGTACTTTTGAGAATTTTCTGTTTTTTCTTCAGTCATTTATGAATGTTTCTATTTCATATGATTTGTCTAATATGTTGACATAATTGTTTATAGTATAGTCTTTTGACCATTTTTATTTCTTTAATGGTGGAAGAAATGTACCTACTTACATTTATGAATTTAGTTGTTTGCAACTTCTCTCTCTTTATTGACAGTCTAGCTAAAGGTTTGATTTTGTTAATGTTTCCAAAGAAACAACTTTGAAATAAAAGAAGTTTGGTTTCCTTTATTCCCTTTATTGTTTTTCAATTCTCTACTTTATTATCTCTACTTCAATCTTTATTATTTCCTTGGTTCTGCTAACTTCATGTTTAGTTCATCTTTTTCTAGTTCCTTTGGTTGTAAAGCAGCCTTATTGATATGAGTTCATTTTTTCTTTATAATTAGCCATTTACAGCTATAAATTTTACTCTGAGTACTATCTTCACTTCTTCCCATAAGTTTTGATACTTATTTTCAGTCATCTCTAAGTATTTTCAAGTTTTTGTTGTGATTTCTTCTTTGATCCATTGATTTTAACAGAGTTTTGACCAGAGACATATTACAGCCACAGGAATTAGTTTCTGCAAAAATCCCCCAGTCAATAATGTGTTAAAGTTTATATTGTTTAATTTCCACATATTTGTGAATTTTCCAGTTTTCCTTCTGTTATTGATATCAAGCTTAATTCCATTGTGGTTTGAGAAGGCACTTTGTATGATTTCATTGTTGTAAAATTTATTGGAACACATTTTGTTGCCAATCACATGGTCTATTCTGGAGAATGTTCCATGTGTATTTGAGAAGAAGGTATATTATTCTGTCATTGGGTGAATCTTGTATCTGTAGCTATAATGAACTCATTTAGTACCTCTAACAGTTTTTCCCCTGTGGATTTCATACATTTTTCTATATATAAGATCAATATAAAATATTTGTTGTATTTCCACACACTAGCAATAAACAATCTGAAAATTAAATTGGAAATCAATTACATTTAAATAACATCAAAAGGAATAAAATATTTAAGAATAAATTTAACTTAAGAAGTTCAAGTCTTGTATACCTAAACTATAAAACATTGTGGAAAGAAATTAAAGATGTAAATATATGGAAAGACATCCCATGTTTCTGGATCAAAAGATTTGAGGTCGTTAAGAAGACAATACTTACCAATTAATTTACAAATTCAAAGCACTTCCTATAAAAATTCCAAAGCCTTTTTGTGCAGAAATGGAAAAATTTATTTTAATAATCATACAGAAATGCAAGTTTCCCTGAATAGCCAAAATAATCTTGAAAAGAAAAATCAAGTTTGACCTGGCTTCAACTGAAAACCTACAGTATTCAAAAAAGTAGGCTTCTGGCATAAAAACTGACATATAGACAAATATAACAGACTAGAGAGCATAGAAATAAACCAACACTACTATTGATAACCAAAATTGTGAGATACAACTTCATACCCACTAGCATGGTTATAATTTTTAAAAGGAGATAAAAATTGTTAGCAAAGATGTGAAGAAATTGGAACCTTCATACATTGCCGATGAGAATATAAAATGGGGCAGCCATTGTAGAAAGCAGTTTGGAGGTTCCTCAAATAGTTTAACATAAAGCTACTATATGATGCAGCAACTTCACTCCTATACACATAACCAAAATTTTATAACGTGTTCAAAATAAAAAGTTGTACACAAATGTTTTTGCTGCATTATTTATAAATGGCCACAAAGAGGAAACATTACAAATGTCCATTAACAGGCAAATGAATAAATAAAATGTATATACATACAATAAAATATAGTTAAGTAATAAAAAGTATAAGTTTTCTCTATGTATAGTATCATGTCCTCTGCAAACAGTGACAGTTTTACTTCTTCTTTCCTGATTTGGATTCCTTTTATTTCTTTTTCTTCTCTGATTGCTGTGGCTACAACTTCCAGAACTATGTTGAATAATAGTGGTGTGGTAGCAGATGTCACCAAAATGGCAATATAGGAGACCCCAGCAATCTCCCTGCAAAGATCAATAATTAGACAGGTTTCCATGAACAAAAACATCTGTGGGGGAGCACTAGAGTCTACTCATGAAACTTCAGTAACATAGTGGGAATAAAAACAATCTGAGAATAACTTCACAAGAAGAGAAGGAATACAGCCTCATTTGCCCTGCCTAATCTCATCACCCAAGCTGTCATTACTCAGTGCCAAGAAAGAACTTCCCAGATATAGTTTCTTTCACCAGAAAAGGAACATCAGAGTGAGGGGCCAGCTTCTCTAGCTGGTCAGGGAACCACAAGAAGGTTCTGTTTCAGTTTCACCCCACTGTGATCAGAAAAGCTGAGATGTATAGAGACAGCTAGGAACAAGGAAGAAAAGCAGGGGTTCCAGTAGCAGCCACAAAGCAGGAACAATTATGATTCACAGTGACCTGCTCTGCAGACAAACCCAGCAGCTTTTAGTATTTAAGAAATCAAGAGCCAGCAGATTTCAGCAACTTTCGCCCTGCCTGTTTGTTGATGCCAGTTTCCTGGGTCCCTAGCTTCTCCTTACCCATCCCCATCTCTGATGGAGCCTGCTAACCACACTAACAGCCAGCCCAGGCCTCTGCAGCTATGCAAATGCAAGACACCAATCTAGAGCTCTCTGGCTGACCCCTACTGCCATGAACATGCTTCGGGGTACACCCTCCAAGAATAGACCTGCATGCTGCTGGTCTGATGCCCATAACTTGCCTCCACTGAGGGGAGACTGTGCAGCCACAATCAGAGTATGTCAACAGCCAGGGCTCCACAGTTGCTTATGGGTCCAGATCAGCAGGCTCTGTCTTATGTCACTGGCCTACACTATTGTGCTTACCAGCATCTAGTGTCTCCAGCTATGCAAATACACACATCTGCCATGACCCCCATCACTGGCCTCCACTGCCATGCACCTGGAGCAAAACCCAGCAGCCATGGTTCTTCACACCCACAGCTGCCAGCGAGCCTATAGTTGAACCACAACCATGCTGTCTGCTTTGCCACTCTCACTATGTGTGTGTGTCTGCAACTTACTCCTTCCACTATACAGACACCTGAAACTGGCCCCCACAGGGGAGTGTGTGCACACCACCAGCTCCAGTCACCACCACTGCCACGCTGGTTCCTAGCTATTGGTTATGGAGGCACTGTTGAGAATCCCAACAGATCATACAGCCACTGCAGACTCATCATAGTGCTCATAAAGGACCACAGTTCTTGATGCTGTGGACCTCAGTGGCCTAAGTCAAAGGAACATCACACACTCCCAGACCTGCTGCTGCCACACTGTCTTACACTTGACACTCTGCACTATTAGACAGAGGATCACAGCACACTCCAATATGCCTTTACCTGTGGTGAAAAATCTTCCTTTACTAAAGTCAGTTCCTAAACTCTGGAAGAGATTACTGCTTCTCAGATGCACAGAAACCTGTGCAAAGCTTAAGAATCATGAAGAATCAGGAAAACATGATTTCAACAAAGTAATAGAGTAATCCTACTGTAACTGGCCCCAAAGAAATGGAGATCCAGGAAATGCCCAACAAAGAATTCAAAATAATGTTTTGAAGAAACTCAGAGAGTTATACGAGAACACAGATAAACAATTTAAATATATCAAGAAACTGACCACAATCACAGAAGAAAAAGAAATAAAAGAAATTCAAATTGGAAAAGAAGAAGTAAAATGGTTACTGTTTGCAGCAGGCATGATATTCTAGGTAGAAAATCTTGAAGATGTTGCCAGAAAGTTACTAGTGCTAATCAACGAATTTAGTAAAGTCACAGGATGCAAATTTAATACACAGAAATCTCTTGCATTCCTATACACTAACACTAAAGTACAGAAAGAGAAATTAAGGAAACACTCCAATTTACCATTACAACAAAAATAATAAAATACCTAGGAATAAGCCTACCTAAGGAGGCAAAAACCTGTATGCAGAAAACTATAAGATACTGATTAAAGAAAGTAAAGAGGATACAAACAGATGGAGAGATATACCATGTTCTTGGATTGGAAGAATCAATATTCAGAAAATGACTATACCACCCAAAGCAATCTACAGATTCAATGCAATCCCTATCAAATTACCAATGGCATTTTTCACAGAATGTGAACAAAAAATTTTAAAATTTGTATGAAAACACAAAAGACCTCGAATAACAAAAGCAATCTTTAGAAAAATAAAAGAGCTTGAGGAATCAGGCTCCAGACAGTATGTTACTGGCACAAAAACAGAAATATAGATCAATGGAAAAGGATAGAAAGCTCAGAGATAAACCCACACACCTATGGTCACCTAATACAAGACAAAGGAAGCCATAATATACAGTGGATAAAAGACAGCCTCTTCAATAAGTGGTGCTGGGAAAACTGTACAGCTACATGTAAAAGAATGAAGTTAGAACACTCCATAACACCATACATAAAAATAAACTCAAAATGGATTATAGACCTAAGTGTAAGGCCAGACAATATAAAACTCCTAGAGGAAAACATAGGTAGAACACTCTTTGACATAAATCACAGAAAGATCTTTTTTGACCCACCTCCTAGAGTAATGAAAATAAAGATAAACAAATGGGACTTAATCAAACTCAAAAGTGTTTGCACAGCAAAGGAAACCATAAACAAGACAAAAAGACAACCCTCAGAATGGGAAAAAATGTTTTCAAAAGAAACAACAGGCAAAGGATTAATCTCCAAAATATACAAAGAGCTCATGCAGCTCAATATCAAAGAAAAAGTCAACCCAATGAAAAAATGGGCGGAAGACCTAAATAGACATTTCTCCAAAGAAGACATACAGATGGCCAAGAGACACATGAAGAAAACATTCAACATTACTGATTATTGGAGAAATGTAAATCAAAACTACAATGAGATATCACCTCACACTGGTCAGAATGGCCGTCATTACAAAATCTACAAACAATAAATGCTGGAGAGGGTGTGGAGAAAAGGGAATCCTTTAATATAGCCACTATGGAGAACAGTATGGAATTTCCTTTAAAAACTAAGAATAAAGCTACCTTGTGACCCAGCAATCCCACTAACTGGCATATAGCCAAAGAAAACCATAATTCAAAAAGACACAGACACTCCAATGATCATTGCAGCACTATTTACAATATCCACGATATGGAAACAACCTAAATGTCCATAAACAGAGGAATGGATAAAGAAGATATAGTATATATATATACAATGGAATATTATGCAGTCATAAAAAGGAATGAAACTGGGTCATTTGTAGAGACATAGATAAAACTAGAGACTGTCATACAGAGTGAAGTAAATCAGAAAGAGAAAAACAAATTTTGTATATTAACTCATATATATGGAATCTGAAAAAAAATGGTATAGATGTCTTATTCACAAAGCAGAAATAGAGACACAGATGTAGAGAACAAACATATGTATAACAAGAGGGAAGGGGGTGGGATGAATTGCACTATTGATACTATGTATAAAACAGATAACTAATGAGAACCTACTGTATAGCACAGAGAACTCTATGCAATGCTCTGTAGTGACTTAAATGGGAAGGAAATACAAAAAAAGAGGGGATAAATGTATACTTATATCTGATTCACTTTGCTGTACAGTAGAAACTAACACAACATTGTAAAGCAGCTATACTCCAATAATTTTTTTTAAAAAAACAATACAAGAACAAAATGAGAACATAGCAAAGAAATAGAAAACAAAAAAAGAGAATCATACAGAAATTTTGGAGCTGAAGAATAACATGACTGAACTGAAAAATTTAGTAGAAACCTTCAACAGCAGACTTGACTAAGCAGAAGAAAGATTTAGTGATCTGAAAGGCAGATCCATTGCAATTTTTCAATCAGAGGAACAACAAAAAAAGAAAAGAATGGAAAGGAATGAAGAAAGCCTACAGCACTTATGGGAAATCATTTAAAAATATATATATATATATATGTATATATATATATATATATATATATATATATATATATATATATATATATATATATATATATATACATATATATATGTAGGCAGCATTGGAGTGCCAGAAGGAGAAGAGGGAGAAAGAGATAGAATGCTTATTTAAAGAAATAATGGCTGAAAATTTCCCAAAAGTCAGGAAAGAATTGTACATCCAAGTTCATAAAGCTAATAGTTCACACCAAAATTCCAATCCAAAGTAATCTTTTCCAAGACACATTATAAGAAATCTGCTTAAAATCATAGTAAAAAGATAATTTTAAAAGCAGCAGTAGAAAAAAAATACTCTCATACAATGGAACCCCCACAAGACTATCAACAGATTTCTCAGCTGAGCTTTTACAGGCCAGGAGTGAATGGGATATAAGTCTTGAAAAAAAGAAACCTCCAACCAAGTATACTTTTCTCAGCAACGTTGTCCTTTAGAAATGACGGTGAGTTAAAGATTTTCCCAGACAAAACCTGAAGGAGTTCATCACCACTACTTCTGCTTCACAAGAAATGCTGAAAGGAGTTCTTTAGGCTGAAACAAAAGGTTTCTATTTAGTAACATGAAAACATAAGCAAATATATAAGACACTGGTAAAGGTAAGCATATTGTAACATTTAGAAATGAAAGAAGAGATATTACAACTGATCATGCTTTATGATATTTTAATGTGTTATTGAATTCAGTTTACTAGTATTTGAGGGAGGGAGATTTTTGCATCTATATTCATCAGGGATTTTGGTCTGTAATATTATTTTTTGTCATGCCCTTATGGCCTTGGTTTGAGAATAATGCTGGCCTCATATAGTTAGTTTGGAAATGTTTCATCCTTTTTAATATTTTGGAAGAGTTTGAGAAGGATTGGTATAAATTTTCCTTAATTTTTGGTATAATACACACATGAAATCAACTAATCCTGGACTTCTCTTTGGTGGGCGGTTTATTATTACTGCTTCAAACTCCTTACTCATTATTGAACATTTCAGATTTCTATTTCTTCATAATTCAATCTTGATAGGTTGTATGTTTCTAGGAAGTTATTCTTTTCTTCTAAGTTATCCATTTTCAGGGCATATAACTGATGATAGTAGTCTTAATGATTCCTGTTTGGTCTTGGGCTGAATCAATGTTTCACAACCTCATTCATGGGTCCCAAATCTCCCACATAGGCACTTTTCTCCATGGATGGCTGCAAAATTATTGTTATTGTCAGAGGATATGAGTAGGGAAATTACTATATTGCCATCTTGCTCAAAATTATATTATTTTGCACAACCTAAGGATCTAATAATATGAGCTTAAACTATTATACCTCTGAAGTATGAAATGCAATGTAGTCATTTAAAAATATTCTGTGGGCTTCCCTGGTGGCGCAGTGGTTGAGAATCCGCCTGCCGATGCAGGAGACACGGGTTCGTGCCCTGGTCCGGGAAGATCCCACATGCCGCGGAGCAACTAAGCACGTGAGCCATGGCCGCTAGGCCTGCGTGTCCGGAGCCTGTGCTCCGCAACGGGAGAGGCCACAACAGTGAGAGGCCCGCATACCGCAAAAAAAAAAAAAAAAAAAAAAAATTCTGTATTGTAGAAAATGATGTGATGTTATATGAATTAAAGAGGTTCTAAAATTAAATGTACAGGGAGACTTCTGATTTCTGCTCTGACATGTAAAGAGCTTAGAATTCGTCACTATCATCATCATGATAAGCAAAAACATGAACTGAAAATCAACACTTTTTCTTATATTCATCAGAGAATTGAGGTTGGAGGGTGAACAACTGCTAGAAAAACTGGAGAGATAGATGCTGAGAATCACAGCTTACCAGTAGCAGATGTTTGCCCCTAGAGCCAGTAGAGGTTGGAACATTAAACTCTATCAGATGAATTGCTAGAGGCTCAGGGAGGACTAGCTTGAGAGTTAAAAACTTGGTGTGACTAGTCTTAATGCAGCTCCCCAAACTTTGGAAGTTTTATCTCTAGGAGCCCCAACAAGTTCTCAGAGTGAAGGCTGGAGAAAAATACTCTCATGCTTCTGGCACAGGGAGGAGAAAAATAACCATTTTGAAAAACACCCAGAGCATTCTGTTCTCCTTAACCATGGCCCTTCCTAAAACAAAACAAAACAAAAACAAAAACACAAACTAATCATCAGAGACTAATCCCCTTATTTTTTACCAGAGCCTATCAGACCTCAGAGAAGGTAAATACCCAACACCAGCCCCCTCAAATTGTCCTGGCTCACCTAATGTGAGAAAATCTAAGAGGCAATTTTGAATGTCACAACCCCCGGACACATGCTCCTATATGACTGAGACCTAATTATAGTAGTATGGCATGCTTCCTCTCACTCACACCTTACCACCATATTGATCTGGGTCTTCTATAATAATAGTGGATTACAACTTAAAGTACTGCAAGGATAAAACCCTCTTTAAAAGAAGTCTCTAGGGAAACCCAAAGACAACGGAAGAAACAAAAACAAGGACATTAGAGAAAAATGTAGCCTCCTCCAACTGCAGCTTCAGCAAACAGTAAACACAGACTATCTCCAGCAAGATGAACATAAAGCCTTGCATTAAAGTTTATTTACCTCTGTTCCTTTTACCCAATACATTGCAACTGAATTTTAACAAAAAATTACAAGGCAAGCTAAAAAGCAAAAACACGATTTGAAAATACAAAACAAGTATCAGACCTGGACTAAGATATGGCAGCGATTTTGGAATTGTCAAGTGGATTTTAAATAATTATGATAAATATGCTAAGATCTCTAAGAGAAAATGGACAATGTGGGGGAGCACATGGGTAATGTAAGAAGACAGATGCAAATAAGAAAAAAACAAAATGATATGTTATAAATCTACAACACTGTAAAAAGAAGTGAAGAATGTTTTCAATGGGCTCATCAGTAGAGTAGACATGACCAAGGAAAGAATCAGTGAGCTTGAAGATATGCCATAGATACTTCCAAAACTGAAATGAAAAGAAATGATCTAACAGATATAAAATAGACATTTATTTCAAAATAATAGCAACCATGTATTTGGTGATTATAATTTATGGATAAAAAAATGAATAACAACAATATTATAATAGATGGGAGGGAGGAATTGGGAATAATCTGTTACAAGGTACTTATACTACCTATGAAGAGGTATAGTGTTATTTGAAAGTGGACCTAGATTAGTTGTAAGTGTATAAAGCAAACCCTGGGGCAGCCACTTAGAAGTTATTAAAATAAGCTTATTTGAAATGCTAAGTAAGAAGATAAAAATGAAATCATATAAAATTCTCAATTAAAGCAAAAAAAACCAGAACACAAAATGAGTGTCAAATAACAAGGGAAATAGATTGAACATATTTAAAAATGTAGTAGATTACACCAACTATATTAATAATTACTTTAAATGTGAATGGTCTAAATACGCCAATTAAAAGACAAATTGTAAAAGTGAATATCATGACACAACTATATGTTGTATTAAAAAGTATGTACAATATGATTCCAATTTTTTAAAAGGTTTAGATACCTTTCCCTACTTTATCTTGATAATAAATAGAAGCAAGATGAAAAAAAGATCAAAAGTTATTGGTGATTGTATGTCTGTGGTAAAATTCTAGGCTATAATTTTCCTTTTACATGTTTTAAAAATTATTTATAATGAGATATTATTTCCCTAATGAGAAAAAAATAAATTTTATGAAAATAACAATGCAGTTGGGAATGTTTGTGCATTTTATAAATTGGTGTCTAACTTTTATGGACAAGGCTACCTATGAATGTCAGGACTCGAGTTGAATAATAAAACATGGCTGGACCTAGTTCTAGATTTTCTTAGCAGAAAGCTTATTAATACCTAGTTTAAGTTTTGAAAATAAACACGTTGCTTTATGTCCACCTAGAGAGGTGGGATAGGGAGGGTGGGAGGAAGATGCAAGAGGGAAGAGATATGGGGATGTATGTATATGTATCGCTGATTCACTTCCTTATACAGCAGAAACTAACACACCATTGTAAAGAAATTATACTCCAATAAAGATGTTAAAATAAATAAGTAAATAAATAAATACCTATAATAACATTCCATAATCATTGTAGCACGGTTAGGAAATCAGAAAAAGAAAAAATTAACTATATACAATACCATTTCCAACCTTAGAGTGTAGCACTTACAGATTTACAGATGTCTGTATGTGTGTGTGTGTGTGTGTGTGTGTGTGTGTGTGTGTGTGTGTTTCTGTGTGATTATGACACCCATAGATTCTATTTTCTCTTGATACAAAAAATCTACTGTGAGCAATATTGCATATTCATTTTTATATAGTTATGGCAAGGATTTAATAGAAAAATTTATGAAAGAGAATTATTAAGTCAAAGTGTATGCACATTTATAAAGCTCTTTAAAATATATTGATAAATTATCCTCCAAAATGTTAACAATAAACACGATCTACTGCAATGTTTGAATGATTTTTTTCACACATTTTCTTTAACCCTAGAGATAATTATTATTTCTTTTTGTTAATATTATATGTAAAAGAGGATTTCTCATTTCAATTTGCATTTTATTACAAGTGATGTTGGGCATGTTTCACATTTGAATATTCTAATAAATTGATGAATCTGTCCATTTTTTATTTAACTTTTCTTATTTATCATCAATAACTTTATATATTAAAGTTATAAACCCCTTCTCAGTATGTTTTCCAAATATATTACCTGTTATTTTTCTTTAACTTTTGTTTTACATTATGTTTAATATACAGGTATAATTTATTGCAAAGAGTCAAATCCGTAAGTCTTTTCCTTTATGGTTTTTCCCTCAGGAGTTATGCTTAGAGAGGCCTGCTTCACAACACAATATAGATATTAATCTGTATTAGTTTAATTATTTTTATGGTTTCTTTAAAAAATGAGACTTTTAAAGTTAGCAGTCATTACACTTGAAAATTTCATGTAGGCCCATTTAAATACATCTCATAATGAAGCAAATGACTGTGAATCTTAAAGAGAATGTTTACTAGTATATTTTAAAATATTCTACAACTACAAGCATAATATTCTGCATAGATACAGATATACATGTATATCTGTATATATATAGGCAAATCAACTCTTTTTTTTCCTCTCCTTTATAAGCATCTATATTGTCAGTATAAGGATATATGCACATACATGTTAATGATGTGTTGATGCTTTAGCTGTAATTTTTCACCTGTCACCATGGTTATATCCTAAACATTCTACCGTGGCTGTTTTTCAAAACATTGCTGGATTTACACATTCAGCATGACATAATCCATTTACATACATTTGAGGACTGTTCATTTAAAATCATAGTAACACTTTTATATGTATTGCTATATTCCATACAGTCAAAATAGACCATGTAATCGGAAAGTGTACTCTTGTTAGCTGCCGTACATCTTCTATACCAATTATCAACTAAAATTTCCTGTAGTAACTATTTTTGATAACTTGTAGATCCAATAAGCCTGTCCTGATGCTGCTGCTGATGATGACTTTTAGCCATTTAGTTAGAGAAAACTAATATTAAATAGATACTTGTGGCTTTTAATCTGTACATAACTGGAGCATTTTAATTATTTTCAAACTGGAATCACTTAGTACTGGGTAAAAGTAATATGCTTTGTCTTCAGCTTTTCACTGGAGATTGTTGTCCTGCAAAGAAACTGTTCTTTTTTAGAAAAATTAATCTAAATGCATTCAACAGCAATCCATTGCTGCAACTTGTCATTAGGTATTGTGAGATAGGCCATGTTATGAATGAATATTTTAAACATTAAATTGCATAATAAGTAATTCTGTGCAGATGGCTATTGGAGATATGCTTTTATGGCATGAAAGTTGCTGCAGTGCCTTAGGGTCTCTACAGATGATCTCTCTGGACTGCAGTCACAGATATACATTTACTCCTTTCTGTATTCGTCACTGGGGGCTCCCTCAGGTATAGGGTACATTCACCATGAAAGACAATCTCACTGAGAAACATTACTATTATGGAGCTCTTTGACATCCTTGAAATGGAAATATTATTCATCATGTAGGGATGTTTTCTGGCAGCCTGATTCACATGAGAGTTACACAAAGGTAACATTTGTGTTCTTATTAATTAATTTGAATGTCATATTTAGGAACCAGTGGTTGCTCACTGATAATCCTAATTTGCTCATATTGAATGTATGAAAAACTCAGCAAAACAAAATATTAGTTACAAACCGTTTAATTAGGTAAGGCTGAGATATTTGTGCTTTATATCCTGGCCTGTCAATCTTTATCAGTAGCAAGCTAATAAGACCTTTATAGATTTCTCCTATAAAGCCAAATAATTCTCCAAATGTCATTTTCCAGTAGTTTGATGTTTAAAATTCTTCTTGGTAGGGTAAATTAGAAGTCAATGACATACCACCAAGCTAATTATCAGTGTAGCTTAGAGAAATGTAAAGCAAGGTCTGAGTGAAAATACTAAAATTACAGTTGTGGGGAGTTAAAGAAAATGCAGGCAGTTGGCTCTTGAAGTTCTTTATGAAATGCCTACCATTAAACTTTATTTTTAATCCTTAGGTTATACCAGTGAAAATTCACTGGGAGTTTAGTCATAAGAGAAAATAGTACTGCTCCTTCAATCAGCACTGTGAGAATTGATAAACTTATGCCCAGAGGCTTCATGCTAACAGTTCACGGAAGGTTAATGATACAGATGGGCCTGAACTGACATTCTGGGTGTGTTGAAAAGTTTGCTGCATTGTGACAGAACATCAGATGTAATTCCATCAACATTTTCTTTTACTACTTGAACATAACTGGAACACTGACAACTTGGAATTCAGAAAGATGGTTTATAATCTCTATTTATTTTACTGTGGAATTCTAAGAGCTAGTCTCAGCAAGAAAAGAAAAACAAAGCCTTCCATTGGGCATCTTGTGCTATGGTATTAAAAGAAATGTTAAAAATGAAAAAAAAAATATTGGCCTAAGTCAGAAATCTTTTAAAAACTCCAGCATCCCCAAGACAGGAATGACTGGAAACATTTGATAATCTCCTCTCCCCAATATTTTCCTTTTAATATAACTCCATTTCCTTGGAGTGCGAAGGAAAGAAGGAAAATTTCTTCCTTTCAATCCCTCCACTTACATCCTTTGTTTCCTAATTTTGTCTGCAACTGAGAACTGTGACTTTAGGAGGTAAATGAATAACTATTTTTCTGAATTCTAGAAAAATCTGTTTTGAGCAGAAGGATCCACAATTGGAGTTTATTGTGGATTTTTAGCACTCAATATCAACTTCAACTGGAAAGCACATCATGGTGGTTAAAACATTCAATCATTCCTTCACAGGTAATACAACACACATTAAAAGAATGAGTACTGTGTGCTAGGTGCTGTGCTAAGTGCTCAATAAAAGCATTATCTCATTCATTCAGCATACTTTTATTGAGTGTTCTGAGAGCTGTTGTAGATATTGGGGGAATTATAGAGTACAGATGATCTCTAGTCTAGTGAGGAGATGAATACAATACAAATAATCAGTATACTGTCACACGCTAATAACGGCATTAAAATCTACCATTATATTAAGTATTAGGCACTGTTCAAATTATTTAAATAATTTTAAGCCTCATACCAATCCTGTGAAGTGCATACTGTTACCTACATTTAGGACCAATTAAAACAGAATAATTAAATATTTTGTCTAATGTCACAGAGATAGCTTCAAGTCTCAAACTTATTTGTCTGGTTCCAAAGCCTGTGTACATTAACAGGGAAAAGTGTAAAGGGTTATGAAGTCAATAAAAAATGGGTTTTGTGAAGAATTTACAGAGAGGAAAATAATTGTGCTCAGTTTCAAAGGTTGAGGTAAGAGTTCACCAGACGGAGAAGAGATACTGGCAAGGCTAAATTTTGTATTGAAAACTGGCAACACACATAATAAAGCTGAATGTAAAAATGCATGCTAATAATTTTCTTTTTCATAGAGTGATATTAAATAGCAACTAAAAAAACACCATGTCAGGATTAGAGAGAGGCCGTGGTAGAAAGGAAAAGCCTTTATATGTACATTTAATGGCACTTCTTCCCTGCTTTTTGAACAAGGTCATACCTTTTCATTTTTCATTGGGCCTCACAAATTATGTAGCTGGCCTTAGGTGCTAATCATTTTAGGCAGAAAGAACATGAGATATAAGGAAATGGAGGCATTAAATCTTTCATCTTGCTTAGGTTGTGGGTGCATGTTTGGTATGTGGGGGAATGTAGTAGGAATTGGGGTGGAAAAAGTAAGACTGCCTTGTATGTCATCCCCAATTAAGGAGAAGGCATTGAAAGTTTAGGACTAATAAAATGACCCAAATAAAATCCTGGAAAGATCTCTCTAGTAGGTGGGTTTATGATGAAATGAGTGAGAAAGACTAGAATCTGAAACACCAGATAGGGTCTGAAATTCTCTGGGTAGGAGGAAATAGGGGTTTGAACCAATACAGTGGCCATTTGGAAGAAAATGATTTTTAAAGATATTTCTAAGACAGAACTGACGATTTGCTGTCTGATTCGATGTTGGTAATAAAGAAAAGGAAGGTTTCAAGAATGTCTCTGAGGTTTCTACCTTGAGAGATGCAGGGATGGTTATGCCTTAACTAAGAAAAAGATTATACCAAAAGGAGCATGTTTCAAAGAAATGATCAAAAATTTTGTTTTGAATATATTTCATACCCTGTATGTGTAATGTGCAAATGGAGAAGTACGGCAGACATTTGGAAATATGAGTCCAGAAATGTTTGTGTTCCAGTAAGACTATATGTTGCGACTTCAGCAACAATTTTGAATTATCTGTCTCTGATTTTTGGCCATTCATCTTCTTCACAACCTGTTTCTAATTCCAAAATAAGAAAATCAGCCTGAGAAGCTAAAATATTGTTCACAAAGTCTCTGGACTAAAACCATAGCATGTATTCCTTTAGGATACGATCTAAAGTTTTATTCTTACTAACATTAAATCAGCTTGAGTATATATCCCTGAGACCCATGTCACTCATGCCATACTTCTTAGAGAAAAGTTCTGAAAAGCATCAGGGATGTATAATGAAGGGATATATGGAAATAAAGGAAGTAATATTTCCTTAGAAACATGTTGAATAGTTAACATTAAATGAAATGATTTATGTAAAGACAACTTGTCAAATGCCTACACAAATATCTTTTATGGTTTTAGTCATGTAAGATAAAACTTGTCACCCTCACCATTGAGGATAGAGAATAAAACACATATTTTCTCTTCTCACAGTTGCAAATATCATAAGAAATAAGGAATGGTGATTTAATCTGGGAAGATCTTTGAGCCTTTAAGCACTGGAAGCTTTTAGGGGTTTCAGAACCCCTCAAGCCCTATGGACTATGGAGTGAGTATCTTGTATTTGGGGCAATCTCTAATTTGGGGGAAATAGTGGATCACAGAGAAGGGAAAATCAAGGGATAAATAGAGATGAGGACACTTTAGGCTTATTTTTTCTTAGAGTATGAACACACTAAAAAAGGAAGGATTTTAGGGAACAGAGGTAGAGTTTTTCTGGAAATAAATTATATCTTTTCTCTGATCACCTAGTTAATGGTGCTTGTCCTTCAGGTTGCAAGTGAGATGTCATTTTCTCCAGGAAGTCTTCCTTGACTTCCAGGTCTTAGTTAAATGTTCCCCTTGTGTGCTCCCCCAGAAACTTTTATTCCCACCCACCACCCCAATATCACACAAAAAAGTATAATTATTTGTAAGGACTGTGAGGTTCCTTCAGACAGGGTCCATTGCTAACTTATCCATCACCACATCCCAACATACAGCATAGAGCTCCATAAGTATTTGTATGAAAGCCTGAATAGATGCATGGAAGAAATGAGTGAATATATGGTCTATTTGGAGGAATCTGAGTCTTTGCATAAATGAGCATATTAAACACTTAGAGACCCACACCAGGAGATTCTGAATGTGACCGGGGATTTCAACCAGCCAAAAGGTAGGTAGGGGAGAATGGACATTATTAGAACCAGTCACAGAGACAGTTAAAGTTATAGTTGCTGCTGGACATAGAAGGAAGTGTCAAGCAAACTGAAATCCTGTCTTCCCTACATGTTAGCCGGTAAGAAAAAATAATTACGATCCTGAATCATAAAGAAAATATAAATTAGGCCTTAGAACATGTGGAAGTAAGACATATGTGGTATATATGTGATTGCTTTTTCCTCAATTAATCCTCCCCCCAATATTTTAGTGTTTAAAATAATGATTTTAGTAATCAAAACAGTAGAGTTTGGCATAAAAAGAGACACATATATCAATGGAACAGAATAGAAAGCACATAAATAAATACACACTTATATGGTCGATTAATTTATAACAAAGGAGATAGGAATATACAACAGGGAAAGGATAGGTTCTTCAATGAAGGGTGTTGGAAAAATTAGACAGCCACATACAAAGATTGAAAGTGGACCACTGTCTTACACTATACACAAAACTCAACTCAAAATGGATTAAAGACTTAACTGTAAGACTTTAAACCATAAGATTCCTAGAAGAAAACATATGATGAAAGCTCCTTGACGTTTGTCTTGGTAATGGTTTTTTGGATTTGACACCAACAGCAAAAATTTAAAAAGTGAGACTACATTAGGATAAAAAGCTTCTTTATAGCAAAGGAAACCATCAAAAAATGAAAAGCAACCTATGGAAAAGGAGAAAATATTTGCAAATCACATATCTGATAAGAGATTAATATCCAAAATACAGAAAGAACTCATATAACTCAGCAAAAAAACAACAAAAAACAAGCTATTTGATTAAAAAAATGGTCAGAGGAACTGAATAGACAGTTTTCCAAAGAAGATATCCTAATGGCCAATAGGTGCATGAAAAGATGCTCAGCATCACTAATCATCAGGGAAATGCAAATCAAAACCACAATGAGATATCTACCTCATACCTGTTAGGACAGCTATTATCAAAAAGATAAGAAATAAGTGTTGGAGAGGATATGATAAAAAGGGAACAACACTTGTGCATTTATGGTTGGAATGTATAATGGTGCAGCCACTATAGAAACCAGTATGAAGTTTCCTCAAAAAATTAAAATTAGAACTACCATGTGATCCAGCAATTCCACTTCTGGGTATTTATCTGAGGGAAACAAAAGCACCATCTTCAAAACATACCTGTACCTCCATGTTCATTGCAGTATTATTTACAATAGACAAGACATGGAAACAACCTAAGTCTTCATCAACAAATTAACAGAAAAAGAAAATGTGATATATGTATATAATTCAGCCATAGAAAAGAAGAAACTCTTGCCTTTTGGATGTACCTTGACAGCATTAAGTTAAGTGATAAAAGTCAGACAGAGAAAGACAAATACTGTATTATCTCACTTATACTTGGAATCTGGAAAGCTTGAGCTGATAGATACAGAGAATATATTAGTGGTTGAAAGAGGTGGGGGATAGCAGGTAGATGAAATGTGGGTAGGAGATCAAAAAATAAAAACTTCCAGATATAAGATGAATAATTCTTGGGGATGCAATGTACAACATAGTGATTATTAAAAAATATTAATTTTTGCTGTTGGGAAAATTTGTTATGGACCACAGCTTGTTCCCTGTCAAAGTCTAATTGTGTGGTATTACTGTTAGGCAACCCTTGATTTCCACCTGGAATGTGTTGAATAGTTTCATTGGTGACTAGGTTGTTCCAAATGAAAAATACATTTTCCCTATCAATCTTGTCATTTACAATGTTTACCTTCTAAAACTAACAAAAAATACAATTAAACCAATTGGATATCTGATCTGTAGATAGAACAATAAGTCATTTAAAACTCCCAGTTACCTATCAAATCTAGCAATCTTGTCCATGGGAGAAAATCAGCCTTATGTTGAATTCTATATTAAGCCTAAAGTGTATAGAAACCAGTGTATCTTTAGCAGCAGGATACGGAATTATTTATTTCCCATCTCAGGCTACTGAGTGATGGAAGCAAGGAGTTTCATGGGCTGTGAATGTTTTAGAGGCCCTGACTTTGGGGTTAGCCTAGACACAGAAGTACAGGTGGTAGGGGATGGGCAAGGGTTCATTGGGAGCTTGTCTCCTCAGGTGGTACAACAGTCTACATCTACAAGTAGCAAAAACAGTGAAACCTTCGATAGTAGGGAGGGAGATGAAGGAAAGCTGAAGCTGTTTTCATACACTGTTATGCTACTTAGAATTCAAGGGTTGCTTGTATTAGTAAACGTGAAAGAATTAGGTTAACTGAGTCTTCAGCTGAAATGTCTTATTTCAAATAAAACTCAGTTTATAGCTTATGATTTTATTGATGTTTGCAGAAGCTTAAATCCAAATATTAAATCTTACCATGATCATATTCTTCATATTGTCTGACCCACAGGATACCTGATATTTTCAGTTAACTAAGATTTTAAACATCTATGGAAATTAATAGTGAGTGTATCATCCTTAATTACAACAAATACTGCTTACAAATTAGAAATATGTAGAGGAAAATATGAAAGTATTATTTTATGGCTTGTAACTGTCTCTCTTCCTGTACCATTAATTCAATCCAACCATTCAATCCATTTTACACTACTCTCAGATTAATCTCTCAAATGGCTTCCTATTATATGCTTATTGCTACCTATTCAAGGTGCTCTGTAATTTAGTCCCATCTTAACTACCAAACCTTATCTCCCACTAAGGTTGGACAAGATTCTGTGCTTCCTTTTAGTGGATTCCTCACTGTTTCATAAATAGTACATACTGCACCAATTTTTTTCTTTTTTTTTTGATAAGGATGTATTTATTTTAAACCATTACATAAGATTCAGCTTAAGAATCATAAATGCCCCTTGCATTGTACATGATTTTTTTTAATATTTAATTTTTTTTTATACAGCAGGTTCTTATTAGTTATCCATTTTATACATATTAGTGTATATATGTCAATCCACTACAATTTCTTACTCTCTGGCTTAGCAGGTGCTGATCTCTTATCTTCACCCACCCCCAGTCCTACTTGTTCTTCAGTGATCTATTCAAGTTTCATAATGACTGCCCATTATCCTTGCATATAACATGTTCTTTCTCCTTTAGCCTTTGTACCATGCATATTGACATTTATTTAACATTTATAGTGATTTCTAATTATTTATAATGTAAACCTTTAACTCAATTGGAAGTTGCTTTAACTCTATTGGAATTTTTTGTTACATAAATTTATATTTTCAATGTTTGACATTGAATTGCACCTAAATACTTTCTTTTAATTTTCATTCTCCCTTTTGACTAATTAAGATAGATTTTTTTGGTGTGTTCATGTTGCTTTGGAATTTCAAAGATCTTCATTCACATTCTGCTAATCTCAGATGCCATGGCAATCCAAGAGTCAAGCTCTAATGTATTTTTAAGCATAAATTTTACCCAAAGTGTTTTAACTCATTTTATTTAAAAAAAATCATCCAAAGGTAAAGAAATATTTTCCCCATCATAATATAATGAATTACCATGGCACAGCCTGAAAAGTTCATAAGTTGAGTTCAACTGCATCTGTGGTTATTGTAGTGCATACTGGTCACCATGGCTCTCTGATTAAAGTAAGTGAGAGAATTTGTCAATAGATTTATTCCAAAGATTTTAACAAATATGCCTGATATACCAGGCAGCCTTACCATTGCTAAATCAGTACATTTGCCTTTCTGGAATGTCTGCCTCCTGTACTTCTAATGTATCAGGGCTTAAAACAGAGTCCCAGGTCTGTATTCCCAATTCTATTATTATTTAGTTTAAAACTAGAAACTTAAGAGAAGTATTGCAATATACTTAGATAATGTATAAAAAGTGGAAATCTTACATGGCTAGCAGAGGCCGAGAAAGGGGACTTTTTATTTAAACCTTTAAAGAGCTGAGATTCAGAATTATCATCAACATTTAGGCATTTTATATTTGAAATGATTACCACCTTACCCAAAGATAATCAACTATCTTTATACTTGACTTTCTTTTTGTATCTCATAATTTAGCTGCTCATATACTATTTCAAGGGAGAATTGAATCAGGTGAAAAATTTTAAATGTCCAAATTCGATTTCAATAATTCATTGACAAAGAAAAGAAGACATGTTTTGTGTGTATATACTGTGTGTGTGAACACATGCACACACATGAATGCAAAGAGAAATGAAACTATGCTTATTCATTTTCTAATACCTATGATATCTGATGGACTTCTATCATTTTAAATAAGGAGTGACTAACTATGTGTGTAATTGGGGGTGGTTTTCCTTCACCAAGTTCAAGTTAAAGTGGCAAAACTTTGGTTCAATATCAGTTTTGACCTTTCTAATACTGAGAGCTGGCTAACAAGTAGTAGCTCTGTGACAGTATAATTGTTCAAATAATTGTAATTGTGTGCCTACCCTTGAGATGTCAGGCAATTGATAGCTTTTGAAGACCCTCCCACTCATTTCCTAATCTAACATTCTATTATAAGTTATTAGTTCTTTTTTTTCTTTCTTTTTTTTGGGCCGTTCCCCATGGCATGTGGGATCTTACTTCCCCAACCAGGGATCAAACCCTCATCCCCTGCATTGGAAGCGTACAGTCTTAACCACTGGACTACCAGGGAAGTCCCTGTAAGTTATTTTTGCAATACTATTCACAGAGACACTTTTCCCTGAGTAACGCCCAATGTTGGTGTTTGTTGGTGGAGGGGGCCTTCACAACCAAATCCCTTGGGGTTCATTTATACATGTATTAGTTAGCTGGGAAGAGTGACAACAATTGGATCCCCCAAAAGGTTAGGTGCTTCTCTTATACTAGGATAGTATTTATATATGAAGGTACTGTGAGTATGTGTGGAGGTGAGAGCAGTTGTGTTTTCCCACCATTACTCCACAAGCAGCGAACTTGAGATCAAAGTCCCTTAAGCTTGTATGAGACTGATCCAGCTCCTCTAGCCATAGTCTCAGAATGAATGTAATCTGTATGTTTTCCAAAGAAAGTGCAAGGGCAATGATGTAACAGTGATCCTCCCAACCCTAGAAGACAGTCTATACCTGAGAAAGAATTGACATAGAGTGAAACCACTGCCCTGCAATGAAGGAATTCCTATCCTATACTCAGCTTATTTTCTTAAGGTTCTTATGTTGTTGGAGGAGGAAGGAAGTAGTGAGGAGGAGACTGTGGAAGGGTGGTCAAGGGTTTGCTTTGAAATGGCAAGCAATCCTATCCCAGGAAACATGGTGGTGCAGGGTGGGTTTCACTCTAGGTAATTCTCTGGCTACTTCTTTCCAGATGGGCTAATTAACTCGGCTCCAAATAACCAGGAGATTCCTATAGTTGCACCACTTCTCAACAAGTCCCAGTTATCTATGCGACACAGAATCAAATCTCTCCCATCAATGTTAAGCCAGTGTGGATAAGTTCTAGCAGATGAGGCTAAACCACAGATAGTATTGGGCACCTGGATCCCTGAGAGTTGGGCAGCTAATGGCACAGACCTCCTCTGGTCATTGCATTAAGCTTTAAATAATGCGACCCTGAATATCATATGATTAACTATTTGGTACCCTGCTTATTGTGCTATGGTGGGGACAGGGTACACTACCAGAGCACACCTGTTTAACCAACAAAAATCCTTAGGAATCTTTCTCCTCTAGAGCAGAGGAGGAGCTTTAGCCTTTTCAGGACTCTTAAAAATTCCATAAACAAGGATGATGATGAGCTGATGGTGAGAGGAAATATTTGTGGAAGAAAGCAGTTCCCAAACAGAAGACCTACAGTCTTTGGCTGGCCAGCTAGAAGCATTTTGGGATAAAACACACCTTTTATAAGAAAGGGTGAGGAGTGGAAGTGGCACTGCACAGGAAAAATTGTGGCTTCCTTGGTGAACCAGAATTTGGGTGACCTCCAGGATATTAGTGGAAATGAACCAAGGAAAAGGTCGAGACAGATTAGATAAACTGTAGGGCAGGGCTATGGTTTTGGCTTATCATTAGGCTCCTTTTTTCACTTGCTTTCATTTTTCATTAGCCTATAATGACTATTTAGAGGTAGAGGGAGACCTGGATTTTCTTTGGGCCCTAGTAGATACATGCCCTTCATATTTTCATTCACCACTGAAAATGGGAGGAACTCTTTTGAAATAATAGATATTCAGAAAATGTTTTCCAGCTGGATTCACCACATTTTTCCTGCTTCCCAGTACAACCCTTCCTCCTGGAAGCAGGTTTACTAAACACACACAGTCAGGAAAAGGCAATGTCATGTGTGATTCAATAAGAACAATTGGAGACAACTGTTTCAAAAGGTGAAATGGAGTAAGATGCATGTTCATATTTGTTTAGAAATAATCAAACCAGAGGAAGCTTTGCAAACATGTTCTTAGTTCCTATATTTTGATTTGTGATTGACTCCACTTCAATAATTACAGTTGGCAATTTGAAAATAAACACTCAGTTCAATTGACAAAGTCAAAATGTTTTTATTTTGCTGAAGTTTAGCAAGTACATTTTTAACAAAGAAGGTGTACTTTAACTTAATATATGGTAGAACAGAGAAACCATACATATGTTTCTAGTCTCTAACACACTACCACATTTTTTCCCTTAAAAGACAAAAAGCCAAGCTGAAGTGAGCATAGAAAAGCATCAAATATGGTCAAGTTACTTTAGTCATTAAGATTTAGCTCAGATTCTTAAATTGGTCAATCAATTGCAAAAACAAAGTTTACATCATTGTTTTTAAAATATACACACGTTCTTTCTTTAAAAAAAGGTAATATAGATTGAATAACTGCTTCGGTAAACAAAGCTTTGCTGATAAACACAATTGAATTAACTCCATGTTGAATAGTTTCAGAGATAAACTGGAATCACAAGCATCTTCATTTATGTAAAGTCAGCGAGGACCTTTCAGGATGAATAAAACTGTTGTGCCATTTCTAAATAGTAATAGTTACCTCCTTTAAAAAAAAGAAAACAAGTTAGTTTTTCTGAGGAGTAATTCTAATATGTGCTTTAAAATACTAAACTTCTATCTTCACAAACTTAAATGATCTGATGTTACAGGCTTGGTTTAATATTGGTAAAATTTAAAATTTCTTAACACTTCTATATGTTAATATGTCAGTTTTCAAAGATCCTTCAAGTTGCGTGCTACAGCTTCTTTTCTTCTTTCCACTGCACTGAGGACATTAAAGACTGAGAAGACTCTTCATAAACTATGATGTCTATTGTTATGTACATTACTTTTCCTTTTGTACAGAATGCTATGTTTGAGATTCAATGGTTTACCAAAACAAAGAAAAAGGAATGTCTGGTTATGATGTAAGGTGATGACAGCTTTGATGAAACATTTCATTTCCTCTCCCCAGGTTAACTGTCCATGTATACTTCATGAAGGGAGACAAGTTCTGAATATCATTTTAACCATAGTGTTTAGTGAAACTGGTATCTATTTAAATATTGGTAATCAAAATAATCCATACCATCCTAGAGTTAGAAAATATTTGATGGTGTGGGTAAAAGTTATAGTTGGAAACAATTTCCAAAAACAATTCCACCTCTTTTTGTCTAACTTTCCTCTTTTACATAGCCATGGCTTATAGCCCCAGTCTCTATCCAGCTACCTCATAAAAATTGGCTTTTGGTGACAAAAGCGGAACAAGGAAAGAAAGTATGGATGATCAGTACAAATCCACCACCCAGGCTTAAAAAAACACTTAAAGTTTATGTTTGTATCATCTTCACATATCAAGGAAAATACATTATCATTGCTGAACTGATATGTCTCATCTAAAATATAAATTCAGTCTAGTCAAAGCTTAGCACTGTCAGGAGGAATGTATACCCCTTTAATGTATAAAATCTTTAAAATATTATTTTCTTTCTGTGTCAGAGGTATTGCGAGTCAATGGAGTTTTGTGGATAATACCTCAGAACCAAAAATAAAGATGTGGTAAAGTAATAGAAGAATAAAAGAATGTGGTTCTATGTTAGACCACCTGGAGGTTCAGACTTCATTAGACGGCAACCAAGCATTTTGCCTAAGAGCCCATAGAATTCGCTTGAACATTTCCAGGGAAGAAGAAAACAAAGCTTGAATTTTGGGAAACTGTGTAGTAGTCTGTCACCCCAGATAATTGCTCAGACTCCTTTGTGGTGTCTGAGAATATTTATTCTGATAAAATTCACCAGATAGTTGCTTGTTTTCCATTCTACCTCGTCCTCTGTATACACAGCCTAAATGTCAAAAGAAAGCTCTTCAACATCAAATAGCAGACACTCATTTTACCAGAATTGAAATTTATACAATATAGTAAAAACTTAAATCATGCAATACAAATTGAGAACATTACAAATTTGAAAGCAATGGTAAAACAAAGTAACATCATGTAAAAAAAAAAGGTACATAAACACAGTAACAAACGGCAAAAAGCAATCACCATCTGTCCTTTAGAAAATGCAGTTTCTGAAAAATCGTCCTCCTTTATTTTGTTTAATTTTTGTCTTTGTTAAAACAGACAAACATATTTTCCCACACCCTTCATTAAATGTGCCAGTTTATAAGACCTATCAGGAAGTGTTTCCACAGCAGTTCAAAAATTCAAAGAAAAACTAGGCCAGCAGAAGACAGTATTAATATGAATCAATTTTTCTACTTAGAATACAATAAGTTGAGATTTCACAGTAGTTAAACTTTTTTCTCCTAATTTAGAGGATAGTAGCAAAATAGATTCTTCTGTAGCATGCTGTACAATGTTGACACAGATTCTGTTACTCTTTTACATATGCCAATACTGTGATTATATGGAAGGAGCCAATATTGACCTGTTAACTGACACTGATCCTTGGAGCAATCTCAAAGTTTACCACATTTCAATTTCAAAATGCATTTCAGCTATAATATGAGTGATTTATCATTTAGTAGTAGCTGTCAAAGTAAACTCCTAGATAAAACAAAAACATCTGGAACCATAAACAGAGGAGAGCGGTAGCTGAATTTTAATCCAAACCTGGCATGCTCACTTCATTAGGAACAGGAAACAGCTAATTAGTAATTGAATGTTTCATGTTTTTAAAAGGGTTTGTACTTGAGCTCCAAACAGAGATGATCTAATATGCATTCTGGATGTAAACAAGATTAAACATCAGGAAGAGCAATGAACAAAGCCTCTCCAGAGGAATGTTAGGGAGCTTGGGAACTTACAAGGAGTGACACACACTGACATTTCAGGAGAGCTGGCAGAGTTTATTGCTTTAAGATATATCAGATAAGTGAAAGGGGGATTCAATACACACAAATGTGACCATTTTAAAAATAAAACAGAAGGCCCATACAGTCCCTCGCTTAGCACAGCACTGTGTGACATAGACATACCCCATGGCACAGGAGTCTGGTGTGTCCTCCTGCATGCAGGAGATGAGCCTCTGCTGATAAATTATCTTTAAAGGGTCACACCTGGTTGTTACAAACTCAAGTAAGTGTGAGACTTGCCTTTTGTGGTATATATCTGAAGCTTATGAAATAAAAAAAAAGCTAAAATCAGGCATCACAAAGAAGACAGGTATGTAGAAAAAAGCCAGAAGAAAATGCACGAGGATTCCTTACAGTTCAACCAAAGTCAATTAACATATCTATTTTTAAAAAGATATTTGTTTATTTTTCAGTAACTTAATTAATTTGAAAATGTTGTACAATTTCCCCTATAGTTCAATATATCCTATTTGACTATCAAATAATGAGATGTTTCTCGATGTTATTTTTTAAGTCACATCTCTTTGTTATTCAGTTCAGATATTTGAGATTAATAAAGTTCTAAAAAATTTTATTTGCCTTGGTCCTTCTCCATGACTTATTTCTAATTTGGCACTATTTCACTGAATTAGGTTAAAGCAACATACCTACTCTACACAAATAGATCTTCTACAGTATGTAGAGAGAACCAGAGCCTTAGAAAAAATTCCTTCAGAGCATGGAATGATTGGAATGTCACACTGATATGAATTAATGTGATATTTAAAAATGTGTAGGGAAGCTGGGCATTCCAGTAGAAATTGCATGTACTGCCACAGGGAACTGATTATTGGAGAATGGATAAAAACTCAGTTGGACTTTTGCATAGGATGAGTGATACTTCTGTCACATCAGAATTTAGTTTGAGGGCAGATGTAAAAATAACACAGTGGATTAGGTTTTGCTTGGTGTAAAGAGGGCACTTTAGGAGGGGAGTTAATTATTTTGATCACTAGACTACCATTTAGCACATTGGAATACTGCTCTGTTAGATTCTTAGGAGGCATTAAAATAATGATGACAAGTATTTGCTACCAGCCTTTGGCCAGGTCTCCATTAAGTAAACAGTTAAAAATATTTGAGTCCATTTCCTGGGCAATTCAAGCCAAATGACCCATTGGCTTCTAATGACTGGAACATCTTAGGCATCTGGCCATGTCTAGACCAGAGGGTGAGCAGTGGAAAATATCCATGATGTGACTGACCCATCATATCTGCCTTTCTCCATTCTTAGGTGTATAGATTTTTCAGTCTGCTTGCTTGTTGATAACTTAATGAAGAGGAAACAGCATTGGAGATGGAAGGAGAGCAGAAAAAAATAAAAGAAATATTTTTAGTTGCTTAGGTATGTGTTTTTATCATGCCTTCTTTAAAGTAAAGAATATGCTAGTAGAAAGGTGTTAAATGACTTGCTCCACCATCAACAAATCAAAGGAAGAACTAAGTGTGGTAAAACCTACAAACTAAAGCTCTCCATATTTCCTTAGAGAAATGTACAGGCAACGTGTTTCTTTCAGAAAGGTGATCTCCAAAGCAATGCTAACAAATATGGATCATTTGCACAAATGAATTACCTCCTCACATTAATTCCTGTTAAATCTCAGGTCAGCCAAATATAAAGTTATTTCATAGTAATCACAGCTTAAAGTGGGTGTGTCTGCATTTTAATTTCTGTCGCAGCATTTAGAAATAGAATTTTCTATGTCTTAAAAATTCTTCCATCTACTTACCCCACTAGGATGCTCTGTGGTTTAATGTGATAATGTTTATGAAGCACTATGAACTCCATGGTGTAAAGTATCATGTTCAATCATCATTATGATTATCCCCTAAACACTTGTGAAGCCCATTCTCTAACACATTTTTCCTGTACGTGCAAGGTTCTAATTAACAGTAATGAACAAATAGTAATAGACGGTTCCATATTTTAAGAATTTGAGTATGAATTTTAAAGAATTACAGCACTAGATAAGCAGGTAACTGCTACAGCTCCCTATTCGTGCCTATGATCAGTGGAAGTTCCGGCATCAGTGTTCAGGCTGCAGAGAAAAAACAATAAAACGAGTCAAAATTTCATTCCAACAAAGAAAATCCATAATCTGCTCAATGAACGTCACTGAAAACCACAAATTGGCTTTATAGTGTTTTGCTGTGCTATATATGTTCAAGATTTGAATAAATCTGTGTGTAATAAATGTATTATTTTATTACACATATCCCTTAATCATATATTCATTGATGTGGGCCTCGTTCTATTAAAAAATTTATACAAAGGTGAGCAAAACAGTATATTTACAGTAATTTGAAGCTTAAGCAAATTCTCTGGGTGTGATATTAACAATATAAAAATGGTGTAAATGATATTTCCTAACTCTAAAATATGCTTATGAGTCTCTTGTGCATGTTCTACTGCTTTACAACCTGCAGTGAAATGCATGACTAGCTTAATAAGCAAGCCATTTAAAAAGTTTATTTTTCCCCTTCACAGTCTAAAACATGAGTAAAGATCCACACCGTTTTCTCTGAATCAAAATCTTTGTTAATGATTGCAATTTCCTTTCAGGATGAGATTTCCTTCCCTGACAGGATGGTTATTTTAAAGTAACTTCTCACTATTTATTTTTTGAAAACTACCAAGAAACATGTATATAACATTTTTGAAGGCTTAAATTTAAGTTTAGAAAAAATTATATTTTCTACCCAGGGCTCATATTTCCTTCCAAGTGTTGCCTCACCACTAATTCACTCATATAAACAAAGGGATTTCCTTAAAAACTACTAGGCTTCATCACAAGCATACTTTGAGCTATCAAACCTTTCTTTTGGTGGGTAGCTAACTTATTCTTGAACAGAAGCCAATGTTTTATAAATGATTTCTCCTGCTAAGTATTAAGTTTTATGCTTTCTGTTTTCTTGAAGTTGCTTAATTAGTGATATGTTTCTAATTTTCAAATGGGCATTATGTTATTTGGCACTAAATAAGATCACATTTAAAAGATCATGTTTTCCTGACCTGAGTAAGAGAAAGAAAACAAAAAAAACATGCTGGTTAATGCTCCACTTCAGTCTTAGGTTCAATCCAAATTAAATATGCAATTATTTGTATGAACTTTACTTCAATTGTCAAACATGTTCAGAATGGGACATTCTCAAATCAAATAAGCAACATTAGTGAGGTTAGTTTGGGGTCCAGTTAGATATTAGTACAGTAATCCTAATCTGAGAGTAGGAAAAGTAGACCTTTGAAAGATAGGGGCAGATAAATAAAAGTATAGCATTTGATTCCTCTTTCTCTAGAGAAAAACATTGTTTTAGAGTCATTTTGCAAAAAGGTCTAGTGCTTATTTTTGTAATGTAGCACTTTTTCAAAAAAATGGAGTTTTAATGAAAATAATAACCACTTAGCCTTAAAAAATTTCTGACATACTTTAATCAAAACAAAGACCAGTACAAGTCGTCTTTTCTTTGCAAATGGTAAAATAATGGAGTATCAACCTCTCTCACTTGCATTTAACTCACTTTGTTTTTGTGAATTAATTTTTTCATATATGCTTTTCTCTTTTATTTAATCTCTAGTTCTTGTAAGAAACACCCTAGAAAGGGATATGGCTATCTTCCTATTCTCGTATGGGAATAAAATATAAAAATATATTTACCACAACTATACACTGAAGAACATATGTTTTAGAGATGGTTTTATATGTCAATTATATGCCAATTATTTCACCCTTAATAAAATCTACATATACAAACACAAATGTTAACTTCATATGTATTTTATAGGGCATAGTAATAATAATATACTGTCAAAGAGTATGGATCTAACTTATTGACGAGGAGGAGTAGGCAAATATTATTTTACTAAAATTAAGGGAGAGAGAAATTGCATGTCTTCTCAGGGTTAGTTAACTGAGTTAGCCAGTTAGTAACTGAGAAACCTTGTCTACTAGACTTCTACCTACCACTTCATTGTGCCTCCTATAGACCAGTTATAAAATAGCAACAAAAGTGCATGTGTTCAATACAGAGACCTACAAATTTTGAGCTACACTAAGAGCTCTAGAAATATTTGAACTCTACTTTCCAGCAGGGAAGAGAAAGAAAGGGAAAGGAGAATAAATAAAAACTAGTATTCATGGAATGCTGACTATGTTAGGAACCATACTATGCCATTCTAAGCACTTATGTCATATGTGGAATGCCATATTCTTTCACTACTTCTTGTTGTAGATGATGTCATGGTAAAAAGAGGTAAGCTACTTACATGTCTATATCATTGCTGTAAAAAAATCTAGGGTCGTTATCACCTACCTTCCATAAGTACATAGTTACAAAATGTTTTATAAGGTCAAATTTACTTGAGATTTGTATAGGATGCATATTGGAAATATTTTAATGTAATAATCATTTATTATTTTTATTATTGAGTTGTACAAATTATATACTCTGAACACAAGTCTTTCATTGGCTGTATGTAATGCAAATATTTCTTCCCAATCTTTGACTTGTCTTTTGATTTTCTTGACATCTTTGGACGAACAGATTTTAAAATCTTTTATGAAACCCAATTAACAATTTTTCATGGTTAGTGCATTTTATGTCCTTTCTAAAAAGACTTTGCCTAACCAAAGTTTTCAAAGATACTCTCCTAAGTTTTCTTCTAGAAGCTTTATAGTTTTAGCTTTTGTTTGTTTTTGTTTTTTAGGCTGGTTTTAGCTTTTTATTTATTTATATTTTGGCTGCACCAATCGGCTTGCAGGATCTTATTTACCCGACCAGGGATCGAATCTGCACCCCCTGCAGTGGAAGCACAGAGTCTTAACCACTGGACCGCCAGGAAAATTTTTAATGTAATATTTAAAAGTAGAACTATGTTCTTCTTTCTATAACTTTTAACTACTTTTATATGCTGAACTGTTAGAAAAATACTGTAATTTCTTAATTCAAAGTAATCATAAAATGGAATCAAAATATGGAGAAAAATGAAAATGAGAGCAATGGAAAAACATTAAATGCTAATTTGAACAACGTTAAAAATGACCACATCCAACATTTCCCATAGAAGGTTGAAATGCAGTTACAAGAGATTGTAAGATTTGAGTTGCAGGTTTTACCTCATTCATTTTATTTTTTTATTAAAACATTTTTTAACATCTGTATTGGAGTATAATTGCTTTACAATGGTGTGTTAGTTTCTGCTTTATAACAAAGTGAATCAGTTAAACATATACATATATCCCCATATCTCTTCCCTCTTGCATCTCCCTCCCTCCCAGCCTCTCTATCCCACCCCTCTAGGTGGTCACAAAGCACGGAGCTGATCTCCCTGGCCTCACTCATTTAAAATAATTACTCACCAATGCTAAGATCAACATGACATTCATTTGTATTGTTTTAAAGAAAATAAGAGAACTTAAATTATGGGAGAATAGGGAAATAGAGAAGAAATACTTATAAAAGAATGATGGTTTCTTAAAAGCTAATAGATGAATTGGTGAACGCGTTGTCCAAATAACCATTTGTATTACTGAGGTAAAGTAGATTCCAACTTAAGTATGTGGATTACTACTAGTGTTAATCTTCAAACATTAAACAAGTAAATCATAAACTTTGTGTCTAACAGATTAAGGAATGTCAAGGAGGTCTGTAAAAAATTCTAAACAACGTTTTTCTTTAAATTCACTTTAATTTCCAAAATTGAATGTTGCATGGCCATCAAAAATGAGAAAAAATTTCCTGAGAGCAACAAATAAAACTTTCTGCTGATGTCCCACAGAAAGGAATCCTAGCCTAAAATTAGATAACTGAAAATCTGTTAAGGTCTAGTTCCGATAGGGTGATGTGAGTTTAGCCACAAATAGAAAAGTTTTTTTCTACTCCTACTTCAGCTTCTCTACACAGTTTTAAATAGAAAAGAGAGATTGCATTTGTGTAATTTTTGTAAGTATTACCCCAATCTCTGCAAAGTTTTAAGGCAGAAGTGATTATTAAATTATAGTTGGCTTTAGTCTATTTTGGCTAATTAACTACAAACTGGAGAAGCCTTTCTCCACCCCAGCCCTGTTGCATTGTTTTGCATGTGAGAATATTAAAGTCTAGTTAAATATCCTAGCTAGCTTACTAACTATGAGAAATTTTTACAGATTTGGATTGATAGTGATATTATCAATATGGATTTATAGTGAAAACAGTGGGTAAGGGAGTTAAGATTCCTGTGTTTTAGAATCCATTACCAATAGCAAGCCAATTAACTTCTCTTGGGTTATTTTACTATTTATAAAGTAGGGATTAATTATACCTTTCTTAAATATCACACAGGAATAATCCTGCTAGAGGATGTGTGTATTAAGAATGGCACAAAGACAAGTTCCTCTTTATGATGGAATATGTTACCAATGAGAGAACTAGCAATAAGCCTGGACTTGCAACATTTTATGCAATGGAACAAGAAAACTTAGACAAATCTAAAATGAAAAAATCAAAGTCTTCAAAATGAAGGGAGACTGGGAGGAGTTGGGAAGGGAGACATTTTGAATGGATTTATTATTTGAGTTTCTGGATCAAGCCAGGACTGAATCTATCCTTTGAAGTGTCAGTTAAGTCACCCAATAAATTACCTTTTAAAATTAAGCCTCCCAAAAAAGAAAAAAGAAAAAAAAATGGCAAAATTTCACCAGGTTATACAAATATTAGGTATTGTCTTTCTTTTTTTCACTTTTCCAATTTTAGAATATCAATTCCTCATTCCAAGAGTGATAAGCATCTTGGCATAGAACCATCACACAGCAACATGTCAGCAATATAATAATTCTATTTTTTAAGTGATGTGACAACAGTGGCCTATGACTAAAGCCTTCTATGAAAATGCTGTCTGTTTTCTTAATTAAAACAGAGATGTGAAAGTGAAAAATAAAACTTAAACTTGTAATCCAAGAAAGACTTTCCTTTTGCATGTTCCTTAGGTGTATCTGGGTTGGTAAGTGGGATAAGGTGACTCTTCAGCTTAAAAAATTGTATTGCATATGTAAAGAGGATGGGGCATAAAGTGACTAGTTAAACAGTTATACAAGTCGAGTTAAACAACTCTTCCTATACTATAGTCAGAAAGACCTGTTAATTAATGAATTAGCCCTGTAGACTCTAAAATGCTTAGTAGCAGAACAACCTATTGATATTTTGTCTTGCAAGTCTCACTATCTTGCTATCCCTACAACTACAATTTCATCTATTATGTGAGTGAGATATAGCTAGACTTGTAAGTCTTAAATCTGTAGATGAGATTTTATGTTATCATCATAATTAGCATGACAGCCTTTTAGTCACTGCAAATGTTCTTTTAACAATGCAGTGGTAAGTGGTGCAAGCCACTCCATGAAAACCAGGCCCTAAAGTATCAGGTAATGTTTGTCACATCCTCCTAAGAAAGAAATAGAAGCATAATGTGTGCTACAATCTGACAGATATTTCACAGCAAAGAAGTATGACATGGGCTGGGAGGTACAATCAGTTAAAATAAAGATCCTGTGGAGGATGAAAAAATGAGAGACAAATACCTCCTGGGATAGAAAGGAAAAAGAATGAGGCCATGTAATGAATCTTACAGGAAAAAATGTTGCTGCTTTAGAGAAATATGCTAAGATTTTTTTTCTGTGGGGTGTGTGCTACAGCCTTTTCACACTCTATGATGGCAGTTGCAGCAAAGTTTCTCTGGGTGGTAAAAGTCTCCCACTCTCAAAGGACATATTTATTAGGAAAGAGGACCCACTTCTCACAATCCCTCTAATCACTGGCATGCTATGTATTTCTACTTTATAAGAGAACATTTCTGCTTAACAATGGGAGCATTATAGTGCTTATGTATATTTTTCAACACAGCACAAGAAATTAAAGGGGAGGGAAATTAATGGTTATGAGGGTAGGGCAAGAAATAGTCTATAAAACCCCTAGAGAAAGATGTACACCACACTTTGGTGGGAGTTAGGAGAAAAGCATGTAGAGAAATTCTATCTGTTCTCCTTTTAGTTTTTCTTGTCATATCACATACATGGCAAGAAATCAAATGTTGATTTCTCTTTTCCAGTCCCCTTACTTGTCCCTACCAACACTTTCCTTGCTATTTTATCAAATCCTGCAATGACAATCTTAGCCCAAGGGTAATTGTTTTCAATAAATATTGGTATGGCATCTTAAGCTCTTTGGAAAAATGTAGTTTTAGGTTACCAAGTGAGCAGCAAAGAGACAAGATAATGAAGTGTCAAAGGTCAAGGAAGGATAAACACTGTTCAAATTGATTTTGAGAAAGAATAAGAATATACATATTCATATATATTTCATAGTATAAATATATATATATTTATATATAAGGATAAGAAAATACATATATACATATTCATATATATTTCATAGTATAAATATATTTAAAATTCTATACTATAAATATATGTAAATTACATTGTAAAATATGTGTTCTTATTAACATAGAGATGTTAAAATTGTGTCTGTTGCTTTTAGAGTCAAATAACACTTTAGTTACTTTGCTTTTAATTCTTCAGTGGCATCTTCATCAAATGCTGCATAGATGAGATCATGGATTTTACATATCAGAACGGTAAGTTTATACTCTTTGAATAAGCTCCCACAGTTTTTTCTGAACAAAAATGGTTCAGAGGGAACAAATGGTTTAATATGTTTACTTTTTACATCAAATTTTGCTTAACTTTGACATGTAGGTTGGATTTCTTATCTACTTCTGGTGTGTTAGTATCAAAAAGAGGGGAAAATTATTCAAGATTCCACCATATATCTGAAAAAATATCAGATGAAAAATATATTCCAGTGTTAATCCATTTTGTGTCATTGTCAAGCATGTAGGCAAAAAAGCAAATGTAAAAATTATTCAAAGATATTGACATTCCTCTTGCAAAAGCAGCTCCTAGCTTTTTTGTATTGTTTTGTTTTTTTACCAAACAAATGCAGTGGCAGAAATGGGAGCAATGTGTCATTGTGTGCCCTTGTACTTTACGATGTTATTTCCTCTGAAGTTTTTAAAAATTTATTTTATTTTGTTACTAGAAAGTCAGTTCATGAAGGCTTTTGTCTGTTTTCTAAAATATAGAAGTTTCATATTCTGGATTTGTTTTATCTATTATTATTATTAAGATGATGATATCAATTTTCAAAAACTGAAGAAACATGCACTGTACAAGTAGTCCCTAACAATGAAATATAGTCATACAAAAGTTAACTAAGGTATAAACATGCAAAAGGAGAAGTCTCCCTGTGATCATAAAATGATGTTACTTTCTGTTCAGCAGTTCATGTTACTGCTGTTCATGCTAATTAATTAAAGGAGCTGTTGCTGTAATGTACAAACAGGGAATCTGAGAAACTGAGAGGGCTTTTAGGTCTCCAAGTGAAGTTAAGTCAATCTGGGCACGGGCAATCAAAGGTAATGAAATCACTTGTCAGTGCTAAGCTTGCAAAAACTGTGAAGTTTGACTAGGGAGTAAAAGGATTATAATTAGATTTCCAATAGGATAATAACTAAATGGCAGAATGCAGTAAAGAGAAAATATTACTTTGTTAGCTAATGGTACTGCTGTTCAGTTTTAGTTTTTATCAGCCCACTTGTTCTTGTGCTAATTTAATTTGCTTTTATCAGCAAAAATGCACTATGCAAATGGTACTTGAATGTCATTTGCAAAAATCATTGATCTGAAGGTACACTTAATGACACCTGGTATGTTTATTTTATGTGAAACGGAGATTGGTTGATAAGATGGTTGATGTGCTGTCTTGTGGGCTCCCATCTGAGTTATGGGAATCTGTGTGGGAAGATATTAGTGTATATCCTTCACTGTCAGCAATAGTGGACACTGCTATCAGAGTGGGTGTGTATTCATTTTTTAATCACCTTAAAATATGCAGGAGGAGTTGCTATCATAGACTGCTAAAATATAAGAGATACAGAAACCTTTTTATCAGAAATTGGTCTATGCATGATACCTTGTCTGTCAAACATTCAAAGCATAAAAGACATAATATAACTAACCTGAAGAGATTTAGAATACATATAAGAATCCTAGTACATGGGAAGTTTGTGGAAATTATCATAAAACTATATATGAGTTTTTTTGTTTTTGTTTTTGTTTTAGTTATTTTACTATTTATTTACTTATTTGGCCACACCACATGGCATGTGGGACCTTCGTTCCCCAACCAGGGATCAAACCTGCGCCCGTTGCATTGGAAACACAGAGTCTTAACCACTGGACCTCCAGCGAAGGCTCCTATATATGACTTTATTACTTCTAATGACGGTCAAGCAACATTCTTCCAAGTCCTCTTAAGGAAATGTCACAAAGGGACTAACTGAATTTCAGAGAAAGAGCACTAAGAGATGATAGATTTCTATCCAGCAGAGCTATTGACAATAGGAAAAGACTTAACTGATGCTGGAATTGTTTGTTGTGATGAAGATGAGTTGTGGAAATAACATTGGATTGGTATGCATGAATTGAACCTCACAAACAATGCTGGGAAATAATCTTCCAAGATAAAATATGGGTAATTGAGGGAAGTGAAAAAGATGAAAACAGTATCGAAATATGTCACAAAAGAAAGGAACGATAACACACAAGAGCAAAATTATTAGGCAGAATGGAAAAACAATTGTTAAGCTTGCATTTTGTTTTCCAAGCATTATACATTTTCTCTAGTTCATAGGTACATATAAAAGTAATCTTTCAATTCTGAACATCTTAAACAAAAAAGTATTGAGTTTTTTTTGGTAATTATTTGAATTGATTGATTTGATGAATTATATTTAACCCTGATAATATTTTCTGACACCTATTCCCCTGGAACAGAATAAATTGGTTTTGCTCATAAAATAATTTATTTTAGATATTAAATTGTGATTCTACTCTCATATTGATACAAGACATTTACTTTAGTTTTTCATAAATTGATGATAGGAACTTTATCATTTACCATGCTTAAATGCTGTGCTAAGAGATGTGAGAATGTGTACTTTTTCATTTTTACCACTTTTATCAAGAATACTATTTAACATAACCTAAAAGGCAGACATTTAGTAAGAGTTATTAACCCACCATACTTTACCATATATTGAAAATATTAACCACAAATGCTAGACAATTTGATGTGTAATTTGAAAAATATATATATAAGTTAATCCCCTTGTTTTAAAATATGTTCCATCTCAATCCTTTTAAAGGTAGAGCTAATTCTCTCCTGTTTACCCAGTAAAAACTAGTAGAGCTTATTAAAAGCATGCTCACTGAAAACAAATATTAAATGTGTCCTCTCCTAATCACAAATTAATATGCAAAAGCCATTCTTTGCAGACTCCATTAAAATAAAAAACTGAGCCAAATAGTGAATCTAGCTTTTCCTTATATCACCTAACTGACCTTCCACGGATAAGTTATCGGTTGTTTGTTGCATGGAAATGAAGCAACTTTAGGACAGTTGAAAAATTTATATTTATCTCAGAGTTAGGAAAGATGTTACTACTGTGAACTAAAAGAATTATATATATATATATATATATATATATATATATATATATATATATATATATTAAACAAACAGCAATAAATTGGGAGCATAGGATTAAAGGATAATGAAGGATAATTAAAGGATAATAAAGATGCAACCCAGTGATGGTTTACCTCTTACAGTTACAAAGCTGACTTTACATCCCACAAAGAAAGGTCCAATCAAGCTCAATGCTCCTTAAAGACTGGGTCTATATGTGTGTGTCACAGATTCAGAAGGGATCAAATTCTTCAGATTTATTCAACCCTACCTTAGATCTATGGTGGCAACCACAACTAGTGGGGCTTTATTTATATGTTTCACAGTGGTGTACTGATTGGATAAACACTGAGTCCCATCCAAATTGGCTTTGCTCACACAGACAGAGCCTTTAAGTTGAGGGAAGAAAGCAGGTAAGCAAAAGAGGGATAAGAAACAACAAAAGCTTTATTGAGTGAGCTAAACATGCATGCTTTCACAAAAGTTAATGCATTAGTTAGGTCTATCCAGCTGCAGCAGAATCAGGCATTCCCAGAAGATCCATGATCTCTAACACTCCTGGTTTTGCAAAGATGATGTGCAAAACTACACGAGTCAGGATTTCTGAATTTTCTGAAGTTGCCACACAAAATGGTGACCCACAGATGAACCCACATGGATCTTTTGGTCACATCCAGTTCTGTTGCCTTCATAGATATCCAGTCATTACACCGTGGAAAGGCACTGATTGTTGAACATCCAGCAGGCAACCTTTCAATGGTTGTCTTCCTTTTTGAAAGTTAGGAAATCATTTTCTCATGGAGATGCCTTTTCTTTTTTATTAGAGTGAGACATGAATGTGAAAATAAATGTAGTCTGCAAACAGAGGGCTAGAAAGACACTGAAAAACTCCAGTGGTCAATTTTTATTTTTAGCTGTCTTTGCACTCCAATGAGACTCTATATTGATTTGTTTTCCCTATTTTCTTACTACTAAATACTTTTTAAAATATTATAAAGGATCTAAACAGTTGTGGGAATCCTGGAAATTATGTATTACAAGTCCTGCTCTTATTTTCATATTTAGTCGGATTCGAAAAGTATCTAAAATTAGCATCAGGACTTAAATATTGATAAAAATGTTGCCTAGGATACTTTGCAAATATTGATAGGTTATGATTATTGTACCTGTGTCTTTTACAAACAGTAGTGAGATTTAAAAAGCATATTACTTTATACTTCTGAAAGGTAAATTATATTCACATTTTGCATTTTTAGAATATGCCTAACATATAAATGTACATCCTTTTAATGGATAAACATACAAGAAATTTGCTCACATTGTGTATATAAAATTATTAGTCCCTAAATACATAGTCTCAATAAACAATGCAAACTTTTTCCTCTATCATGAAGTAAGAAAAAGTTAAACATTTATTTATTTTCCTTATATGAAAAGTATCAATATAGGAGCTTATCCCCTTCCCACCCCCAGGGGTCACATACTAAGCAGTTACAGAAAGAAGTACACTGTTTACTGTACCTTGCACAGCAGTACTATCATGAGGAGTTCCACTGTTTTCTATTTCAATATCTGGAATCCCAGTATCTGAAAGAAGTAACATTCAATATAAAGGTACATTTCTATTTTTCCTGATTCCATTTAAAGTGAAAACTCTGTTCACCAGTGCTTTGGTCCTATAGCTAACATGAGACTTTGGGTGGCATTTTGTTTTTGTTTCTTGTATGTCTATATGTTTTTAATGGTAGGAGGGAGAATTATAAACCATAGCTGAATTTTACAATTGGGCATATATTTCCAGGTATATAGTAAATACTTCTTTATTCATTTTACACTCTAGAGATAAAACTCAGGAAAATAATTTGTCCATAAAACCCCCTCAGACTACCAGGTAACATGCCCTGACTGTGGAATAAAAACAAATTGAAAATAATTGCATAAGTAGAACTGCCCCATTCTTATGCTATATTTTCCATTTGTAAAATGTGATAGATGATGAGATTACCTCTATGCTAAATGCACATGAACACCAAAACAGAAGCTATGATTTGTGGTCTTTATTTAGTACTGGCCCTAGGGGCCAAGAGATACACAAATTGTTTCAAAAAAAGTTGAGAAAAAGAAACAAAGAGTTGGGTTTTTTATTTTCAATTTTAAATAAGAAATGTGATTATCTAAAAGTTATTCATATACATAAAGCATAGTTTAAGATGGCCATTTCTATTTATATATACACTTGCTCAGACACCCTTGGGTAATGTGATAACAGGCACCCATATATCATCCATCAAGGATTGATGTGAGAAAGAAATGATTTGACTACAAGTTACCCATCATGCTGTAGAAACAGCTGCTTTTCCTTTATAACAGAGAACACTGGAGCTAGAGTGGAATTCACATATGGGTGGATTTCAAATAGGTAAAAAGAAAAATGACAAACCTCCTCAGAATTACATGTTCAGAGCCTCAAATAATTAGAGTGCATAGAATGTTGGCTCCATTGCTGGCTCCTACTGTCTAAGATGTTCCTCAGTATGAGATAATAATGTATCATTATTTATCTTATCTCTTCTGCGTCTCAATGAGGCATGGCTTTCATGAGCTAATAATCTACTTCTGTATGTCTATCGATTGTGAGGACAATGATCCAAGACAGTCACAGTAAAAAGGGAACTGAACTTTTGGAAAGGTAAAAATACGATTGAACATTGTACAGTATTCTCTATTCATTCTTAGTATGGGACACTTGAAGCAATCCCCTTTTAGTTCATGTGTGTGTCATATTAGGTATGGAATATGTGTATGCATGTGTATAATATTCTTAGGCTCATCCCTGTTATGCACACATATCAGTTAGATATACCAGCTGTTAATGTGCTATGAAAGAAAAACTTGAATACCTTATGAAATGAAATTACGTTGTGGGGTTTCATAATTTAAAATGGAATCAGAAAAGTTTGGAATTAAGAGATTTCATGACAGAAGCACCTCTTCTCACAGGAGCTACAGGAATTTACTTAGAACATACATTTTCAACCAGACACTCCTTAAGCCCTCATCACTGATGCAATCTGCATTAAAGGAACCAGCATTCTAAAGCTCATTAAAATAAAGTACACCAAACATCAGCATATTTTAACATGAATGGACCTAAAACACTTACATTTTAAGTGCAGGGAAGTTATCAATATTATTTCTTCTGCAAAAAGCAGCAGGATTTCCTGTTCCTAGACTATTTATATCTCCCAGAATAGGGCTTATTTTGACAGATTTAATTAATGAACTAAAGCACTTGGCCTCAAATTGATTTTTTAATTGCTGTATTCCTGGACAAAGCATCTCCCTCCCTCTCTCCTTCCTTTCCTTCTCCCCCCTCCCTCTCCCCCTCTCCTTCCCCAGCTCTCTCCCTCTCTCTGCTTTGTGTACCTTGAGTGTGAAAGTGCAATATATACATTACCTTTCAACATCCTCAGTCCACTGTCACTAGTAGTGGCTTGTTTAAGTGCTTGCTCCACTTGCTCCCTTCGCTTTGATTCAAATTCCAAGGCTTCTTGTAGTTTTCTCTTTGCTTTTTTCTCCTTCTTCAGGCGCTTTTGCATGGTAGCTAAAATATGGAAAGGGAAATAGTTTACAAAGGCTTAGTCACTGAAATCAGGTTGCCGGGTTTGATGAATTATAAACCATAGATACAGATTCAGAGAGATATATAAATGTATGAGTCAACATAAGATTAGCTTCTCTTGATTCCAATTATCATTAGACTCAACCAAAGAGTATTCAGTCATGCATCCAACTTATTTTTGCTTTCACATCTCCAATAAGTATGCTCTATACTACACATGTATTTGTAAGGTGGTGGTAGTAGTGGTGGAAGATTGTTTTCTACTTTGACTACAGGAGTTTAGTGACAGCATGAAATATTTTATAAATCGATTAAGAAAAATATTCTTATTATTCATCAGGTTATTCCTATACATATTTCAAAACACAGAAAATCTAAAGGTATTTATTGAGTTTCAAAACATGGTATGTCTTTAAACAATCCTGAACACATTCTGTGAGGACACCATCACCCTAATATCAAAATGAGAAAAAAGAAGTCACAAAATAGAAACAGGCCAATATCACTGATGAACATAGACGTAAAAATCCTCAACAAAATACTAGCAAACAGACACCAACAGCACATTAAAAGGATCATACACCATGATCAAGTGGGGTTTATGCCAGGAATGCAAGGATTCTTCAATATATGGAAATCAAGCAATGTGATACTAACAAATTGAAGAATAAAAACCATATGATAATCTCAATAGATGCAGAAAAACTTTTGACAAAATTAAACACCCATTTATGATAAAAACTCTCCAGAAAGTGGGCATGGAGGGAACCTACCTCAACATAATAAAAGCCATGTAGGACAAACCCACAGGCAACTTCCTTCTCATTGTTGAAAAACTGAAAGCACTTCCTCTAAGATCAGGAAAAACACAAGGGTGCTCACTCCACCACTATTATTCAACATAGTTTTGGAAGTTTTAGCCATGGCAATCAGAGAAGGAAAAGAAATAAAAGGGATCCAAACTGGGAAAGAAGAAGTAAAACTGTCACTGTTTGCAGATGACATGACACTATGCATAGGAAATCCTGAAGATGCTACCAGAAAACTACTAGAGCTAAGCAATGAATTTAGTAAAGTAGCAGGATACAAAATTAATGCACAGAAATGTCTTGCATTCCTCTACATTAACAATGAAATATCAGAAATAGAAATTAAGGAAACATTCCCATTTAACATTGCAATATAAAGAATAGAATACCTAGGAATAAAACTACCTAAGGAGTCAAGAGAGCTGTATGCAGAAAACTGTACAACACTGATGAAAGAAATCAAAGATAATACAAACAGATGAAGAGATATACCATGCTCTTGGATTAGAAGAATCAACACTGTGAAAATGACTATAGTACTGAAACCAATCTACAGATTCAATGCAATCCGTATCTAATTACCAATGGTATTTTCACAGAACTAGAACAAAAAAATCTCACAATTTATATGGAAACACAAAAGACCCTGAAGAGCTAATGGAGGTAGAGGAATCAGGTTCCCTAACTTCAGACTATACAACAAAACTACAGTAATCAAAACAGTATAGTACTGGTACAAAAACAGAAATATAGATTAATGGAAAAGGATAGAAAGCCCAGAGATAAACCCACACATATATGATCACCTTATCTTTGACAAAAAGAGGGAAGAATATACAATGGAGGAATGATATCCTCTTCAATAAGTGGTGCTGAGAAAACTGGAAAGCTACATGTAAAAGAATGAAATTAAAACACTTCCTAATACCATACACAAAAATAAACTCAAAATGGATTAAAGACCTAAATATAAGGCTAAACACTATCAAACTCTCTGAGGAAAACATAGGCAGATCACTCTATGACATAAATCACAGCAAGATCCTTTCTGACCCACCTCCTAGAGTAAGAGACAAAAATAAACAAATGGGACCTAATAAAACTTAAAAGCTTTTGCACAGCAAAGGAACATAAATAAGATAAAAATACAACTCTCAGAATGGGAGAAAATATTTGCAAATGAAGCAACTGACAATGGATTAATCTCCAAAATAAACAACCAGCTCATGCAGCTCAATATTGAGAAAACAAACAACCCAATTGAAAATGGGTAGAAGACCTAAACAGACACTTCTCCAAAGAAGACATATGGATTGCCAACAAACACATAACAAGATGCTCAACATCATTAATAGAGAAATTCAAATCAAAACCACAATGAGGTATCCCTCACATGAGTCAGAATGGACATCATCAAAAAATTTTCCTCAACATAATAAAGGCCATATACGACAAACCCACAGCCAGCATCATTCTCAATGGTGAAAAACTGAAACCACTTCCACTAAGATCAGGAACAAGACAAGGTTGCCAACTCTCACCACTCTTATTCAACATAGTTTTGGAAGTTCTAGCCACAGCAATCAAAAAAGAAAAAGAAATAAAAGGAATCCAAATCAGAAAAGAAGTAAAGCTGTCACTGTTTGCAAATGACATGATACTACACATAGAGAATCCTAAAGATGCTACCAGAAAACTACTAGAGCTGATCAATGAATTTGTTAAAGTAGCAGGATACAAAATTAATGCACAGAAATCTCTGGCATTCTTATACACTAATGATGAAAAATCTGAGAGTGAAATTAAGAAAACACTCCCATTTACCATTGCAACAAAAAGAATATAATATCTAGGAATAAACCTACCTAAGTAGACAAAAGACCTGTATGCAGAATATTATAAGACACTGATGAAAGAAATTAAAGATGATACAAATAGATGGAGAGATATACCATCTTCTTGGATTGGAAGAATCAACATTGTGAAAATGACTCTACTACCCAAAGCAATCTACAGATTCAATGCAATCTCTATCAAACTACCACTGGCATTTTTTACAGAACTAGAACAAAAAATTTCACAATTTTTGTGGAAAAACAAAAGACCCCGAATAGCCAAAGCAATCTTGAGCACGAAAAATGGAGCTGGAGGAATCAGGCTCCCTGACTTCAGACAATACTACAAAGGTACAGTAATCAAGACAGTATGGTACTGGCACAAAAACAGAAATATAGATCAAAGAAACAGGATAGAAACTCCAGAGATAAACCCACACATATGGTCACCTCATCTTTGATAAAAGAGGGAAGGATATAGACTGGAGAAAAGACAGCCTATTCAATAAGTGGTGCTGGGAAAACTGGACAGGTACATGTAAAAGTATGAAATTAGAACACTCCCTAACACAAAAATAAACTTACAATGGGTTAAAGATTTAAATGTAAAGTCAGACACTATCAAACTCTTAGAGGAAAACATAGGCAGAACACTCTATGACATAAATCACAGCAAGATCCTTTTTGACCCAACTCCTAGAGAAATAGAAAGAAAAACAAAAATAGACAAATGGGACCTAATGAAATGTAAAAGCTTTTGCACAGCAAAGGATACCCTAAACAAAACCAAAAGACAACCCTCAGAATGGGAGAAAATATTTGCAAATGAAGCAACTGACAAAGGATTAATATCCAAAATTTATAAGCAACTCATGCAGGTCAATAACAAAAAACAAACAACCCAATCCAAAAATGGGCAGAAGACCTAAATAGACATTTCTCCAAAGAAGATATACAGATTGCCAACAAACACATGAAAGAATGCTCAATATCATTAATCATTAGAGAAATGAAAATCAAAACTACAATGAGATATCATCTCACACTGGTCAGAATGGCCATCATCAAAAGCTCTAGAAACAATAAATGCTGGAGAGGGTGTGGAGAAAAGGGAACCCTCTTGCACTGCTTGTGGGAATGTAAATTGATACAGCCACTATGGAGAACAGGATGGAGGTTCCTTAAAAAACTACAAATAGAACTACCATATGACCCCACAATCCCACTACTGGGCATATACCCTGAGAAAACCATAATTCTAAAAGAGTCATGTACCAAAATGTTTATTGAAGCTCTATTTACAGTAGCCAGGACATGGAAGCAACCTAAGCATCCATCAACAGATGAATGGATAAAGAAGTTGTGCCACATATATACAATGGAATATTACTCAGCCATAAAAAGAAACGAAATTGAGTTATTTGTAATGAGGTGGATAGACCTGGAGTCTGTCATACAGAGTGAAGTAAGTCAGAAGGAGAAAAACAAATCCCTTGTGCTAACACATATACATGGAATCTAAGAAAAAAAAATGTCATGAAGAGATTAGTGGTAGGACGGGAATAAAACACAGACCTACTAGAGCATGGACTTGAGGATATGGGGAGGGGGAAGGGTAAGTTGTGACGAAGTGAGAGAGTGGTATGGATATATATACACTACCAAATGTAAAATAGATAGCTAGTGGGAAGCAGCTGCATAGCACAGGGAGATCAGCTCTGTGCTTTGTGACCACCTAGAGGGGTGGGATAGAGAAGGTGGGAGAGAGGGAGACGTAAGAGGGAAGAGATATGGGAACATATGTATATGTATAACTGATTCACTTTGTTGTAAAGCAGAAACTAACACACCATTGTAAAACAGTTATACTCCAATAAAGATGTTAAAAAAATAATTAATTATTTTTAAAAAAGAAAAAAAAATCTACAAACAATAAATGCTGGAGATGGTGTGGAGAAAAGGGAACACCTCTGCAATGTTGGTGGGAATGTAAATTGATACAGTCAGCAGGGAGAACAGTATGGAGGTTCCTTAGAAAACTAAAAATAGAACTACCATATGACCCAGCAATCCCACTCCTGGGCATATACCCTGAGTAAACCATATTTCAAAAGGAGACATGTACTAGAATGTTCATTGCATCACTATTTACACTAGCCAGGACATGGCAGCAACCTAAATGTCCATCAACAAATGAATGGATAAAGAAATGACATATGTATACAGTGGAATATTACTGTGCCATTAAAAAGAACGAAATTGAGATATTTGTAATGAGGTGGATGGACATAGAGTCTGTCATACAGAGTGAGGTAAGTCAGAAAGAGAAAAACAAATACCATATGCTAACACATATATATGGAATCTAAAGAAACACTACTGATGAACCTACTGGCAGGGCAAGAATAAAGACACAGATGTAGGCAACATACTTGAGGACACAGGGGGAGAAGTGGAAGCTGGGATGAAATAAGAGAGTAGCACTGATATATATACACTACCAAATGTAAAATGGAAGGGTAGTGGGAAGCTGCTGCATAGAACAGGGAGATCAGCTCACTGGTTTGTGATGACCTATGGTGGGGGTTAGGGAGGGTGGGAGGGAGGCTCAAGAGGGAGGGGATATGGGGATATATGTATACATATAGCTGATTCACTTTGTCGTACAGCAGAATCTAACACAACATTGTAAAGCACTTATACTCCAATAAAGATGAAAATTAAAAAGTTGTATGGAAGAAAAAGAAAAAACATGGTATTTTTTTTTTAAATGTACAGTGTCAAGGATCTATTTCTTTGAGATGTTACCAGTCTTTAGGGAAAATATCTATTTCTTTAAATATATGCACATATCACCAGACTCTGTCTCTCTCCATATATTTATATTTGAATCTATCTCTACATTTTAAGGAGAATAACTTCAGCAATGATTATGTTAAGCAATCTGTAAAGGCACATTTCTTTCATAAACAGAAACGGTAATGAGGAGGTAAAAACAATTATAATTCAACTCTCAAGGCCTTATGTCTTAACTAGAAACTTTAACTGCCCTAATGTATGATTGTTACTATTACCTGAAACCTTGAAATCTGTGATAATTTCTCAAACAGAATTACTGGGTTCCAGCAATATATTGGTTCATTGCAGGGTTCTAAGCAGACCGACCTTCACATTCTTCCAAATCAGTTGTAAAAATTTAAGATAATGATATTAGAACAATAGAAAAATATTCAAGGAACATTAAACAAAATTATAAATTATGTGACATTTAAAAAATCTTAAAATTATTAAAATACAATTAAAATATTTTGATTGCACTAAAGTGAATATGATGCTAATTTGAGTTTCAGTTGTATTTATCTCACAGTTCAATGTCTTTTCATATAAATGACCTTCAGCAACTTGAAGAGAGTCATTTACTCATCTACATTTATGTTCATTTAAGACAAAAATTCAGAGGACTAAAGGTAATAACAAGATGGAAATCTTGGAATAAAGACCCCGAGAATGTATGGTTTCTGTTATTTTTGATAAAAGTCTATTAAATAAGGTTAAGCAGAAAAAGATTTTACTATCATAATTATACTTAATTATCATCATTCAAATAAAGCATTTAATAAATTATTTAAATCAAACACATAGATTTATTCAAATTAATGTATAGCAATGTCCTTGATAAGACAAAATTTTGCTTCTAGTAAAATTATTTATTCAAAAACATCATATGCTGATTCCCTTGAAATTTATGATTCCATATATTATAAACAATGCCACAGAATATTACATTAAAATTATATAAAAATAATAGCTATAATTTATTTAGGACCTACCATGTACTGAACATTTTTCTAGGACTATATCTCATTTAAAACTTACAACAACTCAGCAAGGAAGGTATTGTTATCTCCATTTTATAGATGAGGAAATTGAGTCCTTGAGAGGTCAAGAAATTTATTCAAGATCCCAGAACTAGTAGTTCTCATAGCTTGAGGGCCAAAGATCATATAGGTAATTGTTTCAAAGCCTAGGGACTATATAGTTGGTCAAGAACCAAGACAGATGAGCTCCAAGCTCTCTTGTAGCTCTATCATTATTTGATTCTAAGTGTTTAAACTGCAAAGAATATTATAACATATGTTTAATTCAAGTAACACATTCTGGCTAGGAACAAAAAGGTAGTTAGAAGGAATATATAAGTGTAAAACATTTTTCTTTTCAATCATATGACTTTAGATAAAGAGTTCACCCTTTGTTCTAAAAAGTAGGTTTACTGGGTGTGAGATATTTAGGCAACTAGAAAGGAATTTAAGTGAGCATGCAGTCAACTATTGTAATAGATGATGATGCTGAGATTCATAGAGATGAAGCAGATAGTTTCTCTAAATCAATGATGATAACAGAGTAGTTTCTTTTCATTATGCTAGTCATAAGATGTAAAATGTTAAAAACAGTGCTTAGCACATAGCAGACAATTAATAAGCATTAGCTAGTGATGGTAGCAGTAGTAGTAGTAGTAGTAGTAGTAGTAGTAGTAGTAGTAATGGTAGTAGTAATAGTGACAGTAATGACAGTAGTAGTAATGATGATAGAATATTAGTAGTGGTATTATTATTATATCATAATAATTGCTAAATTTATTAAATATAAATGCTTCATAGTAAGTCTGATAATAGATACAATATTACATCTACAATGTCTAAGACTTTTTAAAAGACAATAGTTATGATACCAACTATAAAGACAGAACTGAAGACTCTATAAGAAGTTAGTAAATAGAAATTGGTATGAGTAGATCCCTAAAAGTTAGAAGCCAATTTTACTATATGTAGTAGATTTTCCTAAGTCAATTTGTGAATGTTATTGTATTTAACATATTTGGTACTTTAGTATAAATAATTTCCGTACTAAAGACATGTGCTTTTGTGACTCCTAATCATAATAATATATATTGCATCCTAAATATCAGAAATAAACTAATTTCTCCAAACTTTAAAAAGACAATTTAGCTTTTGTTTAGTAGTATTTAATGACTTTGGCAAGATAAGAAGATGTTTAATTCTTTTTAAATGTAATGACTGAATTTCCATTTTGAACTGAACAAATAATTCTTAGGTCTTAAGGGAAAAATATAGTAACATTTCAACTTCTAGATACAATTTCAGAATATAATATGCTATATTGGAGTAGTATAAAGTTAGTGGATTTCATTCAACTGGAGTAATTCTTCCTAGTTTAGGGAGGCATTATCTGGGTTGTGAATTTTCTCTCCCTTTTTGCCTTTCATTCCCACTCTTTAACTCTTTGAATTTTGCTTTGTGATCATTCTATAGAAGAATAAGCAAATAATAGAAAGAAGCTAAAAAGCACAATAGACACTTTTGCTGCTGTTTTGTATTTTATGGTAAATATAAGGAAGAGGTGAAAATTATTGGTTAAAGTTTTGAATTTACTCTGATTTTGATATGAGCTAGTCTCATTATCCATATCTATAGATTATCAAATGCCTACCCATTGTTAGAAACATATTTCTATTTCTGAACAATATTTTCCATTCTCTCACTTTTGTCTCCATCCATACTAATACTACCATATTCAGCCCTCATCACCACGGCCAAGATGAGGGCAATCCCCTTTAACATAGTTTCCTTGTTTGCAGTCTTACTCCAAGTCCCATCTAATCTATTCCCAACACCAGAGTGGTCTATCTGCTTGAAAGCAGACCAGATCACTCCACTGCTTATCTTTTAATACTTCCCATAACCTACAGGACAAAGTCTAAGCAAATCTTTTACATGATTAAAAATGGACTTTATGGGTGGACCTTCAAGATGGCAGAAGAGTAAGAAGTGGAGATCACCTTCCTCCCCAAACATACATGAGAAATACATGTACATGTGGAACAACTCCTACAGAACACCTACTGAATGCTGGCAGAAGACCTCAGACTTCCCAAAAGGTAAGAAACTCCCCACGTACTTGGGTAGGCAAAAGAAAAAAGAAAAAAACAGAGACAAAAGAATAAAGATGGGACCTGCACCACTGGGAGGGACCTGTGAAGGAGGAAAAGGTTCCACACACTAGGAAGCCCCTTCACTGGTGGAGAAGAGGGGTGGTGGGGGGGAAGCTTCAGAGCCACAGAGGACAGCACAGCAAGAGGGGAGCAGAGGGAAAAGCGGAGAGACTCCTGCATAGAGGATTGTGCCGAACAGCACTCACCAGCCTGAGAAGCTTGTCTGCTCACCTGCCAGCAGGGATGTGTGGGGGATGGGAGCTGAGGCTTGGGCTTCAGAGTTCAGATCCCAGGGAGAAGACTGCAGTTGGCTGTGTGAACCAAGTCTGAAGGGGGCTGGTGTGCCACAGCTAGCCAGGAGGGAGTCCAGGAAAAAGTCTGGAACTGCTTAAGAGGGAAGAAACTTTGTTTCCACGTGCACGAGGAGAGGGGATTCAGAGCACTGCCTAAAGAAGCTCCAGAGATGGACACAAGTTGCGGCTCTCAGCATGGACAACAGAGATGAGCATGAAACACTAAGGCTGCTGCTTCAGTCACCAAGAAGCCTGTGTGCAAGCACAGGTCACCCTCCATACCACCTCTCCCAGGAGCCTGTGTATCCTGCCACTGCCAGGGTCCTGTGAACCAGGGACAACTTCCCCAGGAGAACACACAGTGTGCCTCAGGCTGTTGCAATGTCACACTGGCCTCTGCTACTGTAGGCTCGCCCCACATTCTGTACTCCTTCCTCCCCCTGGCCTGAGTGGACCAGAGCTCCCTAATCAGCTGCTCCTTTAAAATCATCCTTATTGAGCAAAAAACAGATGCCCTCAGGTGACTGACACACAGAGGTGGGGCCAAATCCAAACCTGAACTCCAGGAGATGTGTGAACAAAGAAGACAAGGGAAATATCTCCCAGCAGCCTCAGGAGCAGTGGATTAAACCTCCACAATCAACTTGATGTACCCTGCATCAGTGGAATACCTGAATAGAGAACGAATCATCCCAAAATTTAGGCAGTGGATTTTGGGAGCAACAATATATATATATATATTGTTTTCCTCTTTCTCTTTTTGTGAGTGTGTATGTGCATGTTTCTTTGTGTGATTTTGCCTGTATAGCTTTGCTTTTACCATTTGTCCTAGCGATCTGTCTGTCCTTTTTTTGTTTGTTTTATTTTGTTTTTAGTATAGTTTTTAGTGCTTTTTATCAACAGTGGATTTGATTTTTGGTTTGTCTGCTCCTTTCTTTCTTATTTTTTTCTCTTTTTATTACTTTTTATTTTTTTATTTTACTTTTTTCTTTCTTTTTTTCCAAACTTCTCTTCTGAGCCATGTGGCTGACAGGGTCTTTGTGCTCTGCACACAAAGGGAGAGCCAAGTTCAGGACATTGGTCCACCAGAGACTCCTACCTCCCCATAATATCAAATGGCAAAGCTCTCCCAGAGATCTCCATCTCAATGCTAAAACCCAGCTCCACTCAATGACCAGCAAGCTAGAGTGCAGGACACCCTATGCCAAACAACTAGCAAGACAAGAACACAATCCCACCTATTAGCAGAGAGGCTGCCTAAAATCATAATAAGGACACAGACACACAAAAACACACCACTGGATGCAGTCCTGTCCATCAGAAAGACCAGATCCAGTTTCATCCAGCAGAAAACAGGCACTAGGCCCCTCCACCAGGAAACCTACACAACCCACTGAACCAACATTAGCCACTGGGGGCAGACACCAAAAACAATGGGAACTACAAACCTACAGCCAGTGAAAAGGAGACCCCAAAGACAGTAAGTTAAGCAAAATGAGAAGACATAGAAACACACAGCTGATGAAGGAGTAAGGCAAAAACCCACCAGACCAAACAAATGAAGAGGAAATAGGCAGTCTACTAGGAAGAGAACTCAGAGTAATGATAGTAAAGATGATCAAAGTCTTGGAAATAGAATGGAGAAAATAAAAGAAACGTTTAACAAGGACCTAGAAGAACTAAAGAGCAAACAATGATTAACAACACACTAAGTGAAATTTAAAATTCTCTAGAAGAAATCAATAGAAGAAGAATTGAGGCAGAACGGATAAGCAACCTGTAAGATAAAATATTGGAAATAACTACTGCAGAGCAGAATAAGTGAAAAAGAATAAAAAGAAATGAAGACAGACTCAAAGACATCTGGGACAACGTTACATGCACCAACATTTGAATTACACAGGTCCCAGAAGAAGAAGAGAAAAACAAAGGAACTGAGAAAATATTTAGAGATTATAGATGAAAACTTCCCTAATATGGGAAGGAAATAGTCAATCAAGTCCAGGAAACACAGAGAGTCTCATACAGGAAAAGTCCAAGGAGAAACATGCCAAGAAATATATTAATCAAACTACCAAAAATTAAATACAAGGAAAAATATTAAAAGCAGCAAGGGAAAAACAACAAATAACATACAAAGGAATCTCAATAAGGTTAAGAGCTGATCTTTCAACAGAAAGTTTGCAAGCCAAGAGGGAGTGGAAGGACATATTTAAAATGAAGAAAGGGAAAAAACTACAACCAAGATTACTCTACCCAGCAAGTATCATATTCAGATTTGATGGAGAAATTAAAACATTTACAGACAAGCAAAAGCTAAGAGAATTCAGCACTACCAAATCATCTTTACGAGAAATGTTAAAGGAACTTTTCTAGGCAGGAAACTGAAGAGAAGGAAAAGACCTACAATAACAAACCCCAAACAATTAAGAAAATGGTAATAGGAACATACATATCAAGAATTACCTTAAATATAAATGGATTAAATGCTCTAACCAAAAGACATAGACTGGCTGAATGGATTAAAAAAAAAAGACCCGTGTATATGCTGTCTACAACAGACCCATTCAGACCTAGGGACAAATACAGACTGAACGTGAGGGGATGGAAAAAGATATACCATGCAAATGGAAATAGAGGAAAGCTGGGGTAGCAATTCCCATATCAGACCAAATAAAATTTAAAATAAAGATTATTACAAGAGACAATGAAGGACACTACATAATGATCAAGGGATCAGTCCAAGAAGAAGATATAACAATTGTAAATATTTATGCACCCAACAAATGAGCACCTCAATACATAAGGTAAATGCTAACAGCCATAAAAGGGGAAACAGACAGTAACACAGTCATAGTAGGGGACTTTAACACCCCACTTTCACCAATGGACATATCATACAAATGAAAATTTAAAAAGAAACACAAGCTTTAATTTATACATTAAAGCAGATGGACTTAATTGATATATATAGGACAGTCCAACCAAAAACAACAAATACACTTTCTTCTCATGGGCTCATGGTACTTTCTTCAGGAGAGATCATATCTTGGGTCACAAATCATGCCTTGGTAAATTTAAGAAAATTGAAATCATATACAGTATCTTTTCTGACTGCAATGCTATGAGACTAGATATCAATTACAGGAAAAATATGTAAAAAATACAAACACATGGAGGTTAAACAACACATGACTTAATAGCCAAGAGATCACTGAAGAAATCAAATAGGAAATCAAAAAATACCTAGAAACAAATGACAATTAAAACACTATGACCCAAAATCTATTGGATGTAGCAAAAGCAGTTCTAAGAGGGAAGTTTATAGTAATACAATCCTACCCTCAAGAAACAAGAAACATCTGAAATAAACAACCTAACCTTACACCTAAAGCAATTAGAGAAAGAAGATCAAAAAAATCCCCAAATGTAGCAGAAGGAAAGAAATCATAAAGATCAGATCAGAAATAAATGAAAAAGAAATGAAGGAAACAATAGCAAAGATAAATACAACTAAAAGCTGGTTCTTTGAGAAGACAAAAAAAAAATTGTAAGCCATTAGCCAGACTCATCAAGAAAAAAAGGGAGAAGGCTCAAATCAACAGAATTAGAAATGACAAAGGAGAAGTAACAACTGACACTGCACAAATACAAAGGATCATGAGAGATTACTATAAGCAACTATATGCCAATAAAATGGACAATCTGGAAGAAATTGACACATTCTTAGAAAAGCACAACCTTCCAAGACTGAACATGGAAGAACTCGAAAATATAAACAGACCAATCACAAGCACTGAAATTGAGACTGTGATAAAAATCTTCCAACAAAAAAAAAGCCCAGGACCAGATGGCTTCAAGGTGAATTCTATCAAAAATATAGAGAAGAGCTAACACCTATCCTTCTCAAACTCTTCCAAATTATAGCAGAGGGAAGAAAACTCCCAAACTCATTCTACAAGGCCACCATCACCCTGATACCAAAACCAGACAAAGATGTCACAAACAAAGAAAACTACAGGCCAATATCACTGATGAACATAGATGCAAAAATGCTCAGCAAAATACTAGCAAATGGAATCCAACAGCACATTAAAAGGATCATACACCATGATCAAGTGGGGATTAACCCCACTTGATGCAAGTGGGATTCTTCAATATATGCACATCAGTCAATGTGATATACCATAGTAACAAATTGAAGGATAAAAAGTACATGATCATATCAATAGATACAGAAAAAGCTTTCAACAAAATTCTACACCTATTTATGATAAAAACCCTGTAGAAAGTAGGCATAGAGGGAACTTACCTCAACATAGTAAAGGCCATAGGTGACAAACCCACAGCCGACATCATTCTAAATGGTGGAAAACTGAAACCATTCCCACCAAGATGAGGAAGAAGACAAGGTTGCCCACTCTCACCACTATTATTCAACATACTTTTTGAAGTTTTAGCCACAACAATCAGAGAAGAAAATGAGATAAAGGGAATCCAAATTCTAAAAGAAGTAAACCTGTCACTGTTTGCAGATGATATGATATTATACATAGAGAATCCTAAAGATGCTACCCGAAAACTACTAGAGGTAATCAGTGACTTAGCTAAGGTAGCAGGATACAAAATTAATGCACAAAAATCTCTTGCATTCCTATATACTAATGATGAAAAATCTGAAAGAGAAATTAAGGAAACACTCCCATTTAATACTGCAACAAAAAGAATAAAATACCTAGGAATAAACCTACCTAAGGAGACAAAAACCTGTATGCAGAAAACTCTAAGGCACTTATGCAAGAAATTAAAGATGATACAAACCGATGGAGAGATATACCATATTCTTGTACTGGAAGAATCAACATTGTAAAAATGTGTATACTACCCAAAGCAATCTACAGGTTCAATGCAATCCCTGTGAAGCTACTAATGGTATTTTTTTAAAGAACTAGAACAAAAAATTTCAATTTGTATGGAAACATGAAAGACCCCGAATAGCCAAATCAATCCTGAGAAAAAACGTGCTGCTGGAGAAATCAGGCTCCCTGATTTCAGACTATACTACAAAGCTGCAGTAATCAAGACAATATGTACTGGCACAAAAACAGAAATATAGACCAATGGAACAGGATAGAAAGCCCAGACATAAATCCATGCACATATGGTCACCTTATTTTTGATAAAGTAGGCAAGAATATACAATGGAGAAAAGAGAGACTCTTCAATAAGTGGTCCTGGGAAAACTGGAAAGCTACATGTAAAAGAATAAAATTAGAACACTCCCTAACACCATACACAAAAAGAAACTCAAAATGGATTAAAGACCTAAATGTAAGGCCAGACACTGTAAAACTCTTAGAGGAAAACATAGCCAGAACACTCTATGACATAAAGCACAGCAAGATCCTTTTTGACCCACCCCCTAGAGAAAAGGAAATAAAACCAAAAATAAACAAATGAGACATAACGAAACTTCCAAGTTTTGCACAGCAGAGGAAACCATAAACACGATGAAAAGACAACCCTCAGAATGGAGAAAATATTTGAAAAAGATGCAACTGACAAAGGATTAATCTCCAAAATTTACAAGCAGCTCATGCAGCTCAATATCAGAAAAACAAACAACCCAATCCAAAAATGGGCAGAAGACCTCAATAGGCATTTCTTCATAGATATACATATTGCCAACAAACACATGAAAGGATGCTGAGCATCACTAATCATTAGAGAAATGCAAATCAAACTATAATGAGGTATCACCTCACACCAGTCAGAATGGCCATCATCAAAAATCTACAAACAATAATTGCTGGAGGGGGTGTGGAGAAAACGGAACCCTCTTTCACTGTTGGTTGGAATGTAAATTGATGCAGTCACTATGGAGAACAGTATGGAGGTTTCTTAAAAAACTAAAAATAGAACTTCCATACGACCCAGCAATCCCACTACTGGGCATATACCCTGCGAAAACCATAATTTTAAAAGAGTCATGTACCACAATGTTCATTGAAGCTCTATTTACAATAGCCAGGACATGGAAGCAACCTAAGTGTCCATTGACAGATGAATGGATAAAGAAGATGTGGCACATATATACAATGGAATATTACTCTGCCATAAAAGGAAACAAAATTGAGTTATTTGTAAAGAGGTGGATGGATCTAGAGTCTGTCATACAGAGTGAAGTAAGTCAGAAAGAGAAAAGCAAATACCATATGCTAACACATATATATGGAATCTAAAAAAATAAAAGGTTCTGAAGAACCTAGGTGCAGGACTGGAATACAGACTCAGACGTAGAGCATGGACTTGATGACACGGAGAGGGGGAAGTGTACGCTGGGACGGAGTGAGAGAGTGGCAACGACTTATATATACTACCAAAAGTAAAATAGGTAGCTAGTGGGAACCAGCTGCATAGCATAAGGAGATCAGCTTGGTGCTTTGTGACCACCTAGAGGGGTGGGATAGGGAAGGTGGGAGGAAGATGCAGAGGGAGGAGATATGGGGATATATGTATATGTATTGCTTATTCACTTTGTTATAAACATAAACTAACACACCATTGTTAAGCAATTATTCTCCAATAACAATGTTAAAAAAAGAAAATGCCCTTTATAATTTAGCCTCTACTTTCGTTATGCATTATTCCCCAACATTCACTTCATAAAACTCAAAGTCATGGTATTTATACACTGTATATATTTGCCAATTTTGAGGCTTATTGCCTCCATGCCTATGTTCATTGTTCTAGAATGACCAGATCACTCAGTTACTCTCATGCTTTTCTTGGCTTACTGATGCTTCAAGACTCAGGTTCAAGTGTCAGCATCAGAAAACCTTCTTCAACCATCAATTCCTCACACCACCAACTGAGCTTACTACCCCCTGTCTATATAAACATATATGATGTACATCATTGTTCTTTCCACTTTGTCTTATAATTAGCTGGTTGGTTGTGCTAGTCCTCTGAAATTTAAATCTTTCAAGGACAGGGACTGAGTTTTATCTTCTAACCCCAAAATCTAACATTGTTCTTGGCAAAGATTAAGCATTTAATACATAAGGAATTATTAGAATATATATATATATATATATATATATATATATATATATATATATGTATCCAGGAATATTTTGTGAAATTGTGAGAGAACTAAGAATATTCATGTCTCCAAAAATGAAGTGTAGATCTTGCTCATTATGTTTAATTACAAAGAGAAATAGTATAAACATCTTACCTTGTGGATTGCACACAGTATTTGGTTCTTAGCTTGTCATTTGTTTTCAGCAGTTCCTGGCTATCCCTCAGAATATATCTATTACTACTGAAAATATATCCAACACAATCTTAACTTATTCACTTATATTGAACTTGTTATACTTACTTCTGCTTTGAAGCTCAACTGCGAGTTGTCTTTCAAGGTTTTCTCTAATTTCTCTCTCTCTATAGAGCTCCATTCGCAGATCCTTTTTTTCTTGTTGAATCTGCTTCTCTTGGATGTGAGCATTATCCAAAGCCACTTTCAGTAGACCCTGTCAAAATACAGCAAATGACATGCAGTTCATCTTATCTGTTTTAATTTCTCAAATATGAAATAATTTATGTAGGTGCTAATGTCTTGTATTACATTTATTTTGTTTATAGAAATATTGTTGACCTGAATGTTGGTCAACAGAGTCTCCACAGAGGACAGACTATCAGCAAAAATGAATGGTCCAGCGAATCCAGGAGGCAATGCCTGCCCAGCAGTCAGTTGGATCTTGTCCAGGGGTGACTTCATCATTGGAATTTGAATAGGTACCTCTTCTGCAAGAAACAAAATTAATATCAGAAGGTTCATAAACTAACAGCTCAAAATTTTCACTGTTTCCTTCACCTCTATAAAGATTTTGTTTCTAAAGCCAAATGATGGAAAACTCATAACTGGAAGTCATACCTATGTCCCAGCTGCCTCTCATTTATCAAAATAAATGTTTCAGTAAAGAATTAGTGAAAAATGAACCAACATTTACTGCTAATTGGCATAAAATTTGGAGAAACAAATTTGACATGCTTATTAATATCTATAAATTAAATAATCAGATCACTTCCTGGTAAAACTCTAATTGCTTTTTATTTTTTCTCTTTAAATCTATCTATCTATATCTATCATCTCCATAGTTTAACACCTTTATTGAAGTATAATTTACATATAATAAAATTCATCTATTTTAATTGTATGCATCGATAAGTTTTAGTAAATTTACAGAATCGTACAACCATTACCAAAAATCTAATTTAGAACACCTCAATCACCCACAAAATACCCCTCATGCCCATTTACAATTAATCTCCTTTCCCATTCTCAGCTCCTGGCAACCACTAATCTACTTTTTGTCTCTATGGGATTGCCTTTTCTGGATATTTATATAAATAGAATCATATCGTAAGTGATCTTTTTTGTTTGTCTTCTTTCACTTAGCATAATGTTTTTGAGGTTCATCCATGTTGTGGCATGTATCAGTGGGTTTTTTTTAATCCTTTTTAATCCTGAAAAGTTTTCCATTGCATGGATACATGACTGTCTGTTTAATCATTCACTAGTATGGCATCTGGGTTGTTTCCAGTGTTACATTTTATTTTGAAGAATATTTCTTATGAAAAACATAACGACTTATGTGTAAAACAACAATGTATATTTTCTCCCCTTATCTTTTTATATTAACTTCTCCCACACACTAATTACTTTAATGAGATTCCCTCTTAGCTTCATATGAAGAGACACCAATAGAATTTTTGTCTAATAAGATATTTCAGAATTTTTTTTGCACAGATACATCTAATTACAAAAGGAATCTCCTCTTACTTTGAGAAGCTAACTGCTTGGCTATATACTTGAATTCTGGTTGAAAATCTTTGTGAGATGTGTGAACCAGATAGCAGTTTCCTCTGCAATTAGGAATTGGGGCTTTTTTGATAAATGTAAAAATAAACTGCTACAGAGGTAATCTTGGAATGTAGCCAAACAAACCCTGGCATTCTTAAATGGCTTCAATAGCAGTGCACAATGAGTTGATCACAGCACCTCAAACAAAATTACTCTACTCACCAGTCACCAGTAACTAAGCACATGCAATGTTTGAAAATATGTATCTCTGGTCATAAAAATTTTCAGTGACCCCATATATTTTGAAACTCATTCAGGAAAAAATTAGGCTTGAATCTAGACCTAACCAATTTTCATATGGTTTGAAAGCAAAAATCTGGCTATTGGTCTGGTCCTTGTAGGGATAGGAATATGGATTTGTCATGCAGTTAGAACTCATTTTTCAATTGAAAGCAGCCTATATATTTAGTGAGCAGTGTCTTGAACCCTATTGATTTCACAGTCATCATGGTTTGCTGTGGCATTTCTTGTGTGGGAAGCTGTGGCATACAATTGCGGGAACTTCTGTGGGATTACTTAATGGGATAGCATTATCTCTGAAAAAATACTCTTGATATAGATCACCTTCACAATTTCTAATTTTCTAAAACCTATAGGGATAAAAATGCTAATGATTATTTTAGAGAATCAACAGTTTCACATTATTTGAATCCAAAATGTATTTGTTTATCAGTTTTAAATAATTAAATAGTATGCAAAAAATAGCCTGCTAATTTTCTTTTAGCACAGGAAACTATAATGAACATATTCCCAGGAATTGTTTTTTAGTAAAACTTACAAATATTATTTTGATCATAAATGCCTGATGCATGTATTTTATACAACTTGCTTGTAAAATTAAACCTAACCTCTTCTAGAACATGTCTTCCTTCTTTCCTTCCTTCCTTCCTTCCTTCCTTCCTTCCTTCCTTCCTTCCTTCCTTCCTTCCTTCCTTCCTCCCTCCCTCCCTCCATCCCTCCCTTTCTTCTTCGTCAGTAGCAGTTTTGGAAGAGGCAAAGTATTCCAGAGGGAGTGAGCACATGTTCTGTGATCTGTTTCAAGTACAAGGTTTGAACATTGGAAATATCTCATTAAAAATATAAATTCTAAAATATGTCTTAGGCAGCAGCTCTAATGTCTCTAAGGGATATTTCTCAACAACTAATGAAGCAATATTATACTTTATTTGTGTTACTTGACGTCTGTATTTAGCTAGTATTTTGTCTTCTGCACATGAGTGCATAAGTGGATAGGTAGAATGACTTCATTATGATCTATCAATATTAATAATAATTGGGGAGGTTCAACATCTTTATATTGATGTTTATAAATCTTAAAGATGAATTTATGTGACCTGGAAGATCTATTTTTTACAAAATAAACCACCACAAAGTTAGAACATTGACTTCCTGCTGATTCCGAGATAATATAATGTTTCTCTTGAATAAATATTTTGCACCAGGGGAGACTTCTTAAAATTATGGATTCTTAGTCATGTATCACTCTACACACACATGTAACCTCAGTGATCAGGGTATTCTACAATCAAAATACCTGAAAACGAAAGCAATACGTTAGGTATGCATAAAACAAAATTAGAACGACATTAAAATCATCAGAAGTCTTCTATTTGGAGATGAATGAAATGCCATTAAATTGGCTGAAAGTAAGATTACTATTGACTATGAAGACAGGTTGTATGGTCTATGGTTTGTAATGTTGCTGTATAGAAGATTGAAGTTTCAAAATACTATTACTCTTCGTTAAAGAGATAGACACAGCTGAATCAGGTGCTGTTTGCTGCAGTGAGGATCAAATGCAAAAAGAATCATATTTCATCAGACCTAGTCAACACCAGGAAAATAAATAGAAATATAAGAGGTGTGCAGGCAATGATTCATTTTGATAATCTGGCCCAAGAGAGACACATAGAGACAGCACACAGATCTAAGAGTCTACCAAAAGACAAATAGGACACAGAGGGTGGGAATTGGGATGACAGTGTAGCAGAGGTCACATAGATTTTCAGCAGCAGTTTTTACACGAATAAGATAACCCTGGACTCTATTTGGCCCATTGTTCATATCTTACCTTTTCCATAAGCAATAAATTTCCTAGTCCTAAGAAAGGGAAGTAAAGAAGAAGATTTCTACTTATGACTTCTTATGATTAAGCTTCTGTGCAAACCAAACCTGCTTTTCCAGATCAAGGTCACATTGCATGTTAAGGTCCATAATAGCCAAAAACTAGTCGAAGTGTATTATGTTTGGTGTATATGAGTGGAAACTGTCAAACCATTCATCATTTTTTTTTCTGATTTAAATCACATGCTACAAAAATGAATGATAAATGCATTAGAAATCTATTTCAATCTTGTAATAAGTTTTCACATCTGAGTGGCATCTACATTTTCCTCAGAGTTTGAATAGATGCGCTGTTATGTAGGGATTTATTAGGTAGGATTGGGAAATCCTAATTGGCAATGAAATAAAATATAAGCAAGTACTAGAAATATAGATTGTCAGTGAAATAAGAGCATCTCTTTGTAATCCAGGGAGAAAGGGGTTTTGACAGAGCATTTAAAAGGCTAATGTTCAAAATGTATATGTTAAAATCTTTATCAACACATATGAAGCAATGGTATAACCTAAAAGATAAAGATAGGACTACTGCTATCTAGCTGAGGGTATGAGCAACCTCTTAATTTATTGAAGCAAATTGGAGACTGCTTTTATTGAACTTGTTTGTTAAACCTGCCATACTTTGTAATAGTGCTTGGAAATCCATTTCGAGAACAAGCTTTTAATTTTAAGTTCTTACCTAGGGCCCAGATGAATAGATGCAAAAGTTGACAAGTGTATTTGTAGAAAAAAAAAAGATAAACAATGATAAATGCTCAGGATGGAAAGTCCCCCTAAAAATTAAAGTCAAGCATGCTGGAACCTTTTTGTATGACTCTATTCTTGTTTGCCCAATTTACATTGGGTTAAGTCTTTCCTCTTTCCCCTGGGGTTTAAGGATTGTGATACAGGAATGGAAATTGAACTCAGCAGACTCACTCAGCAGTGGAAGGATACAGCCACCTACCAGGTCATCAGTTTTCATTCTTTAACAAATAAATTATATTTCATTATTTGATTTAAGAGCTTTCCCCTAAATAAAGCTGGCCCAGGGGACTCTCTTTTGTTGGTCATTAGTATTACATTCAGCACAAGCAAGACACCTGCTTCCCTCTTCCAAAATGAGGAACAATAACAACAACAAAATGACCAACTGCTGTGAAATGATCTGACCTGCATGAATATGAGGAAGTGTTCATGGTCTGAGTCGAACAATGACTCAAGTGTTGCCATCATCAAATTTGGAAAAGAAAAACTAGATCCCCAAGCTGGCTAAATTTATTAAATCAGAACATCTCAGAGCCTTTAAAATGCTAATTCTAAATATTAACATATGTTACATGTTAAATTAGGTAGCTGAGAGCATAGTGACAAAGAGTATAAGATGTTGGAGCCTGACTGCCTATGTTTGCAACCCTGCTCTATGATTTGCTAGCCCCTGGAAAAATTCCTTATTCTTTCTGTGCCTCAATTTCCTCATCTGTAAAGTTAGGATAATAATAATACCTATCTTATAGGGTTGTTATAAAGATTAATAAGCTAAAATTTGTAAAGTTACTCAAAGTAAATGCAATATAAATGTTTGTTAAATAAATTGTTAATTGAAACTTCCCAGGAATGGAAGAGAACATAGTAACATATTTGACTACTTAAGCATACAGTAACACCTCATGAAAGACATGTTGGAAAGATCCTCTTCTAGGTAATAACTGGATGAGCCTGGCTTCACCCTAAATTAGGCCAAAGTTACTTTCTCAGTTATCAAAGTTCTGAGGAGTCTTCCTAAGTCAAGGTCAGTAGTTCTCAACTGTGGGCAATTTTGCTGCCCAGAGGACATTTGGCAGCGGCTGAAGACATTTTTGACTGTCAAAGCTGAGGAGGTAGGGGTGTGTGCTACTAGCATCTAATGGTTGAGGCCAGGGATGCCCTGCCCTCTGTCTCCATCCCCACCAAAGAATTATCTGGCCCAAACATCAAAACTGGTTGACAACTGCTGTTTCAAAATTACATAGGAAAATCTCAATGAATGAACAGTTCACTAGATCTCCCTTTCTGTACTAAACTTCTTCTAGAGAGTTAATATGCTTAATAAGACAGTAAGGTCAAATCAGTGATGTAGAACTAACACAGTACTTTACAAGGTATGTTTTAGGGTACTTGTGCATTTAATTTCAGGTTCCTGACTTCAGTTCTTTGCTCAAATATCACCTTATCAGTGAAACTTACACCAAACATCTTATTTAACACTGCAGACTGCACCCTTATTTCCATCCCCTTAACATGCATTTTTCTGTAAAATTTATCACAATTTAATATACAATATAACTTATTTATTCACTATTTTTTTTACATTTCATTTTACTATAATATACTCTCCATGAAAGTGGGAACTTTTCCTGTTTTTTATTTCCCATTGCTATCTTCTCAGCATTTAGAATAGTAACTGTCTAGGGCCTACAACAATTGTAATGATTTTAGATTTGTACCAATAATCTTAAAGCATGAGGTAAGATTCTTGATTATCAGACTGATTCAATGTTTTCTTTCTATTCCAAAAAGGTAAAATTATATATATACATGAATATATAATTTTAAGGTTTTTTTTACAATTATGTGGTGAAAGGAAGGAAGAAAGAGGGGATCGAGGTAAAGAGTTTCTTATCAACTCTCAGCCTTTCCAATAAAATAAATGATTACTATAGTCTACAGATATTGTGATAAACTGAAATAATACAATTTTGAAAAATAGTTGATATAGTTATTAAAGGATGACTATTGTATATTTATTTAAGCTGTCTGCATATCATAGTCCTTTGAGGACTAAAGATAGTAAAAGTATAAATCTTTCTGGCCCATACACATACTTTCCTATCATCTTTGAGATGATGTATTATTGCATCAAAGATAAAGCAAACTTGACTGATTTTTTTTGAAGTACATCTGTATTTTCTAGAGCTTAGAAATAGAAAAAGGCTGGGGACTTGGAATAGAAAGAAGTTTCATACAGAGACTAGAATTTCATCTAAAAACTGCAAGACAGACAAGAATTTCTAATATAAACAACCAAAAAGCACCAGAGGCATGTACAAGTCCCTTCTCCAGAAAACAAGCCTGGCTACCTCTGTGAAAAAGGTTGCAGAGAGAACATTAAATGAGTGAGAAGTTAGTATGTAAGAGTTTACATTAGAAATTAGCAAACAGGAGGCAGGAGTGGGCATAGAGGTAAAGTGGGAAGGAAGCTGATGTTTTAAAGAGATGTGTTTAGGAAAAATGGGGGAGAGTGCACATATTTCCATCAATCAGCTGACCCTTCCAGGGGACAATGTTTCATTGCCCTGGTTTATCTGTAGAATGGTCTCATAGTTCTAATATAACCCTGATTTTACCCTTACTAGGGGTTCAGTCATCTAGCTGACTGCAGAGGCTGTAAAGAAGATTTTTCATTTTGCTTCCCGGCTGGGAAATGTGCAATCCTTTCCATCAACCAGGGAAGAAAGTTCTCTCCTTAATCTGGCACAACTCAGGAAGAGAATTTACTGCTCTGACCTGGCATTTCAGGTGCTAACTTTAAAATCACTGATTTTTTTTTTTTTACTTAGTTAACATATCTGAGTAGAGTGGATCAGTAGAAGGTACAAGGGAGCAAGTTATTCATCCAGTACCTTAACATCAGTGGTTCTTAAACTTTATCATACATCAGAGTGTCCTGAAGGTCTTTAAAAAATCGTTCCCAACTTCCAAAGTTTCTGATTCAGTAGGTCTAGAGTAGGGCTTAGCAACTGGAATTCCTAAGTGCCCAGTTGATGTTTCATGTTCCTGGTGTGGGGACCACAGTTTGAGAAACCACTGAGCTATATAAAAGTAAATTTTGCTACATTTAAAGATGATTAATATTGCTTCCTATTATAGTACCTTTTTAAAATAGCTGTCTTTACCATTTTAAGAAATTTCAAAATGTTACCTTTTTTTTTTTTTTTTTTTTTTTGTGGCACGCAGGCCTCTCACTATTGTGGCCTCTCCTGTTGCGGAGCACAGGCTCTAGAAGCATAGGCTCAGCGGCCATATCTCACGGGCCCAACCTCTCCACTACATGTGGGATCTTCCCGGACCGGGGCACGAACTTGTGTCCCCGGCATCGGCAGGCGGACTCTCAACCACTGCACCACCAGGGAAGCTCAATATTACCTAATTTTAAGTACGTATTTTCACAGCTTCAAGAAATTGCATAAAATTAGAGATACATCAACTAGCCTGTTCTACAGACCTAGAGATTCTGAAAACGAATTTACATTGCACTGTAAAAAAATGTATAATGGAACCTATTTGCAACATAGAATCAGGCAACAAAACAGTAAAATAAATTAGTGAGTCTATACAGGTAAAAGCAAAATACTTTTCCAAGAATGAATTTAACATAAGCAACTGTTCAGTAAGCAGTTCTATGGATTAATCCTTGAGTACTATTTCCTGTATCCATGAAAGATGGAAAGTGGGTATTTTGGTAGGGTTAAGATTAAAAATTAAAAACGATTTAAAATCAGAATGACACTGTTATGGAGAACTTGGCAAGAACAGTCTATATAACAGTTTATAATTTGTCACCTCCTATAAACTCTAATGAGGAATATGCAGATAATTATACAGTTTTGACATTTATATTTATATGCTCACTAATAACCCTGCAATTATACCTGCTTATAGTCTGAATATTTATATTTTTGATGTTTCCACAGTACCAATGATATAAAATTGAGAACATTCTTTTATTCATTAATTATCTCTCTCTTCTGTCTCTGTCTCTGTCAGACACACAAATATGCATGCACACACATTGGTGAGAATATATACTGATTTTTCCGTTTCAGCTAGGAAATAAATAATTGAGGCACTGAGGCACCATATTTTTATAATAGAAAAAATTTAAGGGTTTTTCTAATAGCTGAGTTTTGGAATCATAATGACTATACTATTGTAAACCTAGCCAGTTCAAAATGACACCGATCATTTAATTTAATTATTTTACAAAACTGAATTTTCTTTAAAATAAATGTTAATTATTAGAGCAAAGCACTGTAATTTTCAGTTTTCCTTTTCTGTGTAATGTTGGCATTAAGACCATCAAAACTGTTGCTTCTCCTTTGGAAACCTCTGAAGTTTTATCAAAGAAGCAGGTATCTATTAATAATGCTCAATTCAACAACCTTCACCAAATGCACAATGCTATTTTTAGATATTGTCTACTGCTATGAGTGCCTATACCATCTGGTGAACAAGTTTTTTTTTGTAAAATAATAATAAAATAATTCATAAGGTATAATCAAGGGGACAGGGAGGGGTAAACTTCATCACTAGAACAAATTAGTGTGCCATTTTCTTTCGTGTTTTAACATTGCCTCTTCCTCATCTACATTTCTAGTTAGGCTGTGGGGCTTGTTTCAATTTTACTCTCTTCTAGATCAATATTCACATCTAATTTAGTGACTTTTATCAAAAACACTTACTTGAGTACTCAGTTGTGCCTGGTATTGTGGTGTAAATTATGAGTTCACAGATTTGTAAATTGAAGAGTGTTGTAGTGATTTCCTCTAATAATTATATTAGAAATCTCAATAAATTGGAAAGTTTTCACAAATGTATCATTCACAGTAACTTCAATAGTTACTGAAAGGTTAATCACCAGATACCCCCATTTTCTTATTTTAACTCTTTTTTTGCCTAAAATGTATGATTCTACTGTTCTACTTAAACCACAATGAACATGACTGAATCTCTCTGTGTCTTCGAATGTTACATCTCTAAACTTCTATGTTCCTATTTGTAGAATAGGAAGAACTACTTCAGAGTGTTTGTGGGAGTTTTAAATGAGAAAACAAACATGGAAGCACCTAAAACTGTACTTAGCTTATAGTAGGCCATTAGTAAAAATTGGCTAAATCTGAAACTATGTTAGCCTTCTAAATATGGAATGCTTAAGAAAAATGATTGAACTAAATGTACACTGACTCGCCCAAGAAACTTCTTTTTCTTTAAATTTCTTATGGTAAATTGATTGAAAGATTTAGTTAATGTAGCAACCATTAATTAAGATTTTGTAGCATTGTATTTTGTTTTCCTAATAACCAGACAAAAAACAAACTTGCAGTTTTGTAACTAAAATCTCTCAGATTAGTTCCAAGGTAGTTGGAAGACTTCAGATTCATATAATTTGAGTCACATTTTTTTCCTTAAATTTAATTGAGGCTACATTTTTATTCCCATGGAGAATTGCAAGTTTAAAATAAGTGTGCTTTCTACTAAAAAAGAAAAAAAAAAAACAGGAAAAATCTATCTTAAATATTCCTGCCAAATTCAGCCTTATTTTATTAACATTGAAATTCCTTCACCTACTATCTGTTACAAATATTTATGGATCCATATGAAATGGCAGATGTTGAAGCCAAGACACTGCAGGTATTTTTCACTTTCGCTAATAACCCTGGTATTTGAGGATTTTTTTCATTTTCTATCATAAGTGCTCTAGTTTGAATAAAAAATCTGAAACTTTCGCTGAATATAATATTTAGAATTTTTATAAGACTATGTCTATGCTGAAACTGGGTCTATGCAGACAAAATAGAGTTTGATGTTTTTAATAGCCAGCAAAAAATATATATATGTTTGTTATATATATTCAAAGCATGAAGCAAAGGGAATAATTGTTTGGGTGATCAAAATTACTATAATACTGCACAAACTGATCAGAACTTCCCAGGTAATTTCTCAGCTCTCAACTTCCAGTGAGAGTTTAGGTCCCTCTGATTTTCTCCTTTTTCTTTCCTTATCTGATCTCAACCTTATACATACTCATAATCAATGATATTTCTTTTGAGGAAAAATTATATTTTTAAAATTCACTTTGCACAAAGCCCAACAGAAACAGTTAATATTAAATGCAGTTCTCTAACATTTTCTATTTCTATGAATGTTTAAAATATTATGAACTCAGACAGAGGAATCATGTAGTGAGAATAAACAGAAAAAAAAATAAATTAAGAAATAATATCTAATATCTTGCGTTATGAATGTGTTGTAATCAGACCTGAATATATTGCCCAAGCTTTTTGTTCTAGATTCCGATTCTATGAAATTGTTTTCTTTTATGATTCACTTATTTGGATAAAGTGCTTTAAAGAGCAACATTATAACATTTGATTCCAATGAAATTATATTCATTTTAGTACCATATATTAGCCATTTCTGCATTTGACCTGCACATGTCTTCATATTTGCTTTGGATGGCTTTAAGGAACATGGCTCCATCCCCTGAGCAGCTGTATTCATCCAGTTCCCTCAGAGATTGTCATTTTCCTAATCTGAATTGATCACTAGGGAAAATCATTTTGCTCACTGCCTCTGGGTCCATTGTCACCTCCCAGCCATTATTCGGTTCCCACTTGGCATTTTTCCAGTGTGAAAATACCATATTTTTATACAATGTTGAAATCACTTCCTACTTTTGTTTACTGACACTGGATTCCATCCTACCTTCAGTTAAAACACCTGTATTAACAGATAGTGAAATGTGCTATAGTTAGCCCGTGATTCTCAAGCAAAATCTGTATTACAATTTCTTGAGAGAATAGACTTATAACCCAAGTAACCATCTAATCTAATTTAACACTGTCTGTGAGAAAATCTGATGTTTAAAAAAAAAAACTTTCAGAGGGTAAAGGCAACACAATATGCTATTCAAGTCTAGACATTAATGTATATTTATTGCTTACAACATCCCATGAGATACTTTATTATCTGGATACTTATAATATGTGTTACCTTTCCCATTAACCTAGAAAGTGGGCTCTATGGTTAGCAAAATTCTATTAATAACACCGCATAGCTTTTTAAACTTTGTAAGCCCTTCCAAACATTTAAAGTATATAGAGGTTGAATTTTCAGGTCCCAGATAATATTTATTATTTACTTTTCAATGAATTAAAACATTTTGTAAAGGATAATTCTGCTATTATATATTTCCCTGCTTAGACTTCTAAAATAGCATATCCCATGCCATCCTCTGAAGCCAAGAAGTAAAGACACACAGTAGTAGTATTTCCACAGATGTAAAATACCTCTAATAAAATAGAGATATAAGACAGGAACAAATTACTCAGGTCCACTATAACAAAAGACACGTCTTAAAACTGTATTACACTAATGATACTGGCATTCACATTAGTATGTTGCATATACCCTTTCAAAACTGTATACCCTTTTCAAATGGCATGGTCTTTTTGTAATACTGTTTGTGTCCAAGCAGATACAACGCTTGTAGAGAATGTATCTAGGGAGCCATAAAACTGTTAGAAAATACATTTCTCCATGATATTTTAGTACTTTGAAAAATTCTATCACAGGGAAAATGTTTTGTGGTAAATATCTTAAAAGGCTTATAATGGCAATGGCTTCCCAAAGCACTTGTTTAAATAATTTTAAGAGCTAGAATAGAATAGGTCTTCTTATACACTACAGTTCAAACTGTTTATAATTTCCTTGATTTTTCACAAGCCCTGTTCATTAATTTTAAAAGATTTTAAGTGCAATGTAATATGTATGCTAATATGATAATGAATAATCTGGCTGCCAATTTGCAATATTACAATACATTTACCAAAACGAAGTCAAAAAATGCATTTTCCTTCAGCATAGCTTTTACTATTTCTGCACGAGGTATTGTTTGATGACTATAATTTAGCAAAGAAAAATGACATTTTACATACTCAATGTGCTGTATATTTTTGTAAAGTTGAAATGAGTCAAAGTAGGGAAAAATGACCTATGCATTCTTCATGGTAGTATACTCAGAGTTTAACTTAGAAGCAAAGACAGTCAAATCCTAAATGCTGGATTTGGGGAATTGAATTTTGGAATATATGTTTTTGTTTTTATGCTTTTTCAATTTTTTAGAAAATCTTATGAATTATTTAAAAATCACCTCTGTGCTTTGTGACCACCTAGAGGGGTGGGATAGGGAGGGTGGGAAGGAGGGTGATACAAGAGGGAAGAGATATGGGAAGATATGTATATGCATAACTGATTCACTTTGTTGTAAAGGAGAAACTAACACACTGTTGTAAAACAGTTATTCTCAAATAAAGATGTTAAAAAAATAAAAATTAAGTTCTTCACTGTTACACGTTGTCTCTGTTCAGGCCTCATAAATTTCATTTCCGTATTGTGAACAGGAAATGTTAAGTGTATATGTGTATGCATATGTGTGTGTGTATTCTCCCCTAACATTCAAGACATGTAAAAGGAAGGGGAGGAGATCAAAATGGTTCAGTAAGAGGATATGGAACTCACTTCCCACCACAAACACCTCACACATATATCTACAAGTGGGACACCTCTCAATGAAAACTAACTGGAAACTGGGAGAAGGACTCCTGTACAAGCAAGGCTGAAACAAAGATACACACATGATAAGGTAAGAAGAGAAGAGAAGTGATCAGGTTGGAACCTGTGTCCTAAGGAGGGGATTCAGATGGAAAGGGAATTTATGCAAGTGGATATCCTCCCTGGGGAGTGAGCAGTTCAGGTCACATATTGGGCACCCCAGTCCTGGGGTCGACACAGGAAAGACGGTCCCCTTGGCTGGTTGGAGGAACAGTCCTGGTGAGAGTAACAGGAGGGCTGTGGGAAGCTTGAACTCTGCTAGTGAGGAGCACACACACATACGCTTGCGCACGAAGCAGGGCAGAGAGGGAAGAATAAACCTGCACATGTGGCTGAGTGGTTTCCTGTGACCATAGCAGCGTACACCCTAGCCTGAGCCACGAGAGAGCTCTAGCCCTGCTTACTTCACATTGCAGCTCCACACTGGAGCAAGGGCTGCCTGACCAAGGAAAGAGCTCAGCTATGAAACACAGAACTGGCTAAGATCCAAAGTTGTGTCTGAGCAGGGTGAGAGCAGCCATTATTGGCACTTATACAGGGAGTACATTGGTAGCAGCCCTGACATCTGTTTGCGGCTGAACTTCCACAGCCTGAACCCTGACACATGCTGAGAGCCCATACAGACCCTGCCTGCCCTGCAGTGCAGTTCCACACCAGAGCAGAGACAGCAGAGGCCAACGAGAGAGAATGGTTGTGAGGGACAAAGGGGACTTAGACCCAAAAAGGCATCTAGTGTGGCAGGGCAACTATTGCTGGTGCTTACACAAACAGTGCATCAGAAATATCCCTGACCTCTGTCTGTGGCTTGACTGCCATAGGCCATGCACCATGAGATGCCCAGAACACACATGAACATCTCTTGCTCTTGCACTGCTCCGCTTAGGGGCAAGGGTGCCAGGGTTGGGAAGGGAGAGAGAACACACTTGAGGGCAAAAGAGTCAGCTCCGACCCGAATCTCAGGGCTTCAGATCCAGCAACTTGGGACCTGACCTTGCACCTGATAGGGCAGTGAAGCCACTTAGTAGAGGGGAAGCCCCAGCTCATGCCTGGCTCTGGCCTTAGTCCCTCCATCTCCAGCTTCACCTCTTACCAAGGTAATAGCTTCCAGGACGCCCTGGGGGAAGGACATGACTCAAGTTCATGTCATATCCAGCTCTCCCACTAAAGCTACTAAGCACAAGCAGACAGTATAAGGACACCCCTTCAAGACCTCATCAGGGTATCTGTTTTACTTAATTTCATAAAGACAGAAAAATTTAAGCAAAATGATGTAATAGAGGAATTGGTTTCAACTGAAAGAGCAAGAAAACAACCCTGAAAAAACAAATAATGAAACAGAAATAAACAATTTACCAGGTAAATAATCCAAGGCACTAGTAATAAGAATGCTAACTGAATTAGAGAAAAGAATAGATAAACACAGTAAGAATTTAAATAAGGAACTAGAAAATACAAAAAATAACCAGTCAGAACTGAAAAATACAATAACTAAAATGGAAAACACACAAGAAGGAATTAATAGCAGACTAGGTGATACACAAGAACATATAAGTGATCTGGAAGATAGAATAATGGAAATCAGCCAAAGGGAAAAGCAAAAAGGTAGAAAAGTTAAGGTGAGAACAGTGTAAGAAATCTTGGAATAACACCAAGCATACTAACATTCTGGTTCCCCAGAAGGAGAAGAGAGAGAGAAGGGCATTGAAAATATATTTGATAAAATTATGGCTGAAAATTTCCCGTACCCAAAGAAGGAAAGAGATATCCAGCTACAGGAAGCATAGGAAATTCCAAACAAGAGAAATACAAAGAGACCCATGTCACAATTAAAATGGCAAAAGTGACAGAGAGAATTCTAAATGCAGCAAGACAAAGGCAAAGAGTCATACACAAAGAAATGCCATAAGGCTATTAGCTGATTTTCTGCAGAAACTTTGCAAGCCAGTAGGAAGTGGCATGATATATTTAAAGTGCTGAAAGGGAAAACCCTGCTAGCTAGAATATTCTATGCAGAAAGATTTTCACTTAGGATAGGAGAGACAAGGAACTTCTCAGACAAGAAAAAACTAAAAGAGTTCATCAATGTTAAACCTACCATAAAAGAAATGTTAAAGATGTTCCCTAAAGAAAAAGAAAAAAGAGAAGTCTATAAGAAAAAGTAAAATTCCATAGGAAAGTAAAAATCCCACTATAAAAAGGCAAATATATGGTAAAGGCTGAGGATCAACAATTTAAAGAAGTTATGGTGAAAATTAAAACTCAAAATTTTGTAAAATTAACTATGACTACAATAATCAGTACAGGTAAATTTTCAGTAAATAAATAATCAGTAAAAGTAAATTTTACATGATGTAAAATATGACATCAAAACACAACTGTGGGGGAGAGGAGTAAAAAACATTGATGTTTAAAAATGTGTTTGGGTTGAGAACAGAAGATGGTGGAAGAATAAGACGTGGAGATCACCTTCCTCCCCACAGATACATCAGAAATGCATCTACACGTGGAACAACTCCTACAGAACACCCACTGAACACTGGCAAAAGACCTCAGACCTCCCAAAAGGCAAGAAACTCCTCCACGTACCTGGGTAGGGCCAAAGAAAAAAGAAAAAAAAAAAAAAAAAACAGAGACAAAAGAATAGGGATGGGACTTGCACCAGTGGGAGGGAGCTGTGAAGGAGAAAAGGTTTTCACACCTTAGGAAACCCCTTCGTGGGTGGAGACGGTGGGTGTCAGGGAAGGGAAGCTTGGAAGCCATGGAGGAGAGTGCAGCAAGAGGGGTGTGGAGGGCAAAGCAGAGAGATTCCCACACAGAGGTTGAGTGCCGACCAGCACTCACCAGCCCAAGATGCTTGTCTGGTCACCTGCAGGGGTGAGCGGGAGCTGGAAGCTGAGGCTTGGGGTTCAGTAGGATCACGGGGAGAGGACTGGCACCATGAACACAGCCTGAAGGGGTTAGTGCACCATGGCTAGCCGGGAGGGAGTCCAGGAAAAAGTCTGGACCTGCCGAAGAGGCAAGAGACTTTTTCTTGTCTCATTGTTTCCTAGTGCATGAGGAGAGGGGATTCAGAGCGCTGCTTGAAGGAGCTCCAGAGATGAGTGGAAGCCACGACTAACAGCATGGACCACAGAGATGGGCATGAGATGCTAAGGCTGCTTCTGCCACCACCAAGAAGACTGTGAGCGAACAGAGGTCACTATCCACACCTCCCCTCCTGGGAGCCTGTGCAGCCCACCACTGCCAGGGACCCATGATACAAGAACAACTTCCCCAGGAGAATGCACGGCATGCCTCAGGCTGCTGGAACATCCCACTGACCTCTGCCACAACAGGCTCGCCCTGCATCTGTACCCCTCCCTCCCCCTGGCCTGAGTGAGCTAGAGCCCCTGAATCAGCTGCTCCTTTAAACACGTCCTGTCTGGTTGAAGAACAGAGGCCCTCAGGCGACCTACATGCAGAGGTGGTTCCAAATCCAAAGCTGAACCCCAGGAGATGTGTGAACTAAGAAGAGAAAGGGAAATCACTCCCAGCTGCCTCAGGAGCAGAGGATTAAATCTCCACAATCAAATTGATGTACCCTGCATTGCTGGAATACCTGAATAGACAAAGAATCATCCCAAATTGAGGAGGTGGACTTTGAGAGCAAGATTTATTACTTTTTCCCCTTTTCCTTTTTTGTGAGTGTGTTATGTATGCTTCTGTGTGAGATTTTGTCTGTATAGTTTTGCTTTCACCATTTGTCCTAGGGTTCTGTCTGACCTTTGTTTTTTGTTTGTTTGTTTTTTTTTTACTTTTAAAAAATATATTCTTAATAATTTCTTTTATTTTTTATTTTAATTACTTTATTTTATCAGACTTTATTTTATTTTATCCTCTTTCTTTCTACTTTTCCTCTCTTTTATTCTGAGCCGTGTGGATGAAAGTCTCTTGGTGCTCCAGGCAGGAGTCAGTGCTGTGCCTCTGAGGTGACAGAGCCAACTTCAGGACACTGGTCCGCAAGAGACTTCCCAGCTCCACGTAACATCAAATGGCAAAAGTCTCCCAGAGATCTCCATCTCAACACCAAACCCAGTTCCACTCAACGACCAGCAAGCTACAGTGCTGGACACCCTATGCTGAACAACCAGCAAGACAGGAACACAACCCCATACATTAGCAAAGAGGCTGCCTAAAATCATAATAAGGCCACAGACACCCCAAAACACATCACCAGATGTGGACCAGCCCACCAGAAAGACAAGATCCAGCCTCATCCACCAGAACACAGGCACTAGTCTGCTCCACCAGGAAGCCTACACAACGCACTGAACCAACTTTAGCTACTGGGGACACACACCAAAAACAATGGGAACAACGATCCTGCAGCCTGCAAAAAGACCTGAAACACAGTAAGATAAGCAAAATGAGAAGACAGAAAAACACACAGCAGATGAAGGAACAAGGTAAAAACCCACCAGACCTAACAAATGAAGAGGAAATAGGCAATCATCTACCTGAAAAAGAATTCAGAATAATGATAGTAAAGATGATCCAAAATCTTGGAAATAGAATAGAGAAAATGAAAGAAAAATTCAACAAAGACCTAGAAGAACTAAAGATGAAAGAAGCAACGATGAACAACACAATAAATGAAACTAAAAATACTCTAGAAGGGATCAATAACAGAAAAACTGAGGCAGAAGAACGGATAAGTGACATGGAAGATTAAACAGTGGAAATAACTGCTGCAGAGCAGAACAAAGAAAAGAGAATGAAAAGAACTGAGGAGAGTCTCAGAGACCTCTGGGACAACATTAAATGCACCAACATTTGAATTATAGGGGTCCAAGAAGAAGAAGAGAAAAAGAAAGGGACTGAGAAAATATTTGAAGAGATTATAGTTGAAAACTTCCCTAATATGGGAGAGGAAATAGTTAATCAAGTCCAGGAAGCACAGAGAGTCCCATACAGGATAAATCCAAGGAGAAACATGCCAAGACACATATTAATCAAATAGTCAAAAATTAAATATAAAGAAAACATATTAAAAGGAACAAGGGAAAAACAACAAATGACACAGAAGGGAATCCCCATAAGGTTAACAGCTGTCTTTCAGCAGAAACTCTGCAAGCCAGAAGGGAGTGGCAGGACATATTTAAAGTGATGAAGGAGAAAACCTACAACCAAGATTGCTCTACCCAGCAAGGATATCACTCAGGTTTGAAGGATAAATTAAAACCTTTACAGACAAGCAAAAGTTGAGAGAGCTCAGCACCACCAAACCAGCTTTACAGCAAACACTAAAGGAACTTCTCTAGGGAAGAAACAAAAGAGAAGGAAAAGAGCTACAATAACAAACCCAAAACAATTAAGAAAATGGTAATAGGAACACATATTGATAATTACCTTAAATGTAAACGGATTAAATGCTCACACCAAAAGATACAGACTGGCTGAATGGATACAAAAACAAGACCCATATATATGCTGTCTACAAGAGACCCACATCAGACCTAAGGACACATACAGACTGAAAGTTAGGGGATGGAAAAAGATATTCCATGAAAATGGAAACAAAAAGAAAGCTGGAGTAGAAATTCTCATATCAGAAAAAAAAAGACTTTAAAATAAAGACTATTACAAGAGACAAAGAAGGACACTACATAAATATCAAGGGATTGTTCCAAGAAGAAGATAAAACGATTGTAAATATTTATGCACCCAACATAGGAGCACCTCAATACATAAGGCATATACTAACATCCATAAAAGGGGAAATCAACAGTAATACATTTACAGTTGGGGACATTAACACACCACTTTCACCAATGGACAGATCATCAAAAATGAAAATAAATAAGGAAACATAAACTTTTAATGACACACTAAACAGGAAGGGCTTAATTGATATTTATAGGACTTTCCACCCAAAACCAAAAGAATACACATTTTTCACAAGTGGTCCTGGAACATTCTCCAGGATAGATCATATCTTGGGTCACAGATGAAGCCTTAGTAAATTTAAGAAAATTGAAATTGTATCAAGTATCTTTTCCGAACCAAAAGGCTATGAGACTAGATATCAATTACAGGAAAAGATCTGTAAAAAATACAAACACAGGGAGGCTAAACAATACACTACTTAATAATGAAGTGATCACTGAAGAAATCAAAAAATACGTAGAAACAAATGACAATGGAAACACGATGATCCAAAACCTATGGGATGCAGCAAAAGCACTTCTATTAGGGAAGTTTATAGCAATACAATCCTACCTTAAGAAACAGGAACGATCTCAAATAAAAAACCTAAACTTGCACTTAAAGCAATTCTAGAAAGAAGAACAAAAAAAATCCCCAAAGCTAGCAGAAGGAAAGAAATAATAAAGATCAAATCAGAAATAAATGAAAAAGAGATGAAAGAAATGATAGCAAAGATCAATCAAGCTAACAGCTGGTTGTTTGAGAAGATAAACAAAATTGATAAAACATTAGCCAAACTCATTAAGAAAAAAAGGGAGAGGACTCAAATCAATAGAATTAGAAATGAAAAAGGAGATGTAACAACTGACACTGCAGAAATACAAAAGATCATGAGAAATTACTACAAGCAACTCTATGCCAATAAAATGGACAACCTGGAGGAAATGGACAAATTCTTAGAAATGCACTACCTGCCAAGACTGAACCAAGAAGAAATAGAAATTATGAACACACCAGGCAAAGGACTGAAATTGACTGTGATTAAAAATCTTCCAAAAAAAAAAGACCAGGACCAGATGGTTTCACAGGCAAATTCTATCAAATATTTAGAGAAGACATAACACCTATCCTTCTCAAACTCTTCCAAAATATAGCAGAGGGAAGAACACTCCCAAACTCATTCTACAAGGCCACCATCAGTCTGATACCTAAAGCAGACAAAGATGTCACAAAGAAAGGAAACTACAGGCCAATATCACTGATGAACATAGATGCAAAAATCCTCAACAGAATACTAGCAAACAAAATCCAACAGCACATTAAAAGGATGATACACCATGATCAAGTGGGGTTTATTGCAGGATTGCAAGGATTCTTCAATATTCACAAATCAAACCACATGATACACCATAATAACAAATTGAAGGAGAAAAACCATATGATCATCTCAGTAGATGAAGAGAAAGCTGTTGACACAATTCAACTCCGATTTATGATAAAAACCCTGCAAAAAGTAGGCATGGAGGGAACTTTACTCAACATAATAAAGGCCATATATGACAAACCCACAGCCAACATCGTCCTCAATGGCGAAAAACTGAAACCATTTCCACTAAGAACAGGAACAAGACAAGGTTGCCCACTCTCAAAACTCTTATTCAACATAGTTTCCAAAGTTTTAGCCATAACAATTAGAGAAGAAAAAGAAATAAAAAATCTAAATAGGAAAAGAAGAAGTAAAGCTGTCACTGTTTGCAGATGACATGATACTATACATAGAGAATCCCAAAGATGCTACCAGAAAACTACTAGAGCCAATCAATGAATTTGGTAAAGTAGCAGGATACAAAATTAATGCAAAGAAATCTCTGGCATTCCTATACACTAATGATGAAAAATCTGAAAGTGAAATTAAGAAAACACTCCCACTTACCTTTGCAACAAAAAGAAAAAAATATCTAGGAATAAACCTACCTAAGGAGACAAAAGACCTGTATGCAGAAAATTATATGACACTGATGAAAGAAATTAAAGATGATACAAATAGATGGAGAGATATACCATGTTCTTGGTTTGGAACAATCAACATTGTGAAAATGACTCCACTACCCGTATCAATCTACATATTCAATGCAATCCCTATCAAACTACAACTGGCATTTTTCACAGAACTAGAACAAAAAATTTCAAAATTTGTAAGGAAACACAAAAGACCCAGAATAGTCAAAGCAATCTTGAGAATGAAAAATGTAGCTAGAGGAATCAGTCTCGCTAGCTTCAGACTGTACTACAAAGCTACAGTAATCAAGACAGTATGGTACTGGCACAAACAGAAATATAGATCAATGGAACAGGATAGAAAGCCCAGAGATGAACCCATGCACATATGGTCACCTTACCTTTGATAAAGGAGACAAGAAGATATAGTGGAGAAAAGACAGCCTCTTCAATAAGTGGTGCTAGAAAACTGGACAGGTACATTTAAAAGTATGAAATTAGAACACTCCATAACACCATACACAAAAATAAGCTCAAAATGTATTAAATATCTAAATGTAAGGCCAGAAACTATCAAACTCTTAGAGGAAAGTATAGGCAGAACACTCTATGACATAAATCACAGGAATATCCTTTTTGACCCACCACCTAGAGAAATGGAAATAAAAACAAAAATAAATAAATGCGACCTAAGGAAACTTAACAGCTTTTGCCCAGTAAAGGAAACCATAAGCAAGACCAAAAGACAACCCTCAGAATGGGAGAAAATATTTGCAAATGAAGCAACTGACAAAGGATTAATGTCCAATATTTACAAGCTGTGATTGCAGCTCAATAACAAAAAATCAAACAACACAATACAAAAATGGGTAGAAGTCCTAAATAGACTTTTCTCCAAATAAGATATACAGATTGCCAACAAACACATGAAAGAATGCTCAGCATCATTAATCATTAGAGAAATGCAAATCAAAACTACAATGAGATATCATATCCCACTGGTCAGAATGGCCATCATCAAAAAATCTAGAAACAATAAATGCTGGAGAGGGTGTGGAGAAAAGGGAACACCCTTTCACTTCTGGTGGGAATGTAAATTCATATAGCCACTATGGAGAACAGTATGGAGGTTCCTTAAAAACTACAAATAGAACTACCATATGACCCAGCAATCCTACTACTGGGCATATACCCTGAGAAAACCTTAATTCAAAAAGAGTCATGTACCAAAATGTTCATTGCAGCTCCATTTAAAATAGCCAGGAGATGGAAGCAACCTAATTGTCCATTATTGGATGAATGGATAAAGAAGATGTGGCACAATATATACAATGGAATATTACTCAGTCACAAAAACAAATGAAATTGAGTTATTTGTAGTGAAGTGGATGGACCTAGAGTCTGTCATACAGAGTGAAGTAAGTGAGAAAGAGAAAAACAAATACCATATGCTAACACATATACACGGAATCTGAGAAAAAAAAAGGTCATGAAGAACCTAGGGGTAAGATTGGAATTAAGACACAGACATACTAGAGAATGGACTTGAGGATATGGGGAAGGGGAACGGTAAGCTGTGACAAAGTGAGAGAGTGGCATGGACATATATACACTACCAAACGTAAAATAGATAGCTAGTGGGAAGCAGCCACATGGCACAGGGAGATCAGCTCAGTGCTTTTTGACCACCTAGAGGGGTGGGATAGGGAGGGTGGGAGTGAGGGTGTCACAAGAGGGAAGAGATATGGGTATATATGTATATGTATAACTGATTCACTTTGTTGTAAAGCAGAAACTAACACACAATTGTAAAGCAATTATACTCCAATAAAGGTGTTATAAATAAATAAATAAATAAATAAATAAAATAAAAATGTGTTTGAACTTAAAGGATTATCTTTTTAAAACAGGTAGATACAGTTATAGATCAACATATATGAACCCCATGGTACTCAACATATACACAAATCTAGAGAGAAAGAACAGTAGATAACCACTAAAGAAAATCATCAAAACACAAGAGAAGAAACAAAAAGAAAAGGAAAAGAACAGAGAAGAACTTGAAAAGCAATGGGAAAACAAGTAATAAAATGGCAATAAATAAATAGCTATCAATAATTACTTTTTTTTTTCTTGCGGTATGCGGGCCTCTCACTGTTGTGGCCTCTCCCATTGCGGAGCACAGGCTCCAGATGCACAGACTCAGCAGCCATGGCTCACGGGCCTAGCCGCTACACGGCATGTGGGTTCTTCCCGGTCCAGGGCATGAACCCATGTCCCCTGCATCGGCAGGCAGACTCTCAACCACTGTGCCACCAGGGAAGTCCCAAGAATTACTTCAAATATCAACAGAATAAATCATAAGACATAGTGTGGCTTATTGGATAAATAAAAGACCCATCTCTACGCTGCTTAAAAGAGACCCTCTTCAGAGCTAAAGACACATGCATTGAAAGTGACATGATGAAAAAAGATATCTCATGCCAACAGAAAGACAAGAAAGCAGGGATAATGATACTCAAATCAGAAAAAACTAGACTTTAAAACAAAATCTATAATAAAAGACAAAGAAGAATATTATATAATGATAAAGGGATGAACACAAGAGGATATTCTACCCATTAATATATATGCACCCAATACAGGAGCACCTAAATATATAAAGCAAATACTTACAGATATAAAAGGGAAAATTTACAATAAAACAATAATAGTAGGGAATTTTAACACCCAACTTATATCAATGGACAGATAATCCAGACAGAAAATCAATAAGGCAACATTCTTAAATGCAACAATAGACCAGTTGAACTTAATGTATATCTACAGGACGTTACATACAAAAACAGCAGAATACACATTCATTTCAAGTGCACAAGGAACATTCCCCAGGATAGACTACATGCTAGGCCACAAAACAAGTCTCAACAAATTTAAGAATTAAAAGATATATTAAGCATTTTTCTGACCACAACAGTATAAAACTAGGAATCAATTACAGAAAGAAAAATGGGAAAATCACAAACATGTGGAGACTAAAGAACATGCTACATAAAAATACAATGGTTCAATGAAGAAATAAAAGAGGAAATCAGACAGTACTTCAAGAATGAAATACAAAGGAATACACAAATTTTAAAAATCTATGGGATGCATCAAAAGCAGTTCTAACAGGGATGTTTATAGCGATACAGGCTTCCTTAAGAAACAAGAAAAATCTCAAATGAACAACCTAAGTTATCACCTAAAGGAATTAGGAAAAGAAGAACAAAGCCCAAAGTCAGCAGAAGGGAGGAAATAATAAAGATTGGAGAGGAAATAAATAAAATAATAAAGACAGGAGAGGAAATAAATAAATAAATAAAATAGTGATGAAAAAATGATAGAAAAGTTCAATGATTCCAAGAGCTTGTCTTTTGGAAAGATAAACGAAATTGATAAACCTTTAGCCAGGCTCATCAAGGAAAAAAAAGAGAAAGGACCCAAGCAAACAAAATAAGAAATGAAAGAGGAGAAATAAAAACTGATAACACAGAGATACCAAAAAATCATAACAAAATACTGTGAACAATTATATGAAAAGAAGTTGGACAACATAGAAGAAATGGGAAAATTTCTAGAACATAAAACCTACAAAGACTGAATTAAGAAGAAAAGGACAATTTGAAAAGACCTATCACTAGTAGAGAAATTGAATTATTTAAAAAAACAAACTCCCAGCACACAAAAATCCAGGAAGAGATGGCTTCACTGGGGAATTCTACCAAGCATATAAAGAAAAGCTAGTACCTATACTTCTCAAACTACTCTAAAAATTTAAACAGGATGGAACACACCCAAATTCCATCTATGAGGCTACAATTACCCTGATACCAAAACCAGACAAAGACACTAGAAAAAAAGAAAATTACATTCTAATTTGTCTGATGACTATAGATGCAAAAATCCTTAAAAAATATTAGCAAAATAATCCAACAATATATAAAAAGGGTCATACACCATGATCAAGGGGGATTTATTCCAGGGATGCAAGAATGCTTCAATACTTGAAAATCTATCAATGTAATATACCACATTAACAAAATGGAGTATAAAAATTATATGATCACTACAAGAGATGCAGAAAAAGCATTTGACAAAATTCAGCATACATTCATGATAAAAATTATCATCAAGGTTGGTATAGAGGGAATATAGCTCAGCATAATAAAGCCCATTAATGACAGATCCACAGTTAACATCATACTCAGCTGTGAAAACTTGAAATCCTTTCCTCAAAAATCAAGAACAAGTCAAAGATGCCACTCTCTCCACTTCTATTTAACACAGTATTGGACATCCTAGACACTGTAGTCAGACAAGAAAAAGAAATAAAAGTCATCCAAATTGGTAAGAAGGATGAAAACTGGGAATATGTAAAACTGGAGGGAAGGAGTAAAACAATCACTATTTGCAGATGATACTATATAAAGAAAACTCTAAAGTATCTACAAAGGAAGTGTTAGAACTAATAATTTAGTAAAGTTTCAGGACACAAGACTAATATCTGTTGCTTTTCTATACACTAATAAAATGCTATCACAAAGAGAAATCAAGACTACAATACAATTTAAGATCACACCAAAAAGAATAAAATACCTAGAAATAAACTTAACCAAGGTGGTGAAAGACTTATACTCTGAAAACTATAAGACAATGATAAAGGAACTTGATAATGATACAAAAAATGGAAAGATATCCTATTATCTTGGATTAGAAGTATAAATATTGTTAAGATGTACATACTACTCAAAGCAATCTACAGATTTTTTTTTTTTTTTTTTTGTGATACGCAGGCCTTTCACTGTCACGGCCTCTCCCATTGCGGAGCGCAGGCTCCGGATGCACAGGCTCAGCGTCCATGGCTCACGGGCCCAGCCGCTCCGCGGCACGTGGGATCCTCCCGGACTGGGGCACGAACCCATGTCCCCTGCATCGGCAGGCGGATTCTCAACCACTGCACCACCAGGGAAGCCCCAATCTACAGATTTAATACAATTTCTATCAAAATACCCATGATATTTTTCACAGAACTGAACAAATAATCCTAAAATTTATATGGCACCACAAAAGATGCTGAACATACAAAGCAATCTTAAGGAAAAAAGAGCAAAGCTGGAGGTATGATGGTCCCTGATCTCAGACAATACTACAAAGCTAAAGTAATTGAAACAGCATGGTACTGGCACAAAAACAGACACACAGACCAATGGAAGGTAACTGAGAGCCCAGACATAAACCCACACACTTATTGTCAATTAATCTACAACAAAAGAGACAAGAATATACAATAGAGAAAAGACTGTCTCTTCAATAAGTGGTGCTGGGAAAACTGGATAGCTACATGTAAAATAATGAGGTTAGAATATTTCCTCACACCATATACAAAAATAAACTCAAAATGGATTAGAGACCTAAACGTAAGTCCCAAAACACTAAAGTTCCCAGAAGACAATACAGGCAAAACACTTTTTGACATAAACTGTAGAAATATTTTTTTTTGGATTTGTCTCCTAAGACAAAAGAATAAATGCATTTAAGTTCAAACACATTCTAAGAGATCAATATTTTTTACCCACCCCCCCACATTTTGTGTTTTTGATGTCACATTTTACATCTTCATATTTATCCCATCACTGTTTATTGAAGTTATAGTTGCTTTTATAACTTTGTGTCTATTAATCTACATACTGGTCTATTTAAGTGGGTCATCTTCAATCCTTACTTGATATTTGCCTTTTCTAGTGGGATGTTCCCTTTACTATAGATTCTTACTTCATTTCCCTTTACAGATGACCCTTCAACATTCCTTTTAGGGTAGGTTTAGTATTGTTGAACTCTTTCAGCTTTTGCTTGTCTGAGAAGTTCTTTATCTCTCCTTCTATTGTTTTTAATTGAAGTACAGTTGATTTACAATATTGTGTTAGGTTCAGGTGTACAGCAAAGTGATTCAGTTATACATAAATATGTGTATATATCTATATTTTTTTAAAAAGTCTTTTATATTATAGGTTATAACAAGATGTTGATTATAGTTCTCTGTGCTATACAGTAAATCCTTGTTGTTTATGTTCCTCCTATTATAAATTATAATCTTTCTGGGTAGAGAATCCTAGGTTGCAGGGGTTTCCCATTCAGCACTCTGAATATGTCATGACACTCCCTTCTGGTGTGCAAAGTTTCTGTAGAGGAATCAGCTGATAGCTTTATATGGATTTCTTTGTAAATGACTCTATTTTTCTCTTGCTGCCTTTAGAATGCTCTATCTTTAACTTTTGCCATTTAATTATCATATGACTTGTTGTGAGTCTGTTTGAGTTCATCTTGTTTGGGACCCTCAGCTTTTGTACCTGGATACTGTTTCATTAATCAAGCTTGGGAAATTGTCAGCCATAATTTTATCAAATACATTTTCAAATCCTGTCTTTCTTTTCTAATTCTGGCAACCTTATCATTTGAATGTTGGTATGCTTAATGTTATCTTAGAGATCTCTTAAACTGTTTTCACTTTTTCAATTAGTTTTACTTCTTGCTGCTGTTATTGGGTGATTTCCATTATTCTATCTTCTAGATCACTTATGTGTTCTTCTGTATAATTTAGTCTGCTATTCAATCTTTCTGGTGTGTTTTTATTTTAGTATTGAATTCTTCATTCATACTTGGAATTTTTTAATATTTCCTTGTTCCTTGTTAAAATTATGTGTATTTAGATCCATTATTTTCTCTAATGCAGTTAACATTTTTATTACCAATATTTTAAATTCTTATCTGGTAAATTGTTTATTTGTTTTACAATATTTATTTCTTCAGCGGTTTTCTATTGCTCTTACAATTGAGAATAGTTCCATTGCTTTTTCATTTTGTTTAACTTTCTCTACCTCTGTCAATTTGGGTGAAACAGTTATCTATTGTGGTTTTGAATGGGTGTTCTTTTGTGCTAGTGTCCCTATGCAGACTCTGTGTGCCCAGTGACTATGGTGGGAAGGCTAGATTTGATGTGGACTACAGTCACATATTTCCTCAGGATGTGATGGCAGTTATCATCCTGGTAAATGGTGGGGCTGGAGATGGCCTAGTTCCAGAGATCCAGCAATTCCACTCTTGGGCATACATCCAGAGAAAGTGAAAACACTAAATTGAAAAGAAACATGCACCACAATCTTCATAGCAGAATTTTCTACAAAGCCAAGATATGGAAGCAACCTAAGTGTTCATCAGCAGATGAATGGATAAAGAAGATGTGGTATATATATACAATGTAATACTACTCAGCCCTACAAAAAGAATAAAATTTTGCCATTTTAAACAATTTGGATGCACCTAGAGGGTATTATGCTTAATGAAATATGTGAGGAAGAGAACATCAAATACTGTATTATAACACTTATATGTAGAATCTAAAAAATAATACAAATGAATGTATATAGCAAAACAGAGATGCACAGATATAAAAAAGAAACTAGTGGTTATCAGCAAAGAGAAGGAAGCGGGGAGGGGCACATTAGGGGTATGGGATTAAAAGATACAAACTACTATATAAAATAGGTAAGCAGAAGCTGGAGACAACATTGCAGAATAGAAGGATGTGAGTTCAGCCCTTCTTATGGAAACATTAAAATCACAACTAACTGCTGAACAATCACCGAGAAAAAAATGCTGGAACCTACCAAAAAATATATCTTACATCCAAAGACAAAGAAGAAGCCATGATGAGATGGTAGGAGGGGTGCAATAGTGATAAAATGAAATCCCATACATGTCAGATGGGTGAACCACAAACTGGAGAACAGTTATACCACAGAAATTCTCCAACAGGAGTGAACGTTCTGAGCCCCACATCAGGCTTCCCAGCCAGGGGGTCTGGCAACAGGAGGAGGAGGCCCCAGTGTATCTGGCTATGAAGGCCAGCGGGGTTTGATCACAGGATTTCCACAGGACTGGGGCAAACAGGAACTCCACTCTTGGAGGAAGCACACAGGGTCTCGTGCATACCAGTACCCAGGGAAAAAAGCAGTGACCTCATGAAAGACTGGGTCAGACTTACCTGTCTCCTATGGAGGCAGGGGATGGCTGTGGCTCACAGTGGAGACAAGGACACTGTCAGTGACAGCACTGGTACTGTGCTGAGTACTCATTAGTGTGAGCCCTCTGGTAGGCCACCATTTTCTCACCAAGACCTGGCCCCAACCAACAGCCTGTAGGCTCCATGGCTGGAATTCCTCAGTTCAGACAACCAACTGGGTGGCAACACAGCCCCAAACATCAAGAGACAGGCTGCTTAAAGTCTTCCTGAATAAACAGCTGCCTGATAAACACCCCCCCTGACATAGCCCTGCCCACCAGAGGGACAAGACCAGCTCCACTCACAAGTGAGCAGTTTCCAGTCCCTCCCACCAGGAAACCTGCACAAGCCCCTTAGACAGCTAATCCACCAGGAGGCAGAGAGAAAAACCAAGAAGAACTACAATGCTGCAGCCTAACCAGAATCACAGAAAGTTAGATAAAATGAGACAGCAGAGGAATATGTCCCAGGTGAAGGAACAAGATGAAACCCCAGAAGAACAACTAAGTGAAGTGGAGATAGGCAATCTACATGAAAAAGAATTCAGAGTAAGGATAGTAAAGATGATCCAAGATCTCAGAAAAAGAATGGAGGCACAGATGGAGAAGATACAAACAATGTTTAACAAAGACCTAGAAGAACTAAAGAACAAACAGGGATGAACAATACAATAACTTAAATGAAAAATACATTAGAAGGAATCAATGGTAGAATAACTGAGGAAGAATGATGAATAAGTGAGCTGGAAGACAGAATGGTGGAAATCACTGCCATGGAACAGAATAAAGAAAAAACAATGAAAAGAAATGACGATAGTCTGAGACCTCTGGGACAATATTAAACAAACAAATATTTGCATCAAAGGGGTACCAGGAGAAGAGAAATAGAAAGAACCTCAGAAAGTATTTGAAGAGATAATAGCTGAAAACTTCTCTAACATGGGAACAGAAACAGTCACCCAAGTCCAGGAAGTGCAGAGATTCTCAGGAAGGATAAACCCAAGGAAGAACATGCCAAGATTTAGCAATCAAATTGACAAAAATTAAAGATGAAGAAACAATATTTAAAGCAACAAGGGAATAGCAACAAACAATGTACAAAAGAACTCTAATAAGGTGTTCAGCTGATTTCTCAGCAGAAACTCTGCAGGCCAGAAGGGAGTGGCATGATATATTTAAAATGATGAAAGGGAAACACCTACAACTAAGAATACTCTACCTATCGAGGCTCTCATTCAAAATCAATGGAGAAATCAAAAGCTTCACAGACAATCAAAACCTAAGATAATTCAGCACCACCAGACCAGCTTTGCAACAAATGTTAAGGAACTTCTCTAGGCAGAAAAGAAAAGGTCACAGCTAGAAACAAGAAAATTAAAACCAGAAAAGTTTACCTGTAAAGGCAAATATACAATAAAGTTAGGAAGTCATCTGCACACAAATATGATAACAAAGCCAGCATTTGTGAGAAGAGGAGAGCACAAATGCAGAATACTGGAAATGCATTTGAAACTAAAATACCAGCAACTTAAAAACAACTTGTTTATATATGGACTGCTATATCAAAACCTCGTGGTAACTGCAAATCGAAAATCTACAATAGATACACACACAAAACAGAAAAAGGAATCCAAACACACACTAATATTAGTCATCAAATCACAAGAGAAGAGAACAAAAGAGGAAGGGAAGAAAAAACATCTACAAAAACAAATCCAAAACAATTAACAAAATGGCAGTAAAAACACATATAAATAATTACCTTAAACACAAATGGATTAAATGCTCCAACCAAAAGACAAAGATTGGTTGAATGCATACAGAAACAAGACCTGTATATATGCTGTCTACAAGAGACCCACTTCAGATCTAGGGACACATACAGACTGAAAGTGAGGGGGTAGAAAAATGTATTCCATGCAAATGGGAAGAATAAAAAAGATGGAGTAGTAATACTCAAGTCAGACAAAATAGCCTTTAAAATAAAGACTGTTATAAGAGACAAAAAAGGACACTACACAATGATCAATGGATCAATCCATGAAAAAGATACAACAGTTATAAATACATATGCACCCAACATAGGAGCACCTCAATATATATGGCAACTACTAACAGCAATAAAAGGAGAAATCAACAGTAACAAAATGATAGTGGGGGACTTTCACACCCCTATTTCATCAATGGACAGATCATCCAGAAAGAAAATCAATAAGGAAACACAGGCCTTAAATGACACATTAGACCAGATAAACTTAACTGACATTTATAGAGCATTCCAACAAAAAGCAGCAGAAAACACATTCTTCTCAGCTGTACATGGAACATTCTCCAGGACAGCTCATATGCTGGTCCACAAAGCAAGTCTTGGTAAATTTAAGAAAACTGAAATCATATCCAGCATCTTTTTTGACCTCAGTGCTATGAGATTAGAAATCAATTACAAGATAAAAACTGTAAAAAACACAAACACGTGTAGGCTAAACAATATGCTACTAAAATACCAATGGATCACTGAAGAAATCAAAGAGGAAATTAAAAAAATACCTAGATACAAATGAAAAAGATAGCATGACGATCCCAAACCTATAGAATGCAGCGAAAGCAGATCTTAAAAGAAAGTTTATAGCAATATAATCATAAGTCAGGAATCAAGAAAAATCCCAAATAAACAACCTAAACTTATACCTAAAGCAACTACAAAAAGAACAAAGAAAACCCAAACATAGTAGAAGGGAAGAAATCATAAATATTAGACCAGAAATAAATGAAGTATATACAAAGAAAACAATACAAAGATCAATGAAATGAAAAGCTGGTTCTTTGAAAAGATAAATGAAATCGACCAACCTTTAGCCAGACTCATCAAGAAAAAAGGGAGAAGGCTCAAATCAATAAAATTAGAAAAGGAAGAGGAAAAGTTACAATGGACACCACAGAAATACAAAAGATCATGAGCTACTATGACAAGCAACTATATGCCAATAAAATGGAAAACCTAAAAGAAATGGACAAATTCTTAGAAAAGGACAATCTCTGAGAGAGAACCAGGAAGAAGTAGAAAATATGAACAGACCAATCACAAGTACTGAAATTGAAAGCATAATTAAAACACTACCAACAAACAAGAGTCCAGGGCCAGTAGGCTTCACAGGCAAATTCTATCAAACATTTAGAGAAGAGATAACACCTATCTTTCTGAAACTACTCCAAAAATTTGCAGAGGAAGGAAGACTCCCAAACTCATTCTATGAGGCCACAATCACCCTGATGCCAAAACCAGACAAAGATACCAACAAAAAAGAAAAATACAGGCCAATATCACTGATGAACATAGATACAACAATCCCCAACACAATACTAGCAAACTGAATCCAACAATGCATTAAAAGGATCATACACTATGAACAAGTGGGATTTATCCGAGGGATGCAAGAAATTTTTCAATATCTGCAAATCAATCAGTGTGATTTACCACATCAACAAATTGAAGAATAAAAACCATATTACCATCTCAATAGATGCAGAAAAAACTTGTGACCAAATTCAACACCAATTTATGATAAAATACTCTCCAGAAATTAGGCATTGAGGGAACATACCTCAACACAATAAAGGCCATTTATGACAAACATACAGCTAGCATCGTACTCAACAAGGATAAGCAGAAAGCATTTCCTCTAAGATCAGGAATAAGACAATGATGTCCACTCTCACCACTTTTATTTAACATAGTTTTGGAAGTCCTAGCCATGGCAATCAGAGAAGAAAAAGAAGGAAAAGGAATCCAATTGGAAAAGGAGGAGTAAAACTGTCACTTTTTGCAGATGGCACAATACTATACATAGAATATCCTAAAGATGCTACTAGAAAATTACTAGAGCTCATCAATGAATTCAGTAAAGTTGCAGGGTACAAAATAAATAGACAGAAATCTGTTGCATTTCTATACACTAACAATGAAAGGTCAGAAAGAGAAATTAAAGAAACAATCCCATTTAACATCACATCAAAAAACAAAATAACTAGGAATAAACCTACCTAAATAGGCAAAATACCAGTAATCTTAAAATTGTAAGACACTTATGAAAGAAATCTAAGATTACACAAACAGATGGAAATATACACCATGTTTTTGGACTGAATGAATGATTATCGTCAAAATGACCATATGACCCAAGGCAATCTACAGATTCACATGGTGCTGGTAAAACTGGACAGCTACAGGAAAAACAAAAGAAATTAGAACATTGTTAAATACCACACACAAAAAAAAAACCCTCAAAATGGCTTAAAGGCCTAAATGAAAGTGTGGATGTTATAAAACTCTTAGAGGAAAACATAGGCAGAACACTCTTTACATAAATCGCAGCAATACCTTTTATGATCCATCTTCTACAATAATGGAAATTTTAACAAAGTAAACACATGGGACCTATATAAACTCAAAAACTTTTTCACATCAAAGGAAACCAGAAACACAACGAAAAGACAACCCAAAGAATGGGAGAAAATATTTGCAAACGATGCAACTGAAAATGGATTAATCTCCAAAATGTATAAACAGTTCATGCGGCTCAATATCAAGAAAAACAAAGAACCCAATCAAAAAATGGGCAGAAGACCTAAATAGACATTTCTCCAAAGAAGACATACAGATGGCCAATAGGCACATGAAAAGATGCTCAACATCACTAATCATTTGAGAACTGCAAATCAAAACTGCAATGAGATATCACCTCACACCAGTCAGAATGGCCATCATCAAAAATCTACAAATAATAAATGCTGGAGACGTTGTAAAGAAAAGGGAACCCTCCTACACTGTTGGTAGGAATGAAAATTGGTACATCCACAATGGAAAACAGTATGGAGGTTCCTTAAGAAACTGAAATAGAGCTACCACATGATCCAGCAATCCCACTCCTGGGCATATATCTGGAGAAAACATAGTTCAAGAGGATACATGCAACCCAATGTTCATTGCAGCACTGTTTACAATAGCCAAGACATGGAAACAACCTAAATTTCCATTGACAGATGATTCGATAAATATGTGGCACACATATACAATGGAATATTACTCAGCCATTTAAAAGAATGAAATAATGCCATCTGCAACAACATGGATGGAACTGGAGATTATCATACTAAGTGAAGTAAGTCAGACAGAGAAAGATAAATATCATATGATATCAACTATATGAGGAATGGAAAAAAATGATAGAAATGTACTTATTTACAGAACAGAAACAGACTCAGACTTAGTGAATGAGCTTATGTTTACCAGGGGGAAATGTTGGAGGGGGAGGGATAGATTGGGTGTTTGGGATGGACATGTTCACATTGTTACATTTAAAATAGTTAACCACAAGAATCCACTGTATACCACAGGGAGCTCTGCTCAATAGTCTGTAATAACTTAAATGGGAAAAGAATTTGAAAAATAATAGATACTTGTATGTGTAAAACTGAATCACTCTGCTCTACACCTGAAACGAACACAACATTGTTAATCAACTATACTCTAATTAAAATAATAATTAAAATAAATAAATAAAATAAAACGAATGCATGTAAAACTTTTTCTTTTAAATATGAGAAAGTAGAGGACCCAGGGGAGCATAGAAGGCAGAGAAAGCCTTCATATCTTAATGGAAATAAATGAATTAGCATAGTCTTGGGATAGAGAGAAGATGGCCCAGTAGGTCAAAGGCCAACCTCAAGTTCACTGGGCCAAGCTGAGTCATCTGAAATGATGCCATCTTCAGAGCAGCAAGTATGACAGTCCTCTGGAGGAGGAACTGAACCTCAACAAAAAAAGTAAGTGCCAGCCATACCAATTTGACCTGAAAACCTTTGTGAGATGAGGGTAGAATCAAATAGATTAGGAAAATAACAGATTATTTAAAATTGGGTTTGTTAAATATATACCATCTTCACTATTAAAATCACTGACAAACTATATACATAGTGCCTTCTTCAATTTGTAAGTAAATTATGATACAAACATTAGTGAAGCCATTAAAATTATGAAACATTGATTGATTTTGAACAATATACAATAAGCCTCTAGACTCATATGGTGAGGCTAGCTTAAGTTTGGTATTTAAACCGGGCAATGGCACCATGAGAAAGAAAAATTATAAAGTCAAGTCTGTTTTGAATATAAATGTGAAAATTCTAATTAAATATTGGCAAATAAAAAATACACAATGACTAAGTTGGTTTGATCTCAAGATTTCAGTGATGGCTTAACATTAATAGAAAGTCATATGGTCATCTCACTCAATACTGGAAAGCCAACAAATAAAATTCAACACTCATTCATGACTAAAACTCTTAGTAAACTAGGAATAGAAGGGAACATCTATATCCTAGTACAGATTACCAAAAATCTACAACAAACATCATGCGTATTGGAGAAATGTTTGCAGCATTTCCTTTAGAGTCAGGAACAAAACAAGGGTGCCTGCTTTCACTACCTTTATTCTCTGTTTATTGAAATTCCAAGCCAGCACAATAAGAAATTAAAGATAAAGGGACTGGCAAGAAAGAAAGATGATGTCAAAATAAGATTGTTTTCATAGTAAATTCAGGAAACTCTTCAAGACAAACTGTGGAATATAAGAGGAGAATTTGTCAAGATTACTGGATAAAATATTGATTTACTAAAATTGCATTCAAATACACAAGCAATTAGAAATTAGAACATGAAACACACACAACAGCAACAAGTTACAAGTTTTCTATGAATAAATCCAATGAAAGATGGGCAAATCCTTTATCAATAATTACATAAGACTGTAGAAAAAAATAAAACCTAAATAAATGGGGAGCTACATTACTTTAATAATATTATCAAAAATAAAAAATACTTAACAAGGATATATTGTACAGCACATTAAGAAATATAGTCATTGTTGTGTAATAACTTTAAATGGAATATAATCCATAAAAATATTGAATCACAGAAAAGATAAAGTAAAAGAGTTCTTTCCACATCGTTGTTTTATCCCAAAGAGTTTACTCTCTTTTATACATTTCAATAATCACTTTTTAATTAATTAACTTCTTTCCTCAAAATTTACTAATGGTTCTCAATTGTTTTTCCAAAAGAATATATTTATTATCGAAATATAAAACCTTCACCAACTACTACTTATCCAGATATCTTTTTTATCAATTATATTATATGTCTGCCAAAAAATTGAAATCTCAAATATGTCATAAGTATTAATTGTTCTTTCCTGCCTCTTAAAGTTGTCCATACCATTGAAGAAAGAAAAGGTATAGTTCCATTTTTTATTTTTCTATGAAAGAGAAACAATTACTAAGTATCTAATCTGTGTTTTTAACAATGACTTTTTACTCTTAGGTCCAATCTTGTACTTTCCCATTCCTACTAGACACTTTCAATGGAATATTCAGTTATTACATGAAAATATTGAGAAAGCAAACCTATCACTTTATTAAGGCCAATTATCATCCAAGCACAGGACTCAACCAAATATGACTTCATATCATGATTCTTATTTTGTCATTTTCTTTCTGTCATTTTCACCGTCTCTTACCAAGGCTTGAATCCTCCTAATTGTTTTGACTCTTCTCTCTTTTACCTCTCTCATATCTAATCTTTCTCAACAGGTTCTCTTAGTACTATTAAAATATCTCCTGTTCCAACCACTTCTCACTTGGATAGTTAAAACAGTTTCCTTAACTAGAGTCCATAGCTTTGGTCTTTCCCTACCCTATTCCATTTTGAACACTACCCACCAGACTACATTGACCCAATCAATTTAATCCCTTGTGAACAAACCAATAGGCCCTCAAGGATCTCATTTTACCTTACCTTTTGTGCTTCATCCACAAATATTCCCCTACAAAATTCTCAGCTGTACTCAACCTTTGTCTCCCTGTTACCTACTACTCACAAAGCTTTCTAATTTCTATAATTTTTCTTCAACACACATGACTAAAATATTACCACATCCACTAAACATTTCAAAATGTCATCCATCTTCAAGATCTTAAATTAATATTCTTCATTAAACCTTTCCCTATCTTAGCCCATAATAGCCTTCCAGTTTTCAGAGATAATTTTCTGAAGCACACATATAGAAACTTGTGCCATCTACTAAAATATGTCTCCCATAATGCTATTTACAGCTTTTATCTGTAATTAAATATTCATGTTATTACCTCAAATCCCTAGTCAGACATTAAATTATTTGAGTATGGGGACTATTGTCTAATTAGTGTTCTCTTTTTCCTCTTCAGAGGCTACCATTTTGCCATACACACAATTGACATCAATGTATATTTGCAGTTTGATTTCTAAATTACTTAGAACTTGAAACAATAAGAATGTTTTAAAGAAGTTAGGGCTATCTAGAGAGCACATATCAAGACTTAGAACACAGAAGCAATAAAGGCAAATAGATCTCTAGACTCTGAATCCTTAGAAACTTCCCATGATCCCAATTTAAGGAAAGAACACTCAATGGGATAGCACCTATTTTGTGGTTGGAGTGGGATTGTTAGAAACTGTAGACATGTCTAGTGGTAAGAAAATCACTAATTAGAATAAAATTTTGAGGCACTGATTCACTAGTGAACAAATCTCAATTTCCTAAGTCCAAAATGAATAAGTTTTTAGAGCTTGAAAAGAAAATGTATGATTTTCACAGCATTACTTGGGAACATTTCTTTAACCAACATTCTATGCTTGGTGGGAACTAGATTCTCATTCTTTGACAGTGATTACATAAGTGTTTTTTATCCTTAATAACAGCATACGATTTATAATCTAAACTGAAGTTATTCCTCAGTTCAACTTTTCATATTTTGAAAAAGTGAATTTTAATTGCAGCTCTATTTACGATAGCCAGGACATGGAAGCAACCTAAGTGTCCATCTACAGATGAATGGATAAGGAAGATGTGGCACATATATACAATGGAATATTACTCAGCCATAAAAAGAAATGAAACTGAGTTATTTGTAATGAGGTGGATAGACCTGGAGTCTGTCATACAGAGTGAAGTAAGTCAGAAGGAGAAAAACAAATACCGTATGCTAACACATATATATGGAATCTAAAAAAAAAAAAAAAAATGTCATGAAGAGATTAGTGGTAGGATGGGAATAAAACACAGACCTACTAGAGCATGGACTTGAGGATATGGGGAGGGGGAAGGGTAAGCTGTGACGATATGAGAGAGTGGCAGGGACATATACACACTACCAAATGTAAATTAGATAGCTAGTGGGAAGCTGCAGCATAGCACAGGGAGTTCACCTCTGTGCTTTGTGACCACCTAGAGGAGTGGGATAAGGAGGGTGGGAGGGAGGGTGACACAAGAGGGAAGAGTTATGGGAACATATGTATATGTATAACTGATTCACTTTGTTGTAAAGGAGAAACTAACACACCATTGTAAAACAGTTATACTCAAATAAAGATGTTAAAAAAAAATTTTAAGTTTCTAGATTTTAAGTTCTTAATTATGTAGAACAAAATATAATTTAATCCCGAATACTACATTTTCTAAAGAGAGTAACTATAGTGGTATACACCTTGAGCTGTTTCTACACATGCAACTATTTTAATCCTTTTTGCTGAACCAAGTTTGTATAAAACATTTAGTAAATTGAGATAAAAAGAAATCATATCAGTTATCCTACAGAGTTGACAGGTTTTCAGATTGAAGTGATTTTCAATTCAATTTTAATGACTAAACTCTGTGTGTGCATATGCTTGTGGATTGAGTCAAGTGCATATAAAACTTGAAGTCATCTTCATTTCTACCAAGAAATATAGTACACATCTGAAATATTTTTTTCTATGGAAAAATGAAAGAATTTCTGTACCACTGATGCATTACTTCAGATTGAATTACAACTGGGAAATTCAATTATTGTTGTTTTCTTTCGTTGATTCCAACCCTCCACTTTTGTCAAGTTGTACATCAATTGGGATATAGGTGACATCTATTTCTAGTACCTTTAGATAAAAGTAGCTTTATAAATCCTTTTATAAATCCTTTTGGCATCGTATTTCAAAAGCAGAAATGAAAGTTAAATCTATGCTGCAATATCTCCATGTACAAACAAGACATTTACACATAAATGTATAGTATTTAACTGCCTTTTGTCTCTGATCTCCCTTCAATGTTGCACATAAAGCAGTATCTTAAACCTTACTCAAATTAATTTAGAAGGACCAGGATAGATAGTGAGTGTTGTATCCTATTATTTAGGGCTTAATACATATCAGACATTTTTATGCCTTTTGAATAAACACAGTATTTTAACATTGTAATTGAAGATATTTAAAAGGCAGAGATGTGTTTTCCAAATTGTGCATAGCATTTGAAATAGGCTTCATCTATTGGTTTTGCAATTAAAAGAATTATTGACACCAGATGTAACCTTTTGGGTTTTAACGATTTTCAAGAGGTTGTCACAGCCTAAAAGTTAGGGGAAATGTACCTCTGTTAGCCATGCAAACAAAACACAGTCCAAATAGTCGATTACCCCTTTAAAACCTAACCTACTATTAAGTACCTGAAACTGGAAAGCCATGCAAAAATATCCATCAGCGACAAGGGTGATTTTCTTCTTTCATGAGGAAGATAAAATTACCTTGTGGGAGCCACTGTCCTTTTCCATTACTGAAACCACAGAGAAGTCTCTAAAATTTAACCATTTTCAATAACAATATCAACTTTGCTTTTCTTTCATGAATCATTAATCATGGTTACACACAGTTTTACATGCATGGTAAAAAATTATCTAGAGTTATATAGGTTGAAAATAAAGATTTATCCTAGGGGAATAAAATTTAAATATAAATCCTCAAATGTAGATACATGGATTTTTTTCAAAAAGACATATTGAAATTCTCACAAGTCGGAAAGCTAGCCCCACATCTAAGGACTAATCAGTACAGGAAAAGTATAATTAGATTAAGCTTTGGAGTAGAAACAGCCTATGTTGAAAAATGAATACGTCCTACATATTCTTAGAACCTGATTCAACTTTAATTAAGTAGGTATTTTTATCAAGATGGGAAAAAAAACAGAGGAGAAATTTAAAAGTGAGTCTCCAGTGATTTAAAGGTGCTTTCTGTGTAATGTAAATACAAATAAGTTTTCTTTTACTGTCTGATTGTGTCTGAGCTACTATTCTCCTCACCACTGTAATTCAGGCATTGGGAAGAGAAGAATCTTCATTAAGTTACAGTAAGGGAAAAGGGAAATCTTCATTAGCTTGAACTGTGGTCATTATCAATTAAAATAAAGAAATCATAGAAAAAATGAAAATTGGAAAGTGGCAAAATTACAAATTTTGTGTAACACTGTAGTTCAACAATTGTGACAAGGTATATAACTTGTAAAAGCAAATTGAATTTCATTGACTGGGGTCTAAAATAATATGTTCCATCATAGCTATGTGCTTGAGAACAGAAATAGGATTTGTTATGTGTCACATTCTAGCCAGTGTATCTATGTTTTTGTAAAATTAACTCCTTGTCTAGCCCTGACAAAGTAAAATGAATCTTTTAATTTTCACTCAAAGGTGTCAAAACACAAAATTGTTTTCCATTTAAGCCTCTAGAGAGTTTCTTTGTTGGTACTAGATTTTGGTGACATCATTTGAAGATTTATTTGGAGCCCCTCATTAAAGGCAATGATGATGAAAGAAAATTATTTCTCGAGGAAAATATTGTTTACGACATTTGTCTTAAATTTGTTCACAGCTCCTGTTCATTAAATGAAGAACTTTTCCCAATCCAGTAATCACAATGCTGCGTTGTATCTGGCACAGGAAATACAAAAAATATTACTTACAAGTATTTGTAAGTGGTTTGTAAACAATTAACCAGACTACTGTGAACATTTGAGATGCTTTTTTCTTTTTCTTTTATCACAAAATCAGTAAGAATTTTCATCAGACTAATTTGGGCATGCTGTTTCCATCTACATCCTCATCCATCACTTAGGGTAATTAGTTTGGCTGCCTCCTTATCATGATGATAACCATGACAAAAGCACTGACTGTTCACGGTTTGGTCCCTGCAGGTTGCAGATGTATCAGCTGTGATATAATCATTACCAAGTACTCACAACTTAATGGGCAGCAGCTTGCTCTTTAGGTCCATTCGTGCATGTGCATTTCCACTCTCCTACTTACTGTTCCTGGAACTTCTGGTTCTGCTCTTTGTGCTCCAGTTTGAAGAGAGAAGAAAGGGAGCCAAGATTCATATTCTGTTTATTTCAATCCTGTCATCCCACTTCCAAGTGGTTTTTACCTGCCTTTCTGCCTCCTCTCTCCTACCCTTCTCCAAAGTCCATGACCAGGGTATATATGATGGGTTGGTGTTAGGGAGTAGTTAATGGTCTGTATTTGGGATTAAGGAAAGAAGGAGGGGAATTCCAATTTCTCCTCTCCCTGGTTCCTCCTGTATATTCCTAAAAAGATTTGCTTCTCATGATGTAACTGCCAAATTCTGAGACAGAAATAACTGAATCTTGTACATAGCCATCTTTGGGACCTAGTCATCTTGGTTTATCCTTTTCTTGAAACTTATGAGAAGATTCTCTAAATTGTAATTTGGGGATGCATATATGGCATATATGTGACATATACAGAGAAATGCTTTTGGAATTCTCAAGTTTTCAAACTCTGGCTCTCTGCAATTTTACCTCTTGTCTCCTTGTCTTTGAATTATGAAGTGTGCTTCTAAAATTTTCCCATCTTGAAAAGAACCTTTTCTTGACCATACCCCCAACTATCATACCACTTGTCTTCTTACCTTTTGTAGCAAAAATCATTGAAAGAGGTGTTTGTTTGTCATTTCTGATTTTCCTGTGAACTTACTGCAATTAAGTTTTTGCACCCACCTGTCCACAGACACTACTCTTATAAAGGTGGCTAATTATTTACATGGTCATATGCAAAGATCAATTTTTAGCCCCAGTCTTACTTATCAGCTTTTGACACAGTTGATCATGCCATCTTTCTTAAAGTACATCCTTCATTTGAATTCTGGGACACATTTCTCTGTTAGTTTTCTTCCTACTTCATTTACTGTGCCTTTTGAGTTTCCTTCATAAGTTCCTCTTCATATTCAAGACCTATTTTGGATGCCTGAGGGCTCAGTCTTTAGACCTGTTCTCTTTTCTCTTTAATCATTCCTTTTGTTGATCTCATTCAATATCATGGCATTAAACATCATCTATGGGCTGATTATTCCCAATTTTACATCTCCAGCCTGCATCTTTCTCTTATATTTTAGACTGTATATCCCACTGCTTACTCAACATTTTCACTGGGTGTCTAATAAGTAACTAAAAATTTACATGACCAAAACCAAGCTCCTTATCGCCTCTATTTAAATGTTCCTTCTAGAGATATTCCATGTCAGCTAATAACAATGCCATCCTTCCAAATGCTCAGAATAAAAAAAAAATTTTGGCATCAACATTGATTCTCTTCTTTGTCTCATACATTATAACTCTTTCAACAAACACTTTGGTCTCTACTTCAAAGCATACCCAGAATCAGACCACTTCTAACCACCTCCATTGCTACCTCCCTGCCAAGACACTATAGTCTCACATCACATCACTGCAGTTTCATTTTGACTACTCTTTCTGTTTCAGCCCTTCTTAAACCAGTACTCAGAGTGATCCTTAAAAATGTAAGTAAATCTATATCTTTTCTCTGTTCAGAACACTCCAATGCCTTCCAATCGCAGAGGAAAAGCTAAAATTCTTAAAAGATGCTAAAAGCTCTTAGGTGATCTGGCTCCCTTTACCTCTCTGCTTGTATCTCCTACTACACTCCCATTTACTGACTTTGCTTCAGCCATACTCAGTCCTCAGGACCCTTGCATTTGCTATTCTCCCTGGTTAGAATGACCTTCCCTCAGACATCAGTATCAATATGGCTAGCTCCCTCATGTGCTTCAGCTCTTTATTCAAATGTTACCTTCTGTGAGATCTTTTATAGCCACCTTATTTAAAATGGAATGACTTTCACCTCTGCCAACACAGCCCATCCCTCTTTTCTAGTTGATTCTTTCTATAGCACTTATCACTGTGTAACATTCAATAGATAGATGATAGTTATATATAAACATGGATATGCATATATATATAATATATCTTATGACCTATCTCCTCCAACTAAATATAACCTCCTTAGGAGTACATATTTGTGGCTCTTTTATTTAATGCTGTATATGTAGCATGTAGAATACTGGCTGGCACATAGTAGACATTCAAAAATGTTAGTTAATTTAATGAAACAATAATTAAAGCACTGTTATGGCTCTATTCAATCTGGGCATCATGAATGTTTTTCATTTTTACACAATATTATTCATTCAATAATATACATATTAGGCTTCATTTTCTTTTCTAAAATCCTAAACCAGTAGTTAGATCTTTCATTATTACTGAGCATTGCATGCATTTGACTTGTTCCCTTAAATAAGCTATAAAAATTTGTTGGCAGTAAACACTATTGGTTCCACTTTTTTGCATTATACATTTAGTGACTTTGTATAGCATGCTTAATGACTATTTGATGATGTACATAATTAAAGGTGACTCAAATTGACATGTTTGTCTGATTTTTACTTCTCTTTGAAAAAGCTTTAATTTGAGATGAAATTTCTATGTTACCTGAGGCATCCTTTTAGATATTATCTATTTATATTCATATTAAATATATGCTGCATTGTCATTAGGGCTGCAGAATAGAGTTTGGCCATTCAAAGGAATGTGCAAAATGCTGATAGCAGAAAGTGAGTTTTACAAGCTATTTTTTCCAGAAATGAAAGCTGGATTTTTTTCTAAGTAAACCATTTTAATATGTCATTTTTATTCAGAGAGAGACAAAAAATATCACTGGGGATTTAAAAAACTATCTAAAAGGCATAAACATAAATATTATGAATGAGTATGCACTTTTTAGGCAAATATATAACATATTTTTCTTGTATTTCATCAAAACACTGATATTTAAGGAAATAAGACATAATCTGAAATAGAAAACAGAAACTAGAGAGTCCCTTAATGTCAGGAAGAGTGTCTTTCAGTAAATTTTCAAAATTTAATAATGCTTCCTCCCAGCCACCAGTGAGAACCCTCTCTTCTAGGACTCTATTAATCTGCAGGGACAGGTATGAAGGTATACACAAGAACTCTAGTCCAAAATATTCTCTTTCACAAAAGGATAAACTCTAAGAAAATATACCTGTTCAAGGTAAACCATATCTTTCCCATTTATCCATCATTCTCAGATATCTTAAAGTATGTGCCATTCTGGTATTTTCATGAAAGTAGTGCATGATCTCCTTTACCTCGTCTCATGCCTAGTCCAGACAGTCTGGAAAGAAACATGTTTTAGCCATTATGCATTCAGGCTCTAGAGTCAGATGGTCTGGATTCAAATTAAGTTTCCACGACTTATTGAGTGACCTTGAGAAAATTTCTTCTCCCTAGGCCTCAGTTTTATCATCTGTGGAATGGGGATTGAAATAGTACCTACTGTATAAGGTCATTTTGAAGTTTAAATGAGTTAATACTTGTAAAGTCCTTAGAGCCATGCCTGGCCTGAAGTAAGATCTTGTTAGGTTTTTATTTTTATTAATATTATTTCAAAAGTATTTTGGATGGGATAATGTGTAAGAAGAACAAAGTCTAAACGTGAATTCAACATTTCCTTGGTAGCAAACAGTACTGTACTTTAGACATTTTCTTCTGCCACTAGATTTCTACTGTTCTGCTCTGCTTAATAATAAGATGGACTGAGGATATTATCATCCATTGTACATTTATTCATGTCATCTGGAACACTTCATATCTTCACTCTACTTAATCAAAACATACTCTTCCTGGGCTTCCCTGGTGGCGCAGTGGTTGCGAGTCTGCCTGCTGATACAGGGGACGCGGGTTCGTGCCTTGGTCCGAGAAGATCTCACATGCCGCGGAGCGGCTAGGCCCGTGAGCCATGGCCGCTGAGCCTGTGTGTCTGGAGCCTGTGCTCCGCAATGGAAGAGGCCACAACAGTGAGAGGCCTGCGTACCACAAAAACAAACAAACAAAAACCCAAAACTCTTCCTTACATAGTTAAATCGAATCCCACCTCCTCCATAAAGGCTTTCATGACTACCTGAACTCACAGCATCGATTGGCTGTACTAGTCATTAGCAAAGTGATCCTTTCCTGCTTTGTGTCATTCCCTTTCCTGATGTCCTTATTCTTCCTAAATATACTTTTAAGGTCTTTATAGGGAGAGCTCTTTATTAAACCTCTTTACATTCCTACAGCACCTAGAAAACTGCTTTGCAGACATTATAGATTCACAATGATTATTTGTTGATTATGTTTTACTCTATTTTATACAAGGTAATACTATAATAAGATTGATTTCTCTAAATTTCATATACAAAAAGAAACCTGTCTCATGAGTTTATACTCATCACACACACATAAATGCATTGTCACTTGTGTGCATATAAGCATGCACACACACAATTATCAGCAGTGTCATGAATAGTTTCTTTTCTCAGTGAACTGCCATGAAAAAGAACTCAACTAATGCCTCCCAATTACCGTTTCCACTGAAATCACATTTTGCAGCTTGCTATGGGAAAGCACTATGTAAAGGACTCGAGCCACTGTGTTCAGAAATGCCATTGATTGTCTTTATTACTGGAATAACAAACCCCCCAAAATATAATAGCAAGTAATATACTCATTTCCCTTGACAACACCATTAAACTGGGCAGTGAACTACCTCATATAGCTGTGAGTGTTAAACATTAGTTCAGCTTTAAGTAGTTTCATTTTAACAGCCAAATGTGCATTGCAGTCTATCTGAACACTGAAAGCACCTTTCAAACTTAATTTTACAGAAATGTTAATGACCAGAATAAACTCTTGAAGGCAGAATAGAAAAGTAATTATTTCAACAGATGAAAGAAAACAGTAAATGAAGACTCATGTCTTAAACGGGTGGCAGAAACTTATCTCTTTTTAAGGAAATGTCCTAAGCTCAAAAAACCATGAAGATATTTAAACTACTGTTTACATAGGAATTTTTTTCATTTGCAAATACAATTCACAGGGGAAAAAATTAACAGCTTTTGTAAACTTGAGTGAAGCACCATAGGAATATTTGTTTTCAAAGCAGATCTTAATTAGTTTCTAAATGCCTAATTTAGAATATTTCTACAATTTTCTACAATGATGAGAAATAGGAATAAATTACAAAGAGATAAAATGGGCATGATCAGAAAAAGAAAAGAAAATCACAAAGCTGATGCTGAAAGGCTCTGATATATGTTAGTATTGTGGTGGTAAAGATGCTGACAGTGAGGTGTAAGTCTATTGAGTTTCATTGCCTCTTTTCAATGCCACTGATGGGTGACTCTGAGAATGTGTTGAAATGTTAAACAAAGAGCATAAATGTTGAAATATATCACAGACTTGGAATTGTTCTCATTATTGCTATGTTGATATTTACAAGTGGATAATTCAAGGTGTAAATTCAAGTTATAAAAGTGTCAAAATAATCAAATCATGACATTGAAAAATATTTTGAAAGAAAATGAACAATTATATGTTAATAAAATATACTGAGCTAAAATCAGATTTGTGGTAAACCAAGCCTAAAGCATAGGTATTATATATAAACAAAATAATTTCAGTGCTTCATTCTATCAGAATTGCTTCCTTCAGGAACAATGTAATTTTGTTGCACTAAAACTAATACCTAAATTTTACTCTGAAAATTCCATACAGAAAATGCACGCAATGAAAACTAAGCTAATTACCTAGGTACTCTTGTAACCCAGGAATTCATATCCCTAGCCAAGTTTTATGATTCCTTATTAAACACTATGAGAAATTCTTTCAGGTTCCACTAAGTTAGAATAAAAACTGAAGTCCTTTTCAGAGCATTAAATGGCTTGTAGTCATTTAGAAAGATAAAAATATGGTGAGCTGGTTACCTACATAAATTGGTTCTCTGGATTAGAAAGAATCATTATCACAGTTAGAAATATTTTGAGGTTGGATTTGTAGAGGAAATTTTAGTTTTCTCAGTTAGATTTTAAGCTCCTGGAAAGTAGGAGATGATAGACTTGTGTAGTTCGTGTACTTCCACAAAGCACCTGATCGAATTCTCAATGTGTGTGGGCTTATAATTTCCTTAAAACAATAATAACACAAATATGCCTGTCACATATAGTAGGGAAAAATATGTCCTTAGGAATTCTATAAATGTCTTTTACTGATGATGATGTGACTCCATTAAGGCAATTCAACCCAAGATTTCATTTCACATTGTATGTTTAGGGAAGCCATTTCAGAACACTAATTCTATGCAATGGGAGTAGAAATATAGGGTATATTTCTGACAATTAAAATGGGAATAACTACCCTGACAGTGTCTTTTTCCTTTGTCTCTCACCCTATTTAAATATAGTCTTCTATCACCACTATTCTCAGATGAAGGAAAAAACAAAAAAACCATGCCTTATTTGATAATTATTTCATAATCTCTATGTTTTCACAATTTTTGCAGCTATATATAAAGAAGATGAATGGGTAGTTTGCACTCTACTTGCAAAGCATGAATACTTCTATAAGGTTACAATTAGGAACAACAAAAAGCCCTATAGTAACAGTAATAGTTATACAAGTGCCAAGTACTATGCTAAGCACTTTACACTCATTATCTCACTTAATCCTCATAACAACAGCATAAGATTGATACTATTATTCTCCCATTTTCTAGTTCAGGAAACAGACTTCGAGAGGTTAAAGATGTTGGCCCAAATCACAAAGCAAAGCTCAGAAGTGAACTCATTTCTGTCTGATTCCATATTCTGAAATCTTAACAACTGTCTCTTAACTACACAGCATAATGCCTAGCTTGTGATACACTGTACTAATATATCAACATTTCACAAACCCAAAAAGTCATATTCTGAAAAAGAACACATGTTAGGATGATGAGGCTTTGGTTTTTTGAGTTTTCCTTACAGCAAAGATTTTCAGCCATGTTTGCTAATAGGGACACACCTAAACTATGTGTTTAAGTAGGTGAACAGGATTCAAGAAGTCAAGATATAAAACACACCAGGTTGAGCTGTATCTAGGAACGTACATATTTATTTAAAAACAATGTAAAATGCAGTCTTCCACAAAAGAAGCAGTGTCATGAAAAAACTTGGGTTTCAAGTTTTCGAAACGTTGCATTTTCAATATTATGGTGTCAGTCTTCATTCACTCTTGACAATGTTGTCAATCAAATAGAAATCTAGTTTTATAAGACTAAACAAAGATCAAAGCAATGATACTGCTGAGTTAACATTATCTTCCCACTTAAACACTTTCATACTCTAGCATCAATATGAACTTCAAGCTATTCTTTCAAAGCAAACAAAATGGTACAAACTTTAGTATCTCTCTGGCTCATGAAAACCATAATTTCTAGATCTACTTCAGATGTTTGTGAAAATATGGCTTGAATTTATATTTTTAAGGAATTGTAATTTAAAAAACCTTTTCAGTGTTTATCTTTAAATATTTTGTGTATTTTGTTTAGCAGTAAGAGACAATGTAGTTAAACATGGAATATCATAATTTTCATTCTCATTTTAGATCAATCACAAATGAAAGGCATAAAAAATCAAGTTAATAAACAAATAAGCAAACCAAAGCCGTTCAAATGCAACCTTAGCAGACTCATCACCCAGCTGACTTGTAAGTAACTCAGAGCCCAACTCCTGGATACTGTGTCTCTATAAGCCTCAGTTTCAAGCAATCCATACAACATTTCTATGATGCTCAAATGAAAAGACCATACTATTTTTGTTCTGTTTTCCGAAAGTGTTACCTGGTTAAGTGTCACCATAAACACAAAATCTACCACAAGAATAAAATAGTTAACATATAGTATGTAAACATGTACTGATGCTACATATTAAGGGATTAACATTTGAGGACATTAGCCATTTCCAGTGAGTTATGCACTGATCACTTTACAAACTTCTATGTACTTAACTAGCATCTGATGCATACCATCAGAATTAAGATGCTGTATTAGGCACCAAAATGTCAACTGAAAATAACATAGTATTCCTCAAGGAATGCTTCATATCTTAGTTGCTCTTATTATTAGGGCCCCAGAACATTCCAGAATTAAAATAACATTGATTTGATTCTTTGGCTATGATTAATATCCAAAACATGTTATTTTCCTCTGAAAAATATGGTGTTTGGCCACATTTGAGAGTTTGACCTTGTCACCTGACCAGCTATTGATAGAAATGGTCAAGAAAGATAACTCTAACCATCTCTAAGTAATGGAATTGATGGATTTATAAATGTATCATTTATCCTTGAGTACCATTTGGTGATGAGAGCTGGTCAGGGAGGAAAGGCAGAATTTTGCTTTATGTTTACAATTGAATGGGGAAAATGAGCTAATCTGATGTGGGGAAACCAGAGGCAATTCAAATGAATTATTTACAACTACCTCAAGACTAGCGCAGCTAAGAATTCTTCATGACTCTTCAAAAGATGTTTCTGAAGCACTTGAGAAGTCTTTGACACTGTGAAGTTATGATTCTTCTTTGTTTTTTTATTAATTATTCTTATTGGAGTATAGTTGCCTTACAATATTGTGTTAGCTTCTACTGCACAGAAAAATGAATCAGCCATACATATATATATATCCCCTCCCTTTTGGATTTAGGTTTTTAGGTCACCAGAGTGCATTAAGTAGAGTTCCCTGTGCTACATACTATGTTCCCATCAGTTGCCTATCTTATACATAACATCAATAGTGTATATGTGTCGATCACAATCTCCCAATGTTCCCACCCCACCCCTTCCCCCCTTGGTATCCATACATTTGTTCTCTACATCTGTGTCTCTATTACTGCTGTGCAAACAAGGTCATCTCTACAATTTTTCTAAATTCCATGTATATGAGTTAATATACAATATTTGCTTTCCTCTTTCTGACTTACTTCAATCTATATGACACTAGGTCCATACACGTCTCTACAAATGAACCAAATTCCTTCCTCTTTATGGCTGAGTAACATTCCATTGTATATATGTACCACATCTTCTTTACACATTCCTCTGTTGATGGACCTATTTTCTGACTGGGTTTTTTTTTTTTTTTTGATATCATGCAACTCAATATCAAAAAAAACCACAACACAATCAAAAAATGGGCAGATGCATAAATATTTACAATTGTTATATTTTTTCTTTGTGAAATTAATCCTTTTTTAAACATCTTTATTGGAGTATAATTGCTTTACAAAGGTGTGTTAGTTTCTACTGTTTAACAAAGTTAATTAGCTATACATACACATTTATACCCATATCCCCTCTCCCTTGTGTCTCCCTCCCAACCTCCCTATCCCACCCCTCTAGTTGGACAAAAAGCACTGAACTAATCTCCCTGTGCTATGCAGCTGCTTCCCACTAGATATATATTTTACATTTGGTAGTGTATATATGTCAATGCCATTCTCTCACTTCATCCCAGCATACCCCTCCCCCTCCCAGAGTCCTCAAATCCATTCTCTACATCTTCATCTTTCTTCCTGTCCTGCCCCAAGGTTCTTCAAAACCATGTTGTTGTTGTTGTTGTTGTTGTTGTTTTTTTCAGATTCCATATATGTTAGCACACAATATTTGTTTTTCACTTTCTGACTTACTTCACTCTGTATGACAGACTCTAGGTCCATCCAGCTCACTACAGATAACTGAATTACGTTTCTTTTTATGGCTGAGTATTATCCCATTGCATATATATGCCACATCTTCTTTAACAATTCATCTATTGATGGACACTTAGGTTGATTCCATGTCCTGGCTGTTGTAAATGGTGCTGAAATGTACATTGTGGTACATGTCTCTTTTGAATTATGGTTTTCTCAGTGTATATGCCTAGTAGTGGGATTGCTGGGTCATATGGTAGATCTATTTTTAGCTTTTTAAGGAACCTCCATACTGTTCTCCATAGTGGCTGTATCAATTTACATTCCCACAAACAGTGTACGAGGATTCCCTTTTCTCCACACCCTCTCCAACATTTATTGTTTGTAAATTTTTGATGATGGCCATCATGACCAGTGTGAGATGATACCTCATTGTAGTTTTGATTTGCATTTCTCTAATGATTAGTGCTGTTGAGCACACTTTCATGTGTTTGTTGGCAATCTGTACATATTCTTTGGAGAAATGTCTGCTTAGGTCTTCTTCCCATTCTTGAATTGGGGTGTTTGTTTTTTGATATTGAGCTGCACGAGCTGCTTGTATATTTTGGAGATTAATCATTTGTCAGTTGCTTTGTTTGCAAATATTCTCTCCCATTGTTGTGGTTGTCTTTTCATCTTGTTTATGGTTTCCGTTGCTATGCAAAAGCTTTTAAGTTTCATTAGGTCCCATTTGTTTATTTTTGGTTTTATTTCCATTTCTCTAGGAGGTGGGTCAAAAGGATCTTGCTGTGATTTATGTCATAAAATGTTCTGCCTATGCTTTCTTCTAAGAGTTTTATTGTGCCTGGCCTTACATTTAGGTCTTTAATCCATTTTGAGTTTATTTTTGTGTATGGTGTTAGGAAGTGTTCTAATTTCATTTTTTACATGCAGCTGTCCACTTTCCCCAGCTCCACTTATTGAAGAGGCTGTCTTTTCTCCATTGTATATTCTTGACTCCTTTATCAAAGATAAGGTGACCATATGTGTGTGTGTTTACCTCTGTGCTTTCTATCCTGTTCCATTGCTCTATATTTCTCTTTTTGTGCCAGTACCTTACTGTCTTGATGACAGCAGTTTTGTAGTATAGTCTGAAGTCAGGGAGCCTGATTCCTCCAGCTCCATTTTTCTTTCTCAAGTTTGCTTTGGCTATTCAGGGTCTGGTGTGTTCCATAGAAATTGCAAAATTTTTGTTCTAGTTCTGTAAAAAATGCCAGTGGCAGTTTGATTGGGGTTGCATTGAATGTGTAGATTGCTTCTGGTAGTAGAGTCATTTTCACAATGTTGATTCTTCCAATCCAAGAACATGGTATATCTCTCCATCTGTTTGTATCATGTTTAATTATTTTCATCAGTGTCTTATAGTTTTCTACATACAGGCCTTTTGTCTAATAATGTAGGTTTATTCCTAGGAATTTTATTCTTTTTGTTGCAATGGGAAATGGGAGTGTTTCCTTAATTTCTCTTTCAGATTTTTCATCACTAGTGTATAGGAATGCAAGAGATTTCTGTGCATTAATTTTGTATCCTGCTAGTTTACCAAAGTTGTTGTTTAGATCTACTAATTTTCTGGTAGCACCATTAGGATTCTGTACGTATAGTATCATGTCATCTGCAAACAGTGACAGTTTTATTTCTTCTTTTCCAATTTGGATTCTTTTTATTTCTTTTTCTTCTCTGATTGTTGTGGCTAAAAGTTCCTGAACTATGTAGAATAATATTGGTGAGAGTGGGCAACCTTGTCTTGTTCCTGAGCTTGGTGGGAATGGCTTCAGTTTTTCACCATTGAGAACGATGTTGGCTGTGGGTCTCTCATATATGGCCTTTAGTATATTGAGGTAAGTTCCCTCTAGTCCCAATTTCTGAAGGGTTTTTTTTTTTTAATCATAAATTGGTGTCGAATTTTGTCAAAAGCTTTTTCTGCATCTATTGAGATGATCATATGGTTTTTCTCCTTCAATTTGTTAGTATGGCTTATCACATTGAATGATTTGCATATACTGAAGAAACATTGTATTCCTGGGATAAACCCTACTTTATCATGGTTTATGATCCTTTTAATGTGCTGTTAGATTTTGTTTGCTAGTATTTTGTTGAGGATTTTTGCATCTCTGTTCAACAGTGATATTGACCTGTTATTTTCCTTTTTAATGGTATCTTTTTCTGGTTTTGGCATCAGGGTGATGGTGGCCTCATAGAATGAGTTCAGGAGTGTTCCTCACGCTGCTATATTTTGGAAGAGTTTGAGCAGTACTGATGTTAGCTCTTTTCTAAATGTTTGGTAGAATTCGCCTGTGAAGCAATCTGGTCATGGGCTTTGGTTTGTTGGAAGATTTTTAATCACAGTTTCAATTTCAGTGCTTCTATTTGTCTGTTTATATTTTCTATTTGTTCCTGGTTCAGTCTCAGAAGGTTGTGCTTTTCTAAGAATTTGTCCATTTCTTCCAGGTTATCCATTTTATTGGCATATAATTGCTTGTAGGAATCTCTCATGATCCTTTGTATTTGTGCAGTGTCAGTTGTTACTTCTCCTTTTTCATTTCTAATTCTGTTGATTTGATTCTTCTCCCTTTTTTTTCTTGATGAGCCTGGTTAATGTTTTATCAATTTCATTTTCTCAAAGAACCACCTTTTAGTTTTATTGATCTTTGCTATCATTTCCTTCATTTCTTTTTCATTTATTTCTGTTCTGATTTTTATCATTTCTTAGCTTTTGGTAAGTTTGGGGGTTTTTTGTTCTTCTTTCTCTAATTGCTATAGGTGTAAGATTACGTTTTTTGAGATTTTTCTTGTTTTTTAAGGTAGGGTTGTATTGCTATAAACTTCCATCTTAGAACTGCTTTAGCTGCATCCCATATGTTTTGGGTCGTCGTGTTTTCATTACATTTGTTTCTAGGTATTTTTAAATTTCCTCTGTGATTTCTTCTGTGAGCTCCTGGTGATTTAGTAGTGTATTGGTTAGCCTCCCTGTTTTTGTATTTTCTACAGAAATTTTCCTATAATTGATATCTAGTCTCATAGTGTTGTGGTTGGAAAAGGTACTTGATACAATGTCAATTTTCTTCAATGTACTAAGGCTTGATTTGTCACCCAAGGTATAATATATCCTGGACAATGTTCATTGAGCACTTGAGAAGAATGTTTATTCTGTTGTTTTTGGATGGAATGTCCATATCAATTAAGTCCATCTTGTGTAATGTGACTTTTCAATCTTGTGTTTCCTTATTTATTTTCATTTTGGTTGATCTGTCCATTGGTGCAAGTGGGGTGTTAAACTCCACTACTATTAATGTGTTACTGTTGATTTCCCATTTTATGGCTGTTAGTATTTGCCTTATGTATGGAGGTGCTCCTATGTTGGTTGCATAAATATTTATAATACCTATATCTTTTTCTTGGATTGATCCCTTTATCATTACAGAGTGTCCTTCTTTGTTTCTTGTAATAGTCTCTATTTTAAAGTCTATTTTGTCTGATATGAGAATTGCTACTCCAGCTTTCTTTTGTTTTCCATTTGCATGGAATATCTTTTTCCATCCTCTCACTTTCAGTCTGTATGTGTCCTTAGGTCTGAAGTGGGTCTCTTGTAGACAACATACATATGAGTCTTGTTTTTGTATGCTTTCAGCCAGGCTATGTCTTTTGGTTGGAGCATTTAATCCATTTATATTGATGGTAATTATTGATATGTTTGTTCCTATTACCATTTTCTTAATTGTTTTTGGTTTGTTAATGTAGGTCTTTTCCTCCTCCTGTGTTTCCAGCCTAGAGAATTCCCTTTAGCATTTGTTGTAAAGCTGGTTTGGTGGTGCTGGATTCTCTTAGCTTTTGCTTGTCTGCAAATGTTTTAATTTCTCTGTCTGTCAAATCTGAATGAGAGCCTTGCTGTGTATAGTAATCTTGGTTGTAGGTTGTTCCCTTTCATCACTTTAAATATTTCTTTCCACTCCCATCTGGCATGCAGAGTTTGTGCTAAAAGATTAGCTGTTAACCTTATGGGGTTTCCCTTGTAAATTATTTGTTGCTTTTCCCTTGCTGCATTTTTCTTTAAATGTACACATTTGCTTTTTTAAAAAATAAATTTATTTATTTAGTCTTCATTGCAGTGTGCAGGCTTCTGATTGTGGTGGCTTCTCTTGTTGCAGAGTACGGGATCTGGCACTTGGGCTTCAACAGCTTTAGCATGCAGGCTCAGTTGTTGTGGCTTGCAGGCTCTAGAGTGCAGGCTCAGTAGTTGTGGTGCACAGGCCCAGGTGATCCGCAGCATGTGGGTTCTTCCCAGACCAGGGATTGAACCCATGTCCCCTGCATTGGCAGGTGGACTCCCTACCACCGTGCCACCAAGGAAGCCCTCACTTGTTGCTTTTAATATGTTTTCTTTTTATTTAAATTTTGATAGCTTGATTAATATGTGTGTTGGCGAGTTTCTCCTTGGATTTATCCTGTATGGGACTTTCTGCACTTCCTGGACTTTAATGACTATTTCCTTTCCCATATTAGGGAAGTATTCAACTATAATCTCTTCAAATATTTTCTCAGTCCCTTTCTTTTTCTCTTCTTCTTCTGGCAGCTGTATAATTCGAATGTTGTTGTGCTTAATATTGTCCCAGTGGTCTCTGATAATATCTTCAATTCTTTTCATCTTTTTTCTTTATTCTGTTCTGTAGTAGTTATTTCCACTAGTTTATCTTCCATCCAGGTCACTTATCCAGTCTTCTTCCTCATTTATTCTGCTACTGATTCCTTCTAGAGAATTTTAAATTTCATTTATTTTGTTGTTCTTCATTGTTTGTTTGCCCTTTAGTTCTTTTAGGTCCTTGTTAAACATTTCTTGTATTTTTTCCATTCTATTTCCAAGAGTTTTGATCAGCTTTACTATTGTTACTCTGAATTCTTTTTCAAGTTGACTGCCTATTTCCTCTTCATTTATTTGGTCTGGTGGGTTTTTACTTTGCTCCTGCATATGCTGTGTATGTCTCTGTCTTCTCATTTTGCTTACCTTACTGTGTTTGTGGTCTCCTTTTCACAGGCAGCAAGTTCATAGTTCCTGTTATTTTTGGTGTCTGCCACCAGTGTGCACGGATGGTACAGTGGGTTGTGTAGAGCTCCTGGTGGAGGGGACTGGTGCCTTTGTTCTGGTCAATGAATCTAGATCTTTTCTTTCTGGTCAGCAAGACTGCGTCTAATGGTGTGTTTTGGATGTCTGTGAACTTAAGGTTTTAGGCAGCCTCTCTGCTAATGGGTGGGGTTGTGTTCCTGTGTTGCTAGTTGTATGGCATGGGGTGTCCAGCACTGTAGCTTGCTGGTCATTGAGTAAAGCTGGGAATTAGCATTGAGATGGAGATCTCTGGGAGAACTCTTGCTGATTGATATTACATCAGGCCAGGAGGTCTCTGGTGGTTCAATGTCCTGAACTCAGATCTCCCACCTCAGAATCTCAGGCCTGACAACCAGCTGGAGCACCGAGACCCTGTCAGCCATACAGCTCACTCTGGGCTTCTATATCTATGGTGGCTCTGGAGAGCGTGAGCCACTTTTCTGGACATTGTCCAAGGAGAAGCACGAGGGCGCCAAGTGTCTTGAAAATGCAAAACCATGTGGCAACCACCCTGTCATCCAGGACAACTAGAAACCTCCCCAAGATGAGTGGGGAGCCCCTTCCTGGTGGATCAGGTTAAGCTCATTCAGAAGAGGGATGACCCTTGATTTCCTCCTTGGTTTTGTTGGTGCAGGTCCTCAACTAGCTTCCTCCTCTCACAGGCTGAGAGGGGGTACAGCCTGTGCAGCTGAGCCAGCTGCAGCAGTCGCCACTGCCTTCCATTCATAGCAATTCTTTTTAAAAAATTTTATTTAGTCCACGAAATCATTATTTTGTTTCATGGATTGTGGTTTGGAATTTTTCTAGAAATCTTTACCCCATCCAAAATCAAAATTTTATCTACAAAATTTTCTTTTTCTTAATTAATTTTATTGGAGTATAGTTGCTTTACAATGTTTTGTTACATTCTGCTGTACAGCAAAGTGAATCAGTTATACATATACAGATATTCCCTGTTTTTTGGATTTCCTTCCCATTTAGGTCACCACAGTGCATTAAGTAGAGTTCCCTGTGCTATACATTATGTTCTTGTTAGTTATTTATTTAACACATAGTATAAATAGTGTATATGTGTCAATCCCAATCTTCCAATTCCTCGCACCCAACTCCCTTTCCCCTTTGTATTCATACATTTGTTCCCTACATAAGTGTCCCTATTCCTGCTTTGTAAATAAGATTGTCTATAACATCTTTTTATTTTCCACATATATGTGTTAATATATGATTTTTTTCTCTTTCTGACTTACTTCACCCTGTATGACAGTCTCTAGGTCCATCCATCTGACTACAAATAACTCAATTTCATTTCTTTTTATGGCTGAGTAATATTCCATTGTATATATGTACCACATCTACCTCATCCATTTCTCTGTTTATGGAAATTTAGGTTGCTTGCATGCCCAGGCTATTGTAAATAGTGCTGAAATAAACGTTGGGGTGCACATGACTATTGAATTATGGTTTTCTCAGGGTATATGCTAAGTAGTGGGACTGCTGTGTCATAAGGTAGTTCTATTTTTAGTTTTTTTTAAGGAACCTCTATACTGTTTTCCATAGTGCCTGTATCAATTTACATTCCCACCAAAAGTGCATGAGGGTTGCATTTCCTCCACACTCTATCCAGCGTTTTTTTTTTTCTAGATTTTTTAATCATGGCCATTCTGACTGATGTGAGGTGATATCTCATTTTACTTTTCATTTGCATTTCTCTTACAATTAGTGATGGTAAGCATCCTTTCATGTTTTTGTTTGCCCTCTGTATGTCTTCTTTGTAGAAATGTCTTATTAGATCTTCTACCTATTTTTTTATTGGGCTGTTTGTTTTATTTCATATTGAGCTGCATGAGCTGCTTGTATATTTAGAGATTAATCCTTTTTCAGTTGCTTCACTTGCAAATATTTTCTTCAATTTTAAGGGTTGCCTTTTTGTCTTGTTTATGCTTTCCTTTTCTTTGCAAAAGCTTTTAAGTTTATGTAGGTCCATTTGTTTATTTTTATTTTCATTATACTAGGAGGTGGTTCAAAAAAGATCTTGCTGCAATTTATTGCAAAAAGTGTTCTGCCTGGGCTTCCCTGGTGGTGCAGTGGTTGAGAGTCTGCCTGCCGAGGCAGGGGACATGGGTTCATGCCCTGGTCCAGGAAGATCCTAAGTGATGTGGAGTGGCTGGACCCATGAGCCATAGCTGCTGAGCCTGTGCATCTAGAGCCTGTGCTCTGCAGTGGGAGAGGCCACAGCAGTGAGAGGCTGTGTACCACACACACACAAAAAAATAGTGTTCTGCCTATGTTTTCCTCTGACCATTACACATAAGATAACTAGAGAATGAAGAACCAATTAAACCCAAAGTTAACAGAAGGAAAGAAATCATAAAGATCAGATAAAAAATAAATGAAAAAGAAATGAAGGAAATGGTAGCAAAGATCAATAAAAATAAAAGATGGTTCTTTGAGAGGATAAACAAAATTGATAAAACATTAGCGGGACTCATCAAGAAAAAAAAAAAACAGGAAAGACTCAAATCAATAGAATTAGAAATAAAAAAGGAGAAGTAACAACTGACACTGCACAAAGGATCATGAGAGATTACTACAAGCAACTATATGCCAATAAAATGGACAACCTGGAAGAAACTGACACATTCTTAGAAAAGCACAAGCTTCTAAGACTGAACCATGAAGAAATAGAAAATATAAACAGACAAATCAGAAGCACTGAAATTGAGATTGTAATGAATACTCTTCCAACATACAAAACCCCAGGACCAGATGGATTCACAGGCGAACTCTATCAAACATTTAGAGAAGAGATAACACCTATCCTTCTCAAACTCTTCCTAAATATATGAGAGTGAGGAACACTCTCAAACTCATTCTATGAGGCCAGCATCACCCTGATACCAGAACCAGACAAAGATGTCACAACAAATGAAATCTACAGGCCAATATCACTGATAAACAAAGATGCAAAAATCCTCAAAGAAATACTAGCAAAGAGAATCCAACAGCACATTAAAAGGATCATACAACATGATCAATTGGGGTTTCTCCCAGGAATGCAAGGATTCTTCAATATATACAAATCAATCAACGTGGTACACCATATTAAAAAAATTGAAGGAGAAAAATCATATGATCACTCAATAGATGAAGAAAAAGATTTCAACAAAATTCAACACCCATTTATGATTAAAAAAAAAAAAAACAAAAAACCTCCAGAAAGTAGTCAGAGAGGGAACTTATCTCAAAATAATAAAGGCCATAGATGACAAACCCATAGTCAATATCATTATCAATGGTGGAAAACTGAAATCATTTCCACAAAGATCAGGAACAAGTCAAGGTGGCCCACTCTCACCACTATTATTCAATATAGCATTGGAAGTGTTAGCCACAAGAATCAGAGAAGAAAAAGAAATAAAAAGAATTCAAATTGGAAAAGAATAATAAAACTGTCACTATTTGCAGATGACATAATACTATACACAGAGAATCTGAAAGATGCTACCAGAAAACTATTAGGGTTAATCAATGAATTTGTAAAGTAGTAGGATACAAAATTAATGCACAGAAATCTCTTGCATTGTTATACACTAATGGTGAAAAATCTGAAAGAGAAATTAAGGAAACACTCTCATTTACCACTCCAATAATAAGAATAAAATACCTAAGAATAAACCTAACTAAGAGACAGAAGACTTATATGCAGAAAACTATAAGACACTGATGAAAGAAATTAAAGTTGACACAAACAGATGGAGAGAAATACCATGTTCTTGGATTGGAAGAATCAACATTGTGAAAATGATTCTCCTACCCAAAGCAATCTACAGATTTAATGCAGTCCCTATCAAGTTACCAATGGCATTTTTCACAGAAATAGAACAAAAACTTTTACAATTTGTATGGAAACACAAAAAACCCCAAGTAGCCAAAACAATGTTGAAAAATAAAATGAAGCTGGAGGAATCAGGCTCCCTGTCTTCAGACTATATTATAAAGCTTCAGTAATCAAGAGAGTATGGTACTGGCACAAAAACAGAAATATAGATCAATGGAACAGGATAGAAAGACCAGAGGTAAACCCAGGCACATATGGTCACCTTATCTTTGATAAAGGAGGCAAGAATATATAGTGGAGAAAAGACAGCCTCTTCAATAAGTGGTGCTGGGAAAACTGGACAGCTACATGTAAAATAATGAAATCAGAACACTCCCTAACATCATACACAAAAGAAACTCAAAATGGATTAAAGACCTCAATGTAAGGCCAGACACTATAAAACTCTTTGAGGAAAACATAGGCAGAACACTCTATGACATAAATCACAGCAACATCCTTTTTGACCCACCTCCTGGAGAAATGGAAATAAAAACAAAAATAAACAAATGGGACCTAATGAAACTTAAAAGCTTTTGCACAGCGAAGGAAACCATAAACAAGATGAAAAGACAACACTCAGAATGGGAGAAATATTTGCAAATGAAGCAACTGACAAAGGATTAATCTCCAAAATTTACAAGGAGCTCCGTGCAGCTCAGTAACATGAAAACAAAGAAGCCATTTCAAGAATGGGCAGAAGACCTAAATAGACATTTCTCTAATGAACATATACAGATGGGCAACAAACACATGAAAGGATGCTCAACATCACTAATCATTAGTGAAATGCAAATCAAAACTACAATGAGGTATCACCTCACACCAGTCAGAATGGCCATCATTAAAAAACTCTAGAAACAATAAATGCTGGAGAGGGTGTGGAGAAAAGGGAACCCTCTTGCACTGTTGGTGAGAATGTAAATTGTTACTGCCACTATGGAGAACAGTATGGAGGTTCCTTAAAAATCTAAGAATAGAACTACCATATGACCCAGCAATCACACTACTGGGCATATACCCTGAGAAAACCTTAACTCAAAGAGAGTCATGAACCACAGTGTTCATGGCAGCACTATTTACAATAGCCAGGACATGGAAGCAAATTAAGTGTCCATTGACAGATGAATGGATAAAGAAGATATGGCACATATATCCAATGGGATATTACTCAGTGAATAAAATGAATATTTTTCATTTAAAAAGAAATGAAATTGAGTTTTCTGTAGTGAATTGAATGGACCTAGAGACTGTCATACTGAGTGAAGTAAGTCAGAAAGTGAAAAAGAAATACCATACCCTAACACATATATATGCAATCTAAAATAAAATAAAATTAAAAAAAGATTATGAAGAACACTGGGGCAGGACTGGAATGAGGAGTAATACTTATAGAATGTACTTGAGGACACCAGTAGGGGGAAGGGTAAGCTGGGATGAAGTGACAGAGTGACATGGATATATATACACTACCAAATATAAAATAGATAGCTAGTGGGAAGCAGCCGCATAGCACAGGGGGATCATCTCAGTGCTTTTTGACCACCTAGAAGGGTGGGATAAGGAAGGTGTTAGGGAGATGCAAGAGGGAGGGCATATGGGGATATATGTATACATATAGCTGATTCACTTTGTTATACAGCAGAAACTAACACAACAATGTAAAGCCATTATACCTCAATAAAGATGTTAAAAAAAAAGACATTGGAATTCAGATTGTCTATACTGTGTAAACCATTATGCGTAATACACATTAAAAATTAGTAGGCATGCAGTGAAGCATTAATATGGTGATCCTGCAGATTTGGGGATTAATGGAAACATTGTTTTCAGGTGTAGATAAAATGTTAACACAGATAGAATATATGAGTCCGTAAATTAAGTATTAATATTAAAGAATGCCAAAAAATCGAATTCCTATAGACTATGTCCCCTAAACAAAACATAATTATATTGGAAAAAGTGATAAAACGAAATTATAAAGGAAATTAGAAAAATGTGAATTGTATAAAAATATAGCATGCCAACTCAGGGGGGCTGCAGGTAAAGTATTTTTAGAGAAAACTTCTTGCTTTAAATTCATATATTACAAAAGGAGAACGTTCTTAATTCAATAATCAACATTTAAAAATGGGTGGAAGACCTAAACAGACATTTCTCCAAGAAGACTTACAGATGGCCAACAAACAGATGAAAAGATGCTCAGCATCACTAATTATTAGCGAAATGCAAATCAAGACTACAATGAGGTTCTCACACTGGTCAGAATGGCCATCAACAAAATATCTACAAACAATAAGTGCTAGAGATGGTGTGGAGAAAATGATCCTTTATACACCGCTTTTGGGAATGTAAATTGATACAGCCACTATGGAAAACAGTATGGAAGTTCCTTAAAAAACTAAAAATAGAACTACCATATGACCCAGCAATCCTACTACTGGGCATATAACCAGAGAAAACCATAATTCAAAAAGACACATGCACCCCAATGTTCATAGCAGAACTATTTACAATAGCCAGGACATGGAAGCAACCTAAATGTCCATTGACAGAGGATTGGATAGAGATGATTCTTCTTTGGACTCCACAGTTTTCTTAAAGCCAAGAATTACTGACCACTATAATTTTGCTGTGGAAATTCATGCATCCACATGGATATTGTATATTGGTGCTTGAATAAAAATATAAGCAAGTGGCTCATATATAGTCACTGATGGGTATGTGTTTACATGTGTATCTGTGCTTTAAAATTAATGGTGATGTCACTGACCATTGCCCATATAAAATGAGAGCAGGGTAAATGGTCATTGTAAGTACAGTCTTCTACTACTGGTATCCTTGCAGAATCTTACAGAGCTTCTGGTATCATTTTGGATGTCAAAATCAATAACACCATCCTGTCCTTAAAATAATAAATGTGACCCATAAGGTGAAATGACTACCTCAACCTACTGTGATACTGCCTAGAATATGAAAATGTCTATGTCTTTGATTCTTATGACTATACAACTCTATGCTTACATGATTATAGAATTTTTAAAATTCATAAAGTCATATTGTAACACTCCAAATTATATCAAATGAGTTAGTAATATATATATCTTGGCATTTTTATAAAAATTAGTTGGAATATATGCAAAACAATCTTCTTTAAGATATATAGATTTATCATTTAAGTTCTTTTTATCATAAGGTTACTGAACCCTCTCCAAGATCAATTATTTTCCAATAATTTCTAGCAAACTCTTTCTGGATTCTACTGGTTTTCTTCCAAATAGAAAGAGACAAATAGAAAAACAGAGCTGACAGTTTTCAGTGTTTTACCTAGAATGAATTTGAAAAATGTGCAGCCTTAAAAAGGAAATGTAAATATAATTACTTTCAGAAGCAGACACTACTAATCATGAAGCTCTGCCAAACACACAATCTTTCTCTTTATTTTTTAATATTGATAATTTATTGGTGTTCCAAAAAATCCATTAATCACTTTAGAAATATCAAATGTGATGAGAGAATCCATGTTTAAGTCTGGCTTAAAGCTGTGAATGATTTGTTACTTAGAAATACTATTCCATACACTACCCTACAGGGAAAATATTTGTCATGATATATTATAGCAATAATAGAGCCAATTCTTAATTATCCATAAAAGGAAGATGCCAAAGAAAGGAAAATCTAATACAGGGGATAATTCAAAGCAGCGAATTCATTTAATTGTGAAAGATGTTATATAATTTTAAGATAATTTTCCTTTCTAACTGCTTTGCTTAAACTATAGCATGCTCCCAAATCTCAATTTTCTGAGCAAAATCAGACTTAATTTCCTCCTATTCTAATCCATCCTGCAAATGACCAGTAGATTTACCTTTCAAAAACAGTGTTTTGATCACACTACCCTAAGACCTGTAAAATAAAATATTAACACTTTACCCTGAAACTCCTGATGTTCTACAGCTGGATCCCACTGACCTTTCCTGCCATGTCATGTAGAAGTCTCTAATGGGCTTCCCTGGTGGCGCAGTGGTTGAGAATCCGCCTACTGATGCAGGGGACACAGGTTCGTGCCCCGGTCCGGGAAGATCCCACATATCGCGGAGCAGCTGGGCGCGTGAGCCATGGCCGCTGAGCCTGTGCATCCGGAGCCTGTGCTCCGCAACGGGAGAGGCCACAACAGTGAGAGGCCCGCGTACCACAAAAAAAAAAAAAAAAAAAAAAAAAAAAAAAAAAAAGATAGAAGTCTCTAATGGATGAACCCTTTTCTTAACAGGAAAAAACAGCACGCTCAGTGTCCAGAAATTTTATGAAGGTGGTCAGGCAATGAGTTATAGGACAAATAACATGCACACCTGTGTTCAGATTTTGGTGTAATGCTTACTAGCTGTGTCAAAGTGGCCAAATTGCCTAGTCTTTCTGTTCCTCAATTGTCTCACCATGTTCTTTGAGCAGAAACTATATTATAAGCATTTTGTGTGTATTTGTTGATTGCTTAATTCAATAAAAGTAGTTAAATATATCCTAGGCCACCTGAGTTAGCTTGAGATATAAATTTTCCAAAGAGAATTTAGAGTGGCAAATAACAGAAAAAGGTCAAATTAAGAGTTGACATCAGTTATAATTCAGTTAATAGTAACTGGAGAAGTTTCTAAGAGCCTGTACTCTAATTGCTTACACACATGGATTCTCAGAGTACTACTCACCCACGCTTCTGGCAAGTGCCCTCCTTTATTGATGCTTTCTAGAGAAAATTCAACTATCATTTGAATACTTAAGGGACATTTCTTTCTTTGTGATATTTTGCTTAAACTAGGGAGGAAGGGGAGAAATATGTTTAAATAATGTTACAAGTAAAATACAAATTAGGATCATTATAGAAGATAAATATTGCTTCAGAGGTTCTAGCCAATGAATTAACCCCATTCAAATCTTATACAGCCCAAAAGCAGATAAAGCACTGGAATTTTGGTGGTATTAATTTTCTTACAATAGTGCAATTTTATGATCAATTAAATCTCTAATATTAAATTAATTATTAAAGACAATTGTGCACTGCAATGATTCACTGGATATAGGTCAAGTCTACACAAGGTTAAACAAGTGTTTTTTGGGGTATTGGTGATCTGTTTCAGGAAAACTTGTGTCTGCTACTTTACAAAATGGGGAAGGAGAGAGTTTAAATGTATCACTAGAATAAATCAAACCATATCAATTAGCTGCAAGTGAGATATCAATCTGTCCATCAGCTATCAATTTGTAGGTATTAAGGATATAAGCAAGGTTGGGCTGAGTATACTGGGAGGAAGAACAAATCCCTGGACTCAAGATTAAGAACTTGATGGTGGAAAAAAAGTAGAGAGGTTTGGAATTTTGTAAAAGCAACTCACAAAATAAAACATTATAGAGTAAGTTAGTGTTGATACCAGAAAAATCTTCAAGGAACTATCCTTTAAAAGCTGATTAGAATTTCAGTTAGGTAAATGTGGAGTGTGAGGCTTTTCCAAATTTATTTAATAACATGAACAAAATAGCAATTTATAAGGTATACAGGTAGAAATGCGTGGTGCACATTCAGCAAACAATTGTTTAATCTAATTTGGTGCAGAAAGAAGCAATAAAACTAGAGATAACATTTGAAGACGTGGTAAATGCAGTGGTGCATTGGAAGTACTTCACACTAGTTTGCCAGAGGTGACTATTAGCATCTCTTTTCATGTCTGCATTCAGTGACATCATACTGTTAGCTTGAAACTGGCCATAGTAGAAGAATTTACACCACAGAATTTGGCAAATTCTCCAAATCAGCACTGTTATTTACTTATTGAGAGCAAGTTGATGAACCCTTTTCAGGACACTACTGTGTTTAAGAATTACAATGTCAGGGTCAGGAAAATATTTATCTTAGGAAACAAGTGTGAGGCATTGGAGAATTTTAGCGGACAAATGATATAATTTGTGATATATCACAAATGATATAATTTCCCTTGAGCTGGAAGTTAAACCCACAGACATGGACAGGATTTTTAAGCGAGAAAATATTTACAGAAAAAAGAGTTCTGAGGAAATAATGTTTGGGAACATCTAAATTTGGAGGAGGGAAAGAAGCTGACCAATGAAATACAGAAAAAAAAAGTAGCCAGAAAGGAAAGAATGTCAGGATAGAGCCAAGTCATAGAAGAAAGAAGGCAGTTTCAAGAATGAAGTGCTACTGGTGAAAGAAAGACATTAGCTTCCAAATTTCAGATTTATAAAAGGCCATGAGGGGGAAAATAGGCAAAATAACATGCTTTGGGTTATGTATACTACTGTTTCTGTACGTTTACTGCATAACACATAGTTCTACAATTATATTGAGAGACAAAAGATCAAGTGTAGAATGGGTTTTCCTAGAATGTCATTAAGGTCTATAAAAATCTTATTTTAAATACCAATTCATATGTAAAAGAAAAGGAAGAAGAGAGTAAAAACTTAATGATTCAGTGCCACCATGTTAAACACCATGCATTAAAAATGGTGTTGCTGTGATTTTACACTGGCATAATTCTTACTATCACATGCTCTACTACTGACAAAAAGCCCTCACCCAACCTTTTTAAAGACCTATAATTGATATCTAAAATGTGTATAGTGCAAAGTACTTTCATAAACATCATTTCATTTAAATTTTCTAACAACACAGTGAAGTATTATTCCCGTTTCACCAGTGAGGTAACCAAGGTTGAGAAATGTTAAACAATTTATCCAATGTCACACATCAGACAAATGAAGAGTGTGGGGCTAGAACCCAGGCCATCTGATTCCAAGTCCACAATTATTTTTCCTACAATATGCTGTTTCACATCTTCCCCTTGCGTTAGTACTTATTAAATTGCAAAGCCATGATCCTTAATTGAATTAACACCCAAACTTAATGACTTGGTACAGTGTCTTGATACACTAGGAATGACTAAGACATAGTGAATAAGAATGTGTCCAATGACTTGTGTATGAGACCTAGTTCTTCTTGAGTGTGACTTTGGGCAAGAAATTTTACTTCCCTAGGCCTCAGTTTTCTCATATGTAAATGAGAAATATAATGTGAAGATTTAATGAGACAATCCATGCAAAGCACTTATAACAATACATGGCACATAATAAGTTCTTAATAAATGCTAGATACATTAGCACTCCCCCTTTTCTGAGGGCGATACATTTCAAGAACCCCAGTGGATGCCTGAAACCAAAGATAGTACTGAACCCCATATATACTGTTTTTTTACATACCTATGATAAAGTTTAATTTATAAATTAGGCACAGTAATAGACTAACAACAATAACTAATAATAAAATAAAGCAATTATAATATATACTGTAATAAAAGTTATGTGAATATGGTCTCTCTCTCTTAAAATATCTTATTTTACTGTACTCTCACTTCTTCTTGTGATGATGTGAGATGATAAAATGCCTACGTGATGAGACAAAATGAGGTGAATGACACTGGCATTGTGATGTAGTATTAGGCTACTATTGATCTTCTTATGATAGATCAGGGGGATCATCTGCTTCAGTCGATCTTGGATCATACAGCCATAACTATGTGGATGGTTGGATGTCAGGAGCAGAAGATGTTGATGGTTGGGGATCCCAGATGGGATGGAATAGGGTGGCATAAGATTTCATCATGATAATCAGAATGACGTGAATTTAAAACTTATGAATTGTTTATTTCTGGGATTTTCCATTTAATATTTTCAGACTATGGTTGACTTTGGGTAACTGAAACCATGGAAAATAAAACTGCAGATAAAGGGGAACTACTGTACTTAGATTACTGCATTGTGGAAAGCAAAACCTACTTGCTGCTGATATTCAACAGTTAAATGTGTTTTTATGTGGGGCTGAGATCTTTCTGGCCCTCTTATAAATAACTGCTGGAACTTACTAACTGTTCCATATAGTGTGGAACAGTAAGTTTCATAGATAAATCACTGATGTGTGCTCATCATATTATATTTTGCCTTTAACTAAATGTAAATAGACCCTCCTTATAGAGTGCCACCATCTAAAAAGTAGTATTTACAAGTTTTTGAAACAGCTATAACAGATGTCACGATAGTCCAAATTACATTCAGAAACAATAACAAGGAATAAAATTTCAAACAAAATAAGCAGGTTTTTTTGTGAACATCAATACTTTAGAATGATTTAAAATCTGTTTTACAGATGCGAACAGATTTTTTATATGCACATAATACATTTTCAATAAATTGAATATAACCATTATAAGAAACAAAAAGGATAGTCTTTAAAAATTATTTTTTGCAAAGCTGTTTCCATAGCAAATATCATTATTTATCAGTTTTGAAATCAGACCAAATGCTGACAGTGGAAATGCACAAATCTTGGCACACAATATACAATATAAAGAATGGCAATTTCTCCCATTTTCAAAACCAGTTTTGCATCAAATTTACACATTTGTCAAGTTCTTATCTCAAAGCTCAAGCACTGTTAACATATTTTTCAGAAATCATTATACTCTATTTCTAATACTTTCCTCATAGTTGATTTTATAAAAAAGAACAAACAAACAGGAAACATTAATTGCTGCCAGATACTGTTACCTGTTACTTCTTACTTGTTCATATAACAAAAAATGGACTCAAGAAATTGAAAAAAAAATAGCTGCTTCATTTTTTCTCATTTTCTATTCCTTTATTTTGTAGTTACCCTCACATTGTGGTATCATTTGTCTTTATTTTTCAGATGTCCAATCTAATGTTAGGTCATAGTTGTTCATTTTTACCATATCTTTGGAACTAAGAATCTTTATGATAGGCAGAATAATGACCCTACTCCAAAGATGACCAGATCCTAATTCTTAAAACCTGTGAATACATTACCTTACAAGGCAAAAGGAAATTTGTAGATTTGATAAAGCTTAAGGACATGAGATCAGGAGACTATTCTGGGTTATTAGGATGGGTCTAGTGTAACTGTATGAGTCATTAAACACACGAAGAGAGAAGAGTGGGTCAGAGAGATACAACATGAGAAGATCTAAACCCACCATTGCTGGCTTTGAAGATGGAGGAAGGGGGTTGTGAACTAAGGAATGTAGATGGCCTCTAGAGAATGGGAACAGCCTTCACATGATAGCCAGTGTGAACACAGGGACCTTAGTCCTACAACCACAAGGAACTGAATTCTGCCAACAATCCAAAAGACCAGGATATAGATTCCCCCCTAGAGCCTCCAGAAAGGAAAACCCACTGCCAACACCTTTATTTTAGTCTAGTAAGGGCCATACCAGACTTCCCCAACCTACTGAAATATAAGATAATAAATTTGTATTGTTTTAAGCCAGTAAGTTTGAGATAATAGTCTACAGTAGCAATAGAAAACTAACAGTTTATAATAAATTATTATATACAGAAGTTTCTACAGATTTTATTATAATTTTTTTTGAAAAGATGAATAAAGATAAAACTTTGACTTCATAAGGTTCATCTCTCTGTTACCTGTGACTATAAAATATGCAGCCACCAAAAAAAATGCAGCCATTCTCATTTGTTATGTGCTTTACCGAGGAAAATAAAACATAATTATTTGTTAGATCAATTAAAATATATGAAACAACAGATATTTCAAATCAAGTAGGAATCTAATGGAGGCCTAAATGTAAAGATTTTCCTTCTTTTATCAAATTCAAATTCAGATTACATAACTGCAAAGAGAATCTTAGCTAATTATTTTGAAAGAGAAACAGCTACACTGGCAAGACATTGAAGATATTTAATTGTGCTGATGTAAGGCACATGAGAGATGGAAAGGAGACCTTAATAGATATGAATCTGCTTCTATTGGTTTCTTTAGGGCTCAAAAATTTGCTTTTAATTATTTATTTTACAAATAATTATGAAAGGATCCTAATAATAATTATGGAGAAATTCTATCTTTGACATTTTGATTTTTAAAACAAACAGAAAACAAACCTACCCTACATATAAATAATTTTAAATTGACCATGTAAAAAAATAGTCTCATATTCGTCAATACAACTGATTTTCAGACCAACAGTGAGATGCCACATATTATTTCCCTCTTACAGATAAGGAAACTAAGGCTTAGAGAGATTAACTTGTCTAATTTTTCAATGATTAATTACTTAACTAATTCATTTATATTATCAAAGGTCAATTATTTTCTAGATACTTTAGCTAGTATGTTGGAAAACTGTGACAAAGGACATAGAGCTTTTAATTCAAATATGTTTCCCACTCTGATAGTTTGCATGTAATAATATTTTTTAAGTGGGAAGTTGACATCTTATAAAAGACTGTGCCTTCCTGACTCTGAATTAGCAACATGCAGACAGATCTCTACTATTTCTATTCATTATAGAGAATAAAAAATACTCTATTTCCCCAACTGTCTGGGAGCTGGCTTCCAGATTCCAGGGACTAGTAAAGCACCTTACCAATGGAAGACACTCAAAGAAAAAATACAAAAGGGTGGGAAATAAACTCACCTTTCTCTCACTTCCACACCCACAGAGTAGTATAAGATTTATGAGGATGTATTTTTTCTTTTTTTACACCTCTTTATTGGAGTATAATTGCTTTACAATGGTGTGTTAGTTTCTGCCTTATAACAAAGTGAGTCACATATATATATATATATATATATATATATATATATATATATATATATTCCCATATCTCCTCCCTCTTGCATCTCCCTCCCACCCTCCCAATTCCAATCATCTAGGTGGTCACAAAGCACCGAGATGATCTCCCTGCACTATGCAGCTGCTTCAAACTAGCTATTTATTTTACATTTGGTAGTATATATTAGTCCATGCCACTCTCTCACTTCATCCCAGCTTACCCTGCCCCTCCCTGTGTCTTCAAGTCCATTCTCTACATCTGCATCTTTATTCCTGTCCAGCCCCTAGGTCTTCCATAACCAAGTTTTTTTTTTTTTAGATTCCATATATATGTGTTAGCATACGGTATTTGTTTTTCTCCTTCTGACTTACTCCACTCTGTATGACAGACTCTAGGTTCATCCACCTCACTACAAATAACTCAATTTCATTTCTATTTATGGCTGAGTAATATTCCATGGTACATATGTGCCATATTTTCCTTATCTATTCATCAGTCGAACACATAGGTTGCTTCCATTTCCTGGATATTGTAAATAGAGCAGCATTGAACATTGTGGTACATGACACTTTTAGAAGTATGGTTTTCTCAAGGTATATGCCCAGCAGTGGGATTGCTGCATCTCATGGTAGTTCTATTTTTAGTTTTTTAAGGAAACTCCATACTGTTCCCCATAGTGGCTGTAACAATTTACATTCCGACCAACAGTGCATGAGGGTTCCATTTTTCCACGCCCTCTCCAGCATTTACTGTTTGCAGATTTTTTTGATGATAGCCATTCTGACTGGTGTGAGGTAATACCTCATTGTAGTTTTGATTTGCATTTCTCTAATGATTAGTGATGTTGAGCATCATTTCATGTGTTTGTTGGCAATGTGTATATCTTCGGAGAAATATCTATTTATGTCTCCTGCCCATTTTTGGATTGGGATTTTTTTTCTGATAGTGAGTTGCATGAGCTGATTGTAAATTTTATAGATTATTCCTTTGTCAGTTGCTACATTTGCAAATATTTTCTCCAATTCTGAAGGATGTCTTTTCATCTTGCTTATAGTTTCCTTTGCTGTGCAAAAGCTTTTAGGTTTCATTAGGTCCCACTTGTCTATTTTTGTTTTTATTTCCATTTCTGTAGCACATGGGTCAAAAAGGATCTAGCTGTGATTTATGTCATAGAGTGTTCAGCCTATGTTTTCCTCTAAGAGTTTTATAATGTCTGGCCTTACATTGAGGTCTGTAATCCATTTTGAGTTTATTTTTGTGTATGCTGTTAGGTAGTGTTCTAATTTAGTTCTTTTACATGTAGCTGTCCTGTTTTCCCTGCACCACTTAATGAAGAGGCTGTCTTTTCTCCATTGTATATTCTTGCCCCCTTTATCAAAAATAAGGTGACCATAGGTGCGTGGTTTTACCTCTGGGCTTTCTATCCTGTTCCATTGATCTATATTTCTGTTTTTGTGCCAGTACCATACTTTCTGGAATATTGTAGATTTGTAGTATAGTCGGAATTCTGGAAAGCCTGGTTCCTCCAGCTCCGTTTTTCTTTCTCAAGATACCTTTGGCTATTCAGGGTCTTTTGTGTTACCTTATAAATTGTGTAATTGTTTGTTGTAGTTCTGTGAAAAATGCCATTGGTACCTTGATAGGGATTACCCTGAATTTGTAGATTACTTTGGGTAGTAGAGTCATTTGTAAAATGTTGATTCTTCCAATCCAAGAACATGGTATATCTCTCCATCTGTTTGTATCAACATTAAATTCATTCATCAGTGTCTTATAGTTTACTGCATACAGTTTTTTGTGTCCTTCAGTAGGTTTATTCCTAGGTATTTTATTCTTTTTGTTGCAATGGTAAATGGGAGTGTTTTCTTAATTTCTCTTTTAGATTTTTCATCATTAGTGTATAGGAATGCAAGAGATTTCTGTGCATTATTTTTGTATCCTGCTACTTTACCAAATTCATTGATTAGCTCTAGTAATTTTCTGGTAGTGTCTTTAGGATTCTCTATGTATAGTACCATGTCATCTGCAAACAGTGACAGTTTGGCTTTTTCTTTTCCTTTTTGGATTCATTTTATTTTTCTTCTCTTGTTGCTGTGGCTAAAACTTCCAAAAGTATGTTGAATAACAGTGGTGAGCATGGGAAACCTTGTCTTGTTCCTGATATTAGAGGAAATGTTTTCAGTTTTTCATCGTTGATAAATATGTTGGCTGTGGGTTTGTTACCTATGGCCTTTATTATGTTGAGGTAAGTTCCCTCTATGCCTCCTTTCTGGAGTGTTTTTATCATAAACAGATGTTGGAATTTGTCAAAAGCTTTTTCTGCATCTTTTGAGATGATCATATGGTTTTTCTCCTTCAATATGTTATTATGGTGTGTCACATTGATTGATTTGCATATATTGAAGAATCCTTGCATTCCTGGGATAAACCTCACTTGATCATGGAGTATGATCTTTTTAATGTGCTGTTGTATTCTGTTTCCTAGTATTTTGTGCAGGACTCTTGCATGTATGTTCATCAGTGATATTGGCCTGTAGTTTTCTTTTTTTGTGACATCTTTTTCTGGTTTTTGCATCAGAGTGATGGTGGCCTCATAGAATGAGTTTGGGAGTGTTCCTCCCTGTGCTATATTTCAGAAGAGTTTGAGAACGATAGGTGTTAGCTCTTCTCTTAATGTTTAATAGAATTTGCCTGTGAAGCCATCTGGTCCTGAGTTTTTGTTTGTTGGAAGATTTTTAATCATAGTCTCAATTTCAGTGCTTGTGATTGGTCTGTTTATATTTTCTGATTTTTCCTGGTTCCGCCACAGAAGGTTGTGCTTTTTTAGGAATGTGTCCATTTCTTCAAGGTTTGTCCATTTCATTGGCATATAGTTGCTTGTAGTTATCTCATGATCCTTTGTATTTCTGCAGTGTCAGTTGTTACTTTTCTTTTCTAATTCTATTGATTTGAGTCTTCTCCCTTTTTTCTTGATGAGTCTGGCTAATGGTTTATCAATTTATTTTGTCTTCTCAATGAACCAGCTTTTAATTTTATTGATCTTTGCTATTGTTTCCTTCATTTCTTTTTCATTTATTTCTGATCTGATCTTTATGATTTCTTTCCTTCTGCTGACTTTGGTTTTTTTTTGTTCTTCTTTCCCTAATTGCTTTGGGTGTAAATTTAGGTTGTTTATTTGAGATGCTTCTTGTTTCCTGAGGTAGGATTTTATTGCTATAACCTTCACTCTTATAACTGCTTTTGGTGCATCCCATAGGTTTTGGGTGGTCGTGTTTTTGTTGTCATTTGTTTCTAGTATTTTTTGATTTCTGCTTTGATTTCTGTAGTGGTCTCTTGGTTATTAAGTAGTGTATTATTTAGTTTTCATGTATTTGTATTTTTTTACAGATTTCTTTCCTGCAAATGATATCTAGTCTCATAGCGTTGCAGTCAGAAAAGATACTTGATGTGATTTCAATTTTCTTAAATTTACCAAGGCTTGATTTGTGACCCAAGATATGATCTCTCCTGGAGAATGTTCCATGAGCACTTGAGAAGAAAGTGTATTCTGTTGTTTTTGGATGCAGTGTCGGATAAATATCAATAAAGTCCATATAGTTTAATGTGTCATTTAAAGCTTGTGTTTCCTTATTTATTTTCATTTTGGACCATCTGTCCATTGGTGAAAGTGGGGTGTGAAAGTCCCCTACTATGACTGTGTTACTGTCAATTTCCCCTTTTATGGCTGTTAGCATATGCCTTATGTATTGAGGTGCTCCTATGTTGGGTACATAAATATTTACAGTTGTTATATCTTCTTCTTGGATTGATCCCTTGATCATTATGTAGTGTCCTTCTTTGTCTCTTGTAATAGTCTTTGTTTTAAAGTCTATTTTGTCTGATATGTGAATTGCTCCTCCAGGTTCTTTTGATTTCCATTTGCATGGAATACGTTTTTACATCTCCTCACTTTCAGTCTGTATGTGTCCCTAGGTCTGAAGTGGGTCTCTTGTGGACAGAATATATATGGGTCTTGTTTTTGTATCCATTCAGCCAGTCTATGTCTTTTGGTTGGAGCATTTAATCCACTTACATTTAAGGTAATTACTGATATGTATATTTCTATTACCATTTTCTTAATTGTTTTGGTTTGTTATTGTAGGTCTTTTCCTTCTCTTCTGTTTCCTGCCTAGAGAAGTTCCTTTAACATTTGTTGTAAAGATGGTTTGGTGGTGCTGATTTCTCTTAGCTTTTGGTTGTCCCTAAGGTTTTAATTTCTCCATCAAATCTGAATGAGATCCTTGCTGGGTAGAGTAATCTTCGTTGTAGGCTTTTCCCTGCCATCTCTTTAAATATGTCCTGCCACTCTCTCCTGGCTTGCAGAGTTTCTGCTGAAAGATCAACTGTTAACTTTATGGGGATTCCTTTATGTGATATTTGTCCCTTGCTGCTTTTAATATTTTTCTTTGTATTTAATTTTTGATAGTTTGAATAATATGTGTCTTGGTGTGTTTCTCCTTGGGTTTATCCTGTATGGGAATCTCTGCTCTTCCTGGACTTGATTAACTATTTTCTTTTCCATATTAGGAAAGTTTTCAAGTATAATCTCTTCAAATATTTTCTCAGTCCCTTTCTTTTTCTCATCTTCTTCTGGGACCCCTATAGTTTGAGTGTTGGTGCATTTTAAGTTGTCCTAGAGGTCTCTGTGACTGTCCTCAATTGTTTTCATTCTTTTTTCTTTATTCTGCTCTGCAGTAGTTTTTTCCACAGTTTTATATTCCAGGTCACTTATCCTTTCTTCTGCCTCATTTATTCTGCTATTGATTCCTTCTATTGAATTTTTAATTTCATTTTTTTGTTGGTCATCATTGTTTGTTTGCTGTTTAATTCTTCCAAGTCCTTGTTAAACATTTCTTGTATTTTCTCCATTCTATTTCTTAGATTTTGGATCATCTTTACAATCTGTACTCTGAATTCTTTTTCAGGTAGTCTGCCTATTTCCTCTTTATTTGTTTGGTCTGGTGGGTGATTACCTTGCTCCTTCATCTGCTATGTGTTTCTCTGTCTTCTCCTTTTGCTTAACTTACTGTGTTTGGGGTCTCCTTCTCACAGGCTGCTGCTTTGTAGTTCCTATTGTTTTTGGTGTCTGTCCCCAGTGGCTAAGGTTGGTTCAGTAGTTTGTGTAGGTTTTTTTGGTGAAGACTGGTGCCTCTGTTCCAGAGGATGAGGCTGGATCTTGTCTTTCTGGTGAGCAGGACTACGTCTGGTGGTGTGTTTTGGCTGTCTGTGACCTTATGATTTTAGGCAGCCTCTCTGCTAATGGGTGGAGTTGTGTTCATTTCTTGGTAGTTGTTTGGCATAGGGTGTCCAGCACTGTACCTTGCTCATCATTGGATGGAGCTGGGTCATAACATTGAGAAGGAGATCTCTGGAAGATCTTTCACCATTTAATACTATGTTGAACTGTGAGGTCTCTGGTGGACCAGTGTCCTGATCTTGGATCTCCCACATCAGGGACACCAGCCTGATCCCCAACTGAATCACCAAGAACCTTCAGCCACACAGCTCAGAAAAATAGAAAAAGAAAGAAAGAAAGAAAGAAAGAAAGAAAGAAAGAAAGAAAGAAAGAAAGAAAGAAAGAAAGAAAGAAAGAAAGAAAGAAAAAAAAAGAAAAGAAAGTTATTAAAATAAAAATAAAAAGTAATTATTAGAAATTTAAAAAACTAAAAAGTAATAAAAGAAATAAACAAAAAAGGAAGAAAGAAAGAAGAGAGCAACCAAACCACCAATGATACCAAGCACTAAAAGCTACACAAAACAAAACAAAAAGAAACCAGAAATGGATGGACAGAACTGTAGGACAAATGGTAAAAGTAAAGTTATACAGACAAAACCACATAAAGAAGAATACACATACACACTGACAAAAAGAGAAAAAGGAAAAAAAAAAGTATATATCATTGCTCCCAAAGTCCACCGCCTCAATTTTGGGATGATTAATTGTCTATTCAGGTATTCCACAGATGCATCGTTCATCAAGTTGATCGTGGAGATCTAATCCACTGCTCCTGAGGCTGCTGGGAGAGATTTCCCTATCTCTCTTTGTTTACACAGCTCCTGGGGTTTAGTTTTGGATTTGGCCCCACCCCTGTGTGTAGGTTACCTGAGGGGATCTGTTCTTCACTCAGACAGGATGGGGTTAAAGTAGAAGCTGTGTAGGCAGCTCTACCTCACTCTGGCTGGGGGCAGGGAGGGGCACGGAATGCAGGGCAAGCCTGCAGCGGCAGAGGCTGGCATGACATTGCAACAGTCTGGGGTGCGCCATGTACTCTCCCTGGGAAGTTGTTCCTGGATCACCAGACTCTGGCAGTGGCTGGCTGCACAGGCTCCAAGGAGGGGAGGTGTGGAAAGTGACCTATGCTTGCACACAGGCTTCTTAGTGGCTGTAGCAGCAGCCTCAGCATTTTGTGCCCGTCTCTGGTATCCATGCTAATAGCCATTGCTCAGGCCAGTCTCTGGAGCTTGTTTATGTGGTGCTCTGAATCCACTCTCCTGGTACACCCTGAGACAATGGTCTCTTCCCTCTCTGGGAGTTCCAGACTTTTTCCCAGACTCGCTTCCCACTAGCTGTGGTGCAATAGCCCACTCAGGCTGTGTTCACACAGTCAACCCCAGTCTTCTCCCTTGGATCTGACCTCCGAAGTTGGAGCCTCAGCTCCCAGTACCCACCTGCCTCTGCAGGGGAGCAGACAAGCCGCTCAGGTTGGTGAGTGCTGGTCAGCACCAATCTTCTGTGTGGCAATCTCTCTGCTTTGCCCTCTGCACTGCTGCTGCTGCTCTGTCCTTTGTGGTTCTGAATCTTCCTCTCCCTCCCTCGCCACACCTGTCTACACCAGTGAAGGGGTTTTGAGGTGTGTGGAAACCTTTCCTTCTTCACAACTCCCTCCCAGAGAGGCAGGTCCCATCCCTATTCTTTTGTCTCTGTTTTTTTCTTTTTTCTTTTTCCCTACCCAGGTACGTGGGGAGTTTCTTGCCTTTTGGGAGGTCTGAGGTCTTCTACCAGTGTTCAGTAGGTATTCTGTAGGAGTTGTTCCACATGTAGATGTATTTCTGATGTATTTGTGGGGAGGAAGGCAATCTCCACATCTCACTCCTCTGCCATCTTAAAGGTCTCTGAGGATTTATTTTTAAAAACACTATTTATTTGAAAATAACTGTTTGTAGATTCTAATTTAGTGATATAAGTTATTTTAGTTCTTATTTTTCCACTGAGCTAAATAATGGCTTTCAGGTTACACTTGTTTGAGGGAGTTTTGCAGTGTGTTCGAGAGGTGACAAAATCACCTCTCCCTTTTCATCCATTTGCAGTGAAATGATGGTTTGAATCCTTGATAGTTTTAATATTTTGTTTGTTCATCTACTTTTACCTTTAACAAGAATCTTTTAAACACTTTTAAAAATAATATTTTGTGTTTAGTTTTAAAAGCATATTTATTGGGCTTCCCTGGTAGTGCAGTGGCTGAGAGCCTGCCTGCCAATGCAGGGGACACGGGTTCGTGCCCAGGTCCGGGAGCTGACCTGGGGACGAACCATGGAGTGGCTAGGCCCGTGAGTTATGGCCACTGAGCTTGTGCATCTGGAGTCTGTGCTCCACAATGGGAGAGGCCACAACAGTGAGAGGCCCACATACCACAAGAAAAAAAAGAATATATATTTAATGCCATGTAGACAATGTCAATATTTTGTATTTAGTTTTAAAAGTATATTTATTTAATGCCATGTAGACAATGTCATTATATAGTGTAATATGTGACTTGTACTTACCACATTTCCAGCTTTTTTCATAGTCATAAATCATTATTTACAAGTACTTTTAAGTAATACATCAAATTACCCAGCTACTCCAGATGAGTCTAGGTAATAAATTGATGACCTGCTCACATTAATTCTTGTTATTATTTTTAACATCTTTATTGGAGTATAATTGTTTTACAGTGGTGTGTTAGTTTCTGCTTTATAACAAAGTGAATCAGCTATATATACATATATCCCCATATCTCCTCCCTCTTGCATCTCACTCTCACCCTCCCTATCCCAACCCCCTAGGTAGTCACTAAGCACCGAGCTGATCTCCCTGTGCTATGAGGCTGCTTCCCACTAGCGATCTATTTTACATTTGGTAATATATATACACCCATATCACTCTCTCACATCGTCCAAGCTTACCCTTCTCACTCCCCATGTCCTCTAATCCATTCTCTATGTCTGCGTCTTTAATCCTATCCTGTCCCTAGGTTCTTCAGAATCTTATTTTTTTTAGATTCCATATATATGTGTTAGCATACAGTATTTATTTTTCCCTTTCTGACTTCCTTACTCTGTATGACAGTCTCTAGGCCCATCCACCTCACTATGAATAACTCAATTTTGTTTATTTTTATGGCTGAGTAATATTCCATTGTATATATAAACCCATACACATATGGTCACCTTATTTTTGATAAAGGAGGTAAGAATATCCAATGGAGAAAAGACAGCCTCTTCAATAAGTGGTGCTGGGAAAACTGGACACCTACATGTAAAAGAATGAAATTAGAACACATCCTAAAACCATACACAAAAAGAAACTCAAAATGGATTAAAGACCTAAATGTAAGGCCAGACACTATAAAACTTTTAGGGGAAAACATAGGCAGAACACTCTATGACATAAATCACAGCAACATCCTTCTGACCCACCTCCTAGAGAAATGGAAATAAAAACAAAAATAAACAAACGGGACCTAATGAAACTTAAAACCTTTTGCACAGCAAAGAAAACCATAAACAAGATGGAAGGACAACTCCCAGAATGGTAGAAAATATTTGCAAATGAAGCAACTGACAAATGATTAATCTCCAAAATTTAAAAGCAGCACATGCAGCTCAATATAAGAAAAACAAACAACCCAATCCAAAAATGGGCAGGAGACCTAAATAGACGTTTTTCCAAAGATATACAGATTGTAAACAGACACATGAAATGATGCTCAATATCACTAATCATTAGAGAAATGCAAATCCAAACTACAATGAGGTATCACCTCACACCAGTCAGAATGGTCATCATCAAAACTCCTACAAACAATAAATGCTGGAGAGTTTGTGGAGAAAAGAAACCTTATTGCACTGCTGATGGGAATGTAAATTGATACAGCCACTATGGAGAACAGCATGGAGGCTCCTTAAAAAACTAAGAAAGAGCTACCATATGACCTAGCAATCCCATTACTGGTCATATACCCTGAGAAAACCATAATTCAAAAAGAGTCATGTACCACATTGTTCATTGCAGCTCTATTTACAATAGCCAGGATATGGAAGCAACCTAAGTGTCCATCAACAGATGAATGGATAAAAATAATTTATTAAATTTCCCTTCCATCTGAATGCCTTTTAATTTGTAATACCTGGGGCATTGTGATAAGTATGTCAAAAGATAAATACCTACTTGCATTTATCTTTACATATTCCTTTTCTTTTGCTTGGAAGGCAGAATATTAGATATACATAGAATGATATCAAGCTTAAAACAGATTTATAATATGTATTTATCAGAATGCATCTATATAAACATTCTTTTCTCATAACATCCTATATCTTCAAATAGAGTAGTTTAATGGAGCCCATGTTTAAGTTGTTCATCTCTCTATTAACTTTTATTAAGCTATCAATTGTTTTCTATGAGAAGAAATGCACTCTGTCAAACAGGAAATTGGTGCTAAAGTCCTGTATGGACTAAAACAGCAGAAGTAAGCAAATCAGATAGTGTTTCAAAGTAGCACTTTGGGTAAATGTTTGATCAAAGGAGTACGTTAGAGATTAAAGTAGTTGAAATACTAATTGACACTTTAGCTTCTCTCTTCAGTGGCTCTCAATTTCTACATCTTTTTCAGAACAGTAAAGATTAGCTTTTCATATACTTTTTCATTTTGCATCTCTCTCTGTATTTTCTATTTTGTAAAGATTTCAACACATAAAAACAAGCAAATAGATGTCTAATATTTATTTTGTATTCACAGAAGTAAACCATTAGCCATGTCAAGGTTACTGAATTCAGCAAGATAATTGTCCTAAATGTAGAGGATAATTAATACACTGATGTAAAAACATTGTATTATCACTTAATATAGCTTAATCCAGCTAAGCTATTAAGAAAGTGTGGGATTTCTTTTCTTCCCAGGATTTGGGTTACACAAACATTTACTGGACATAATTTCATTAGCTATATGATTTGAGTTACAAATTTTTCACAATGGCTTCTAACCTTCTATCAAGAAAAAAATATTTCTCCATTAAAAAAAAAAATCAATCTTGAAGTTTGTTACCCTCATGCCACTATCCACTCTCTCCTTCCCATGACTGATTAACTCTATTAGAGGGAGCCTACACATGCTGTTTCCAATTGCAGACAACATAGTTATCTAATTATATTAATTCTGGTTCCAGAGACAAGTTCTGGAAAACTTCTTAGCCATTTCTCTTTGAATATTTATTTTCTTCTGTGTTCTCTATTCTTCTGAGAATCCACCTAAGTAGGTGTTGGAATTTCTTGCCCTACCCTCATTTCACTTAAACTCTCATATTTTCCATCTCCTTCTCTATCTGTACTGCATCCTAGATAATTTCTTCAGAGATGTTTCCCAATCCACTATTGCTCCCTTCAGTTTTGTCTAATGTGTTGTTTAACCTATGCATCAAGCTTTTAATTTTAAATATTATATTTATTTCTAACAATTCTATTTTGTAATTTAAAAATATGTTGAGCAGTTTCTTGCTCATTAATTTGATCTCATTTTTTATTTCTTTAGGCAGTTCACATAAGGTATCAAATGACCATGTATCTGAGTTCCTTAGGGGTCTAAATCTATGTGTTTTTTTTGTTTCTGTGATTCTCTCTTACGGTGGTTTGATTCCTTGGGTGTTTAAACAGTTTGTGTGTGTGAGAGAGATCATATTTGGTTAACTTTAATTGTGAGAATCCCAAGAACCTAAAATAGAGATGCTTTACTTCAGTGGAAAAAATGTATTGGTTTATGCAAGGAGTCAAGAAGTGCTACTGACATAAGGGTCCTAGCTTAATGCAGGAGTCTCAAGTTCAGCATCCTCACTTTGCTTTTAGCTAAAAGCTTTGTCTCTTGATGTCACTACCATATAGATATTCATCTCTATGACAACAATTCTTGCTTACTAATTTATTACTTACTGTATATAGCTGTTTTTTTGACACTTGGTTTTCAATTCTGTGCATACTTTCTTTTATTTTTCCATTTCTTCATTATTTCCTCCCCTTCTTCCATCCTTCCCTTTCTCTTTCTATATTTCTTTCTCTCTCTCTTTTTTTTTGGTTCACTGAGATTTGTCTCTTGTGAATCGAACAATGCATTTAAATATATGTTCCTTTAATGAGGATTTCATTGTAGCAGGAGAGCCATTTAATGTATCTGATTTGATATATTATTAGAAGCAGAATTTTCAATACATGTTTACAATGAATGAGTAAACATGTCACTGTGTGTTTGAGCTCACTGTACCTTATAACACGTTTATGCAAAACATTACTTTAGAAGACAATTACCAAAATGCTGTGGAAACAGTTTAAAATACTCTAAAATAAACACTATTTTTATATATATATATATATATATATATATATATATATATATATATATATATATATATATTAGAAACATCCATGTAAATGTATAGACTCTTATGGAAAATACTAAACTCAAAGAAAAAAAAAACTCTATTTTAAAATTTTCTTTCTTTTTTCAGTGTAAATAAAAGAGGGAATTAATTAGAAAAACACAGTTTCTTGCAGGGACTCCAACAGTGGAAATGGGTTAAGAGCTAGAAGCAGGCCTTTCTGCAGGACAGCTCATGATGTAATCACAAACGTTTACTTTTGGGTTTTGCAAGAGCACGAAGAAAATATCCTAGAGGTCAGTTCTCCTGGAATAGTACATAAGGCACTAGAATGTGGCTTCATTTCTGCTGGCTTTTTTTTAAACATATTTTATTGGAGTATAATTGTTTTACAATGGTGTGTTAATTTCTGCTGTATAACAAAGTGAATCAGATATACATAAACATATATCCCCATATCTCCTCCCTCTGGTGTCTCCATCTGACCCTCTCTATCCTACCCCTCTAGATGTACAAAAAGCACAGAGCTGATCACCCTGTGCAATCTGGCTGCTTCCCACTAGCAATCTATTTTACATTTGGTAGTGTATATATATCCATGTCACTCTCTCACTTCATCCCAGCTTACCCTTCTGCCTCCATGTGTGCTCAAGTCCATTCTCTATGTCTGCATCTTTATTCCTGTTCTGCCCCTAGGTTCTTCAGAACTTTTTTTCTTTTCTTAGATTCCATATATATGTGTTAGAATATGGTATTTGTTTTTCCCTTTCTGACTTACTTCACTTTGTATGACAGCCTCTAGGTCCATCCACCTCACTACAGATAACTCAATTTCGTTTCTTTTCATGGATGAGTAACATTCCGTTGAATACATGTGCCACATTTTCTTTATCCATTCATCTGTTGATGGACACTTAGGTTGCTTCCATGTCCTAGCTATCGTAAATAGAGCTGCAATAAACATTTTGGTACATGACTCTTTTTGAATTATGGTTTTCTCAGGGTATATGCCCAGTAGTGGGATTGCTGGGTCATATGGTAGTTCAATTTGTAGTTTTTTAAGGAACCTCCATACTGTTCTCCATAGTGGCTGTATCATTTTACATTCCCACCAGCAGTACAAGAGGGTTCCCTTTTCGCCACACCCTCTCCAGCATTTATTGTTTGTGGATTTTTTGATGATAGCCCTTCTGACTGGTGTGAGGTGATACCTCATTGTAGTTTTGATTTGCATTTCTCTAATGATTAGTGATGTTGGGCATCCTTTCATGTGTTTGTTTTCAATCTGTATATCTTCTTTGGAGAAATGTCTATTTAGTTCTTCTGCCCATTTTTGAATTGGGTTGTTTGTTTTTTATGTTGAGCTGCATGAAATGCCTGTATATTCTGGAGATTAATCCTTTGTCCGTTGCTTCATTTGCAAATATTTTCTACCATTCTGAGAGATGTCTTTTTGCCTTGTTTATGGTTTCCTTTGTTGTGCAAAAGATTTTAAGTTTCATTAGGTCCCATTTGTTTATTTTTGTTTTTATTTCCATTACTCTAGGAAGTGAGTTATGAAGGATCTTGCTGTGATGTATGTCATAGAGTGTTCTTCCTATGTTTTCCTCAAAGAGTTTTACAGTGTCTGGCCTTGCATTTAGGTCTTTAATCCATTTTGAATTTACTTTTGTGTATGGTCTTAGGGTGTGTTCTGATTTCATTCTTTTCATGTAGCTGTCCAGTTTTCCCATGACCACATATTGAAGAGGCTGTCTTTTCTCCATTGTATAGTCTTGCCTCCTTTATCAAAGATAAGGTGACCATATGTGTGTGAGTATATGTCAGGGCTTTCTATCCTGTTCCATTGATCTATATTTCTGTTTTTGTTCCAGTACCATATTGTCTTGATTACTGTAACTTTGTAGTATAGTCTGAAGTCAGGGAGCCTGTTTCCTCTAGCTCTGTTTTTCTTCCTCAAGATTGCTTTGGCTATTCAGGGTCTTTTGTGTTACCATACAGATAGTGAAATGTTTTGTTCTAATTCTGTGAAAAATGCCATTGGTAGTTTGATAGGGATTGAATCCAACCTGTACATTGCTTTAGCTAGTATAGTCATTTTCACAATGTTGATTCTTCCAATCCAAGAACATGGTATATCTCTCTATCTCTTTGCATCTTCTTTAGTTTCTTTCATCAATGTCTTATAGTTTTCTGCATACAGGTCTTTTGTCTCCCTAGGTAGGTTTATTCCTAGGTATTTTATTATTTTTGTTGCAATGGTAAATGTGAGTGATATATTAATTTCTCTTTCAGATTCTTCATCATTAGTGTATAGGAATGCAAGAGATTTCTGTGCATTAATTTTATATCCTGCTACTTTACCAAATTCATTGATTAGCTCTAGTAGTTTTCTGGTAGCATCTTTGGGATTCTCTATGTATAATGTCATGTTGTCTGCAAAGAATGACAGTCTTACTTCTTCTTTTCCAATTTAGATTCCTTTAATCTCTTTTTCTTCTCTGATTGCTGTGCTAAAACTTCCAAAAGTATGTTGAATAATAGTGCTGAGAGTGGGCAACCTGGTATTGTTCCTGATCTTAGTGGAAATGATTTCAGGTTTTCACCATTGAGAAGGATGTTGGCTGTGGGTTTGTAATCTATGGTATTCATTTTGTTGTAGTATGTTCCTTCTATGCCTACTTTCTTGAGAGTTTTTATCATAAATGGGTGTTGAATTTTGTTGAAAGTTTTTTCTGCATCTATTGAGATGATCATATGGTTTTTCTCCTTCAGTTTGTTGATATGGTGTATCACGATGATTGATTTGTGTATATTGAAGAATCCTTGCATTCCTGGAATAAACCCCACTTGATCATGGTGTATGATCCTTTTAATGTGCTATTGGATTCTGTTTGCTAGTATTTTTTTTGAGGATTTTTGCATCTATATTCATCAGTGATATTGGTCTGTAGTTTTCTTTTTTGTGCCATCTTTGTCTGGTTTTGGTAACATGGTGATGGTGGCCTCATACAATGAGTTTGAGAGTGTTCCTCCCTGTGTTATATTTTGGAAGAGTTTGAGAACAATAGTTGTTAACTCTTCCGTAATGTTTGATAGAATTTGTCTGTGAAGCCATCTGGTCCTGGGCTTTTGTTTGTTGGATTATTTTTAATTACAGTTTCAATTTCATTGCTTGGGTTTGGTCTGTTTATTTTGTCCCTTTCTTCCTATTTCAGACTCAGGAGGTTGTGCTTTTCTAAGAATGTGTCCGTTTCTTCAGTTTGTTCATTTTATTGGCATATTGTTGCTTTTAGTAATCTCTTATGATCCTTTGTATTTCTGCAGTGTCAGTTGTTACTTCATTTTCATTTCATATTCTATTCATTTGAGTCTTTTTTTTTCTTATGTCTGGCTAATGGTTTATCAATTTTATTTATTTTCTCAAAGAAACATCTTTTAGTTTTATTGATCTTTGCTATCATTTACTTCATTTCTTTTTCATTTATTTCTGATCTTATCTTTATGATTTCTTTCCTTCTGCTAACTTTGAGTTATTTTTTTCTTTGTATTCTAATTGTTTTAAGTATAAGATTTGTTTATTTGAGATGTTTCTTCTTTTCTGAGGTAGGATTGTATTGCTATAAACTTCCCACTTTAGAACTGCTTTTGCTGCATCCCATAGGTATGGGGGCATAGTGTTTTCATTGCCTTTTTTTTTTTTTAGATATATTTTAATTTACTCTTTGATTTCTTCAGTGATCTCGTGGATATTTAGTAGTGTATTGTTTAGCTTCCATGTGTTTGTATTTTTCACAGATTTTTTCCAGTAATTGATATCTAATCTCATAGCATTGTGGTTGAAAACAGATATTTGATGATACAAGTGCAATTTTCTTAAGTTTACCAAGGCTTGATTTGTGACCCATGAAATGATCTCTCCTGGAGAATGTTTCATGAGCACTTGGGTAGAAAGTGTATTCTGTTGATTTTCAATATAATGTCCTATAAATATCAATTAAGTCCATCTTTCTTAATGTATTATTTAAAGCTTGTTTTTCCTTATTTATTTTAATTGGAATGATCTCACCATGGGTCCACTGGGGTGTCAAAGTCCCCTACTACGATTGTGTTACTGTCAATTTCCCCTATTATGGTTGTTAGCATTTGCCTTATGTATTGAAGTGTTCCTATGTTAGGTTCATAAATATTTAAAATTGTTATATCTTTTTCTTGGATTGATCCCTTGATCATTATGTAGTGTCCTTCTTTGTCTCTTGTAATAGACTTTATTTTAAATTCTATTTTGTCTGATATGAGAATTGCTACTCCAGCTTTCCTTTGATTACCATTTGCATGGAATATCTTTTTCCATCCCCTCACTTTCAGTCTGTATGTGTCCCTAGGTCTGAAGTGGATCTCTTGGAGACAGCATATATACGGGTCTTGTTTTTGTACCCATTCAGCCAGTCTATGTCTTTTGGTTGGAGCATTTAATCCATTTACATTTAAGGTAGTTATCAATATATATTCTTCTATTACCATTTTCTTAATTGCTTTAGGTTTCCTATTGTAGGTCTTTTCCTTCGCTTTTGTTTCCTGCCTAGAGAAGTTCCTTTAGTATTTGTTGTAAACCTGGTTTGGTGTTGCTGAATTCTCTTAACTATTGCTTGTTTGTAAAGGTTTTAATTTATCCATTGAATCTGAACAAGATCCTTGCTATGTAATCTTGGTAGTAGGTTTTTCCCTTTCATCACTTTAAATATGTCCTGCCACTCCCTTCTGGCTTGCAGAGTTTCTGCTGAAAGATCAGTTGTTAACCTTATGGGGATTCCCTTGTATGTTATTTGTTGCTTTTCCCTTGCTGCTTTTAATATTTTTTCTTTGTATTTAATTATTGATAGTTTGTTTAATATGTGTCTTGTAGTGTTTCTCCTTGGATTTATCTAGTATGGGACTCTCTGTGCTTCTGACAGTTGATTGACTATTTCCTTTACCATATTAGGAAAATTTTCAACTATAATCTCTTTAAATATTTTCTCAGTCCCTTTTTCTCTATATTTTCCTTCTGGGACCCTTATAATTCGAATTTTTGTGTATTTAATGTTGTCTCAGAAGTTTCTGAGACTGTCCTAAATTCTTTTCAATAGTTTTTATTTATTCTGCTTGCAGCAGTTATTTCCACTCTTTCATCATCCAGGTCACTTATCTGTTCTTCTGCCTCAGTTATTCTGTTATTCATTCCTTCTAGAGAATGTTTAGTTTCATTTATTGTGTTCTTCATCATTGTTTGTTTGCTCTTTAGTTCTTCTAGGTCCTTGTTAAACGTTTCTCATATTTTCTCCATTCTATTTCTAAGATTTTGGATCATCTTTACTATCATTACTCTGAATTCTTTTTCAGGTAGACTGCCTATTTCTTCTTTACTTTTTTGGTCTTGTGGGTTTTTACCTTGTTCCTTCATCTGCTGTGTATTACTCTGTCTTCTCATTTTGCTTAACTTACTCTGTTTGGGGTGTCCATTTCACAGGCTGCAGGTTCGTAGTTCCTGTTGTTTATGATGTCTGCCCCCAGTGGGTAAGGTTGGTTCAGTCAGTTGTGTAGGCTTCCTGGTGAAAGGGACTCGTGCCTGTGTTCCTGTGCATGAGGTTGGTTCTTGTCTTTCTCGTGGGCAGGACTGCATCTGGTGCTGTGTTTTGTGGTGTCTGTGAACTTATTATGATTTTAGGCAGCCTCTCTGCTAATGGGTGTGGTTGTGTTCCTTTCTTACTAGTTGTTTAGCATAGCGTGTCCAGAACTCTAGTTTGCTGGTTATTGAGTGGAGCTGGGTCTTTACGTTGAAATGGAGATCTCTGGGAGATCTTTTGCGATTTGATATTACATGGGAATGGGAGGTCTCTTTTGGACCAATGTCCTGATCTCGGCTCTCCCACCTCATAGGCACAGGCCTGACACTGGCCAGAGCATCAAGACCTTGTCAGCCACTTGGCTCAGAAGGAAAGTAAGAAAAAACAGGAAGAAAAGAAACAAAAGTAAAATAAAATAAAGTTATTAAAATAAAAAATATATTATTAAAAATAAAAAATTAAAAAGTAATTGAAAAGAAAGACAGAAGGAAGAGCACATCCAAACCAAAACACAAATCCATCAATGATAACAAGCTGTAAATCTATACTAAAAATTAACAAAAAACAAAAAAAGATGGACAGACAGAACCCTCGGGCAAATGATAAAAGCAAAGCTCTCCAGCTCCTGGTCCTCTTCTATGGAGGGGGCAGCTTCTGGGATCATCAGGTGGTGCTGGAGGACCGGAGGTGCTGCCCCATTCCTTGAAGCATGAAGGCCCCACAGGAAGGAAGGACTGACAGAAGGCACAATCCCTATTTAAAGAATATATTTTCAAGCTACTTGAGTACAAGAACAAGGTCCTGTCATCATTACATCCCAAGCATCTGAAATAATGTGGGGCACAGAAAGTATTATTTATAAAAATAATTAATTGAAATCATATTAAGGGCAAAAATTATGACCTTCAGAAAATTGTGCATGTGAACTCTTTTTGTTATTCTATCACTGTGGTATCAAATGCTAATTAGATTTTTATAGCATTCTCTACTACAGTACTTTAGCAAGATCTGTTCTGATCTAGTGTAACCATGGAAATCATCAAGATTACTCTGTTTCTGGAAATATACACAGTAAATTAATATGTTTAACTATACTTTCATTCATAATAAAGAATTTAAAATTTTTTGTTTAGTTTTACTTGGGGACTTTTGTACAATACAGTTATCCAAACAACTGCATCCAGAACAAATATTTTAAAACCTTGACAAAACTATTTATTATTAGAAAATTAAACCTAAAAATTGAAGGTTTGAGTTTTTAAAATACACATGATCATTCTCTGGTTATAGTAATTAATATGTGATGCTATTATCTCAACAAATAAATTCTAAAGGATCATGATAACTAAATTAGAATAAATAGAAATACATTACGATGACTTTTTGATTTGTTACTGGAATTGTAAATAAATTGTTTTGGATCAGAGTATATCACTTTTCTAAATACCAACAGCAGACTTTTTCTTTGCATAACAAATATTCCTAGATTGATGGATAACTATAGAATCTTGGAAAATGAAAAGAGTTTAAATGCATTTTAAAAATGCTGTTTTATTGGGACTTCCCTCATGGTCTAATTGTAAAGAATCTGCCTTCCAATGCAGGGGATGTAAATTTGATCCCTGGTCGGAAAACTAAGATCCCACATGTCACAGGGCAACGAAGCCCACATGCCACAACTAGAGAGCTCACACACCTCAACTGGAGAGGTGGTGTGCTGGAAACTACAGAGCCCACGTGCCCTGGAGTCCACGTGCCACAACTAGAGAGAGAAAACCCGCACACCACAACTAGAGAGAAGCCCACACACTGCAATGAAAGATCCCACATGCCACAACTAACACACAGCACAGCCAATAAATAAATAAATAAAATGTTTTTTAGAAAAGACTTAACACATTGATTTAAAAAAAAAATAAAAGTGCTTTTTTTTATAATAGAGAAGAACCAGTGAACCAACCTATTTTTTATATTTGTATTCAAATGTCTATAGTTTCAATTAGCTTAAACCTGAATATAGACTGTGTAACCTAATCATACTACTCTAATAACATCATAGAAACTTTCTTAGGCCAGAGCTTTATGAATATGACTATGAGACTATTAATGTAGAACTAGTAATAACAAGTAAGTTTATCTTAATTGAGCTCTCACATTGTAATTAAATACAATTTCAAATACTGGTCTTAGAATTTAGCTCCCTTAAAAAGGCGAGTATGCCCATGGACACACACACACACACATACATACACATACACACCATGGCTCATTCATTATTTAAGAAAGGCTCTTAGTTAAAAATAACAGAAATACGTTCTGGTTACATCCAGTTTGTTTTATGTGTTATTACTGGCTTTTAAGCTGATGATCCAAATAAGGATGTTTGAGAACTATAACAAATCTCTACATCAGGTGCAAATAATTTTTAAAAGATGAAATCCAGTCATAATGATCAAAACAGGTCAGACAGTGTCAAAAGTGTTGTAGCTTATCTTGACAAATTTTGATAAGAAGGAAAAAAGAACGAGAAAGGGGTTTCTAAAAGATATAATACTAGCTTGATCTGTCTGGTTTGAGATTTGTCAAAATATTCCCAGAAGTGCTCTCATAGCAAGAACATCCTTATAAGCAGCATCAGACTCTGTTCTATCATGATTTTCAGGTATGGGCAATAGAATTTGAGATATATCTAGTTTAAGTTATTTCAAAACTCCTTGTCATTTTAATCTAGAATGTTAAATTATTGTTATTAAAGGCTTTATTTTGTCATGATCTTTCACAGTGGGAAAAAAGAATGGCTGATCTTTAATCTGGATATATATTTATAACAGAAATATATATGCTTATTATATAAATATATATATGTGTATACATATATTTACCAGCAAAAACATAATTGAGGACACATATAAAATCATGCCTTGAACTATTTACCTTAAAAATGGCATGAAAAAGTCTAGTTCACAGATCACAACTGATACAAACTAGTAATAAGCCAAACAATGTGCAGATGTTATAAAATAACATTGCCTTTTAAAATCTTTGAATTTAATGTATGCCTTGGTTTCTCAGATCATTGCTTGTGCTTTGTTCACCTCATCTGGATGCTTTCTGTTTAACTGTTAGAAAAATTCTGAGAATTAATCCCCATACCACATTTGCCTATTGCTGTTTCAGGTGTTGTGCAATTGTTTTATCTATAGTTCTTTCATCACTGTAAAAAAATGAATTCTTTTTTGTCAAAGGAGTATCTCAATTGTACAATATACTTTTCCACTCATGGAATATGTTAGATTAAAATGAAGTTAGAGAACACTTCCCAGCTAATTCTGTAAGGCCCGTTTCCCAATTCATCCTATGAAGTGGTAATTCCCTGATACTAAAACTAGACAAAGACATCACAAGAAAGGAAAAAGCTATAGAACAATATCAATTACAAATATAAGTGCAAAAACTGTTCTTCAAAATACAAGCAATTGAAATTCAGCAACACATAAAAATAATTATACATCATGACCAAGAAGACCGTATCCAAGGAACAAAAGTGTAGTTCAACAACAACAAAAAAAAAAAAACAGTGAAAATATCTCTTTTTGCAATGACATGATGTGACATGTAGAAAACCCCAAAAACTCCACAAAAAGCCTATCAGAACCAACAAACAAATTCATTAAAGTTGCAGGATTCAAAATCAACATACAAAAATCAGTTGTGTTTCAATACACTAATAAAGAAC